>NW_022196905.1:127442609-127472609 GCF_008632895.1 Mastomys coucha
TTAGAGAAAGGACCAATGGAGCTGAGGGGTTTGCAGCTCCTTAGGACGAACAACCATGAACTAACTAGCACCCTCAGAGCTCCCAGGCTCTCAACCACCAACCAAGGACTGCACGTGGAGGTGTCTGATTGTTCTCCAGCATGTGTATAGTAGAGGATTGCAATTTGATCATCAATAGGAGGAGAAGAGCTCGGCCCTGTGAAAGTTCTGTGCCCCAGTGTAGGGGAATGCCAGGGCCAAGAAGTGGGAGAGGGTGGGGTGGCAGGCATGGGGAGGAGGGAGGCAACAGGGGTTTGTTTTTGTTGTTTTTGTTGTTTCTTTGTTTTTGGGGGGGGAAACTAGGAATGGAGAAATTTACATGTAAATAAAGAAAATATCTAATTAAAAAAAAAGTATCTGCACACACAGGATACACTCGCACAAAGAGAAGATAAATAAATGAAGGATGGATGGATAGATAGATAGATAGATAGATAGATAAAAGATAAATAGATTAAAAAAGATAAATAAGATGAATTTTAAAATCTCCTTTTAAAAAGGAAAAGGGGGAAGGGTCCAGTGTTTTGGGGTTCTAAAGGCTGTTCTATCTATACACAATCAGTAGCCCACCTTCTACTCTATAGCTTTAAAATAACCTGCCTGCTTTTGCTACTCTGAGTCCCCAGAGCTCATATTATGAAGTATGGTTCTTTGTTTCTCATAGTTTAAAACTGGCTCTTACATTTCCACCACCATGGCAACCAGATTGGCTTCTGGTAATAAGACCAATAAGACCCATGGCTTTCCATCTAGGTATACCTGAGGTTGGAATTCATGGCTCTGAGAATTATATGGAAGAGGTCATATGCCTCAAGTTTGCTTCTAGTAACTCATGAATTCCTGGTAGAGATTATCCATGTTTTCAAGTCCCCAGAAAAAAATGTTTGCAACTCAAGGGTCTCTAGTCATGTTATCTTGGCCTCTCTCGCCACATGGCCCAACACAATCTATTTGATGAATGCCATTGATCACAATGTTAGTCAATGCAGTTACCAGAATGTAAGATAGTAGAATTTTATCTACTGAAATATATTATATACTTGAATGCAAAACAAAAATATATCTACTGTTTGGCTGTAATGCAGACCAACTTCACAATCAAACTTTTTCCACACACCTGTGGCCAAAGAACAACCTATAACCAGGCAGTGGTGGCGCACACCTTTAATTGCAGCACTTGGGAGGCAGAGGCAGGCAGATTTCTGAGTTCAAGGTCAACCTGGTCTACAGAGTGAGTTCCAGGACAGCCAGAGCTACACAGAGAAACCCTGCCTTTAAAAACAAAACAAAACAAAAATCAAAGAACAGCCTGTAGAGTCAGTCTTCATATTATACCCACACCCAGCCCACCATCCCACACACTCCTCTCCTACTATATGTTGCTTTAAAATGCTAAAGAATATGCTTAAAATATATTGTTTTATTAGACTGTGTGCAAATGAGCTAAAAATTACTCTGATTTTGAAGCTAGCTTATTTCTTTTTTAAGAACAAATGTCAGCCTCTCAAGTGTGTTAGTAAAATGCATGCATAAAGCATTTAAAGAGAGCCCCACCATGATGAAAAGATGGATAAGAATCAACCTTGTAGAGAGTTGGGGTGTAGCTCAGTGGTGGCATGCTTGACCAACACGTTTTAAGCCCCAGGTTCTATTCAGTACCTCAAGGAAAAAAAGTGAGGGAGATGGAAAGAAAGGAAAGAGAAAAGAAGGTTGAAGGTTGAATCATTTCTAAGTTTCTCTCCTCTGTGCTCTTTGAATGAGAATGGCCCCATAGGCTCATACATTTGAATGCTTAGTCCTCAATGGGTAGACTGTTTAGGAAGGATAAAGACAGTTGGCTTTGTTGAAAGAAGTGTGTCACTGAGGGTGGTCTCTGACATTCCAAAAGACCCCCCTCTCCCCTCCCCTCTCCAGATCAGCTACTTTCCAATACCATGCTGCCTATCTGCCTACATATTCCCCACCAGGGTGATGATGGACCAAGCCTCTGAAACTGCAAGTAAGCCCCTTATTATATGCTTTCTTCTATAAGTTGGCTTGATCATGATGGCTTTTCTCAGCAGTAGAACAGTGACTAAAATACCCCCCCATTTAATTGGAATGAGAAAAGAAAAGAAGGAAGAAAGGAAGGAAGGGAGGGAAGGAGGGAGGGAGGGAGGAGGGAGGGAGGAAGAGAGGAAGAAAAAGGAAGATCCCCTGAGAATTTCTAATGCAAAATATGTAATGAGAGCCAAGCCAGAATTCATTCAATATGTGTCCTAGAAAATTTAAACTTATCAAAAATATTTACTATGAATCTGCAATTAAGAAGGGGTGGCATTAGCACAGAGTGGCAAATAGACTCATGATCTGTTCAAGCATCTCAATGTTAAAGGAACAAAAAGCTACAGTTGCCAAGCAGTGAGGAAAAGTCTACCATTGTGATTGACAGTGGCAATGGTGTATCCACATGGGAAACAGGGAGACTGACCTCATACCATATATAGACATCCCTACAGAAGCAACTAATGGAGGAAAGATGACTTTGATCTTGGTGTTAGAAGTGCCAGTCTATCCTGGCAGACAGAAATTGTAACAAAGTAGCAACAGGAAAAGACCAGGATGGAATGTACCCCCCATGGACACATCATTAATTACTGACTTTCCCCAATTAAGGCTCTTTTAGGAAGTTTCTCCACCTCTAACAGGATTAAACTGTGTTCCTGAATTTTAACTGTTACTGTGTGACCTTAGAGAACATAAGATGTCTGCTGAAAGACCTTGCCAGGAATGTACACTCCCTTCCTGGAATGTCCCAGCAATATAAACTTTATACCCTGACCACAGGGCAGGGCAGGTGCAGATAAAGACCAAAACTGTTTCAGTTCCCCCTTCTAGTGATTAAGACCACACCTCACCTGGGGTCCACCAATGCCGAGAAAAGTCAGTGCAGGCCTCATATGGTTGTAAACAAATTCATGCTGTTACCAAAGTCTACCCTCAAAAACTATATAAAAACTGTGTGCTTGGAGTGTTGGGGGTCACCTCTGTCCCAATTGCAGGATGGCCCCAGCATGCTGGATCAATAAACCTCTTGCTTCTTGCATCGATCTCCATCTCTGTGTTTCTGTAAGTGGGACATCCCAGACAACAAGGCTCTTCGGGTCTTATATTTGGTGCATTGGCCAGTCATGAGACCAGTGACTGGAGACTGGAGGACCGCTCAAGCAGGTACTGTGGTTGTGCTTTTGTGTTTTCTGTGTTGGTCTTGTCTGTCATTCTCTACTTTCTCTAACTCTACTCAGCCACTGATCAGCTTGGTTTCAGTTTTGAAGCTCTGGAAAGGAGTCACTTGACTGGGGTAGCCAGAAGTGGCCGGTAGACATGTCATAACACCACAGCTATGGGAATTCTGGAGGATGCTCCAGACTCCCAGTGGGATGTCGAAAGGGTCTTCATGAGAGCTCTTTGGCAAGAAGACCTCTGCCAAGTTATTTGGTGTTTCTCCTGTGGCACTCATGGCAGTGGCGCATTGGTATTTTACTTTCTGTTTTTCTATTTGTGTGTGGACTGGGACTGACAGTTATTTTTGGACAGAATGGGACAGATTGTTTCAACTCCTTTGGGCTTTGCCCTAAAACATTGGAGTGAAGTAAAAACCAGGGCTCATAACTTGTCTGTTGCTGTTCAAAAGGACAAATGGACCACTCTCTGTTCTTCTGAATGGCCCACTTTTCAGGCAGGGTGGCCAGTGGAAGGATCTTTCTCCCTCCCCACCATACAGGCAGTCAAGAAAAGGATACTTGGGTTGGGTCCTCGAGCCATCCTGACCAGGTTCCCTACATCATTGTGTGGGAAGATCTGGTCACAATCCCCCCATATTGAGGTCTGTCCTTTTATTACACTTCCAGGGCCCAAGAAGATTTTGGCTCTGCAAGACAACTCTCAAAAGGAGGTCATCTCCTCTAATCAAGACACCAATTTGCTCCTCTTAGACCCCTCACCTCCATATCCCCCTGCCTTCCATCCTCAGGCATTAGGTTCTTCTGCTTGCTCCTCCAGCATCGGAAGGCCTACCCAGCCACCATCCCTCACCAATAGGCAAGGCTGCGGGACCTACCCTAGGGACATGGAGCCGGTGTGGGGTGTCAATAGACACCTCGACTGTGTTGCCTCTCCACGCTTACGGACCTCCCGATGATCAAGGTCATCAGCCACTCCAGTACTGGCCTTTCTCCTCTGCTGACCTCGATAACTGGAAGTCTCAGAATCCCCCATTTTCTGAAAATCCTCAGGGTCTGACTAACCTAGTAGAATCTCTCTTTTTTTACCCATCAGCCTAAATGAGATGATTGTCAGCAGCTCCTACAGGTCCTCTTTACTACTGAAGAAAAACAGCACATCCTCTTGGAAGCCAGGAGGAATGTCCCAGAGGGTGACAGGCATCCTTCCCTCCTGCCTGCGGGTATAGATGCAGGCTTCCCATTGACTAGACCCGACTGGGACTTCAACACTTCAGAATGATGGTCTAATGCCAGGCTCTGATGGCAGGTCTCAGAGGGGCAGCATGCCACCCCACCAATTTTACTAAGGTAAGGGAAGTGGTGCAAGGGCCGAATGAGTCTCCCTAGGCCTTCTTAGAGAGACTCATGGAGGCCTTTCGCCAATTTACCCCCTATGATCCTAGCAGTGAAGAACATAAGGCAACAGTTACTGTCGCCTGTATTGACCAATCTAGCAGAGATATCAGGAAAAAGTTGCAGAAACTTGAAGGATTACAGGACAAATCCTTGAGAGAGTTAGTGCAAGTAGCCGAGAAGGTGTATCATAACAGAGTCAGAAGAAGAAAGGGAGGAGAGAAAGCAGAAGGAACAGGAGGCTAGAGAGCTCAAAAGAGAGATGAGACAGGAGAAGAACCTCCACAGGATATTGGCCACTGTAGTTAGAGAAACTAGAGAACCTAGTAAGATAGTAGCTGGCAATGGAAGAGTGCCCCTGGCTAGGGACCAATGTGCTTACCATAAAGAAAAAGCTCATTGGGCAAAAGACTGTCCCAAGGAAAAGAAGAAGGGACCCTATTCCTCCAAGAAGAGACCACTAGGCCCCAAGGTGCTAGCTGTGCAAGAGGACAGTGACTAGGGGGGACAGAGTTTGGACCCCCTCCCCGAACCCAGAGTAACCTTTAAAGTGGAGGGGAAACCCACCCAGTTTCTTGTGAATACAGGGCCCCAAAACTCAGTCCTATTATAAAGAGATGGACCAATTTCCAATAAGAAGTCTTGGGTCCAGGGGCCACAGGAAACAAACAATATTCATAGACTAACCAAAGAATCTTGGTGTGGACCAGGTATCCCATTTGTTCATTGTTATTCCTGGATGTCCCTACCCCCTGTTGGGGAGAGACCTCCTCACTAAGATGGGGGTCCAAATCCATTTCCTCCCTGAGGGACCACAGTTCAAGGTCTGGCAGGGAGAGCCTATCCAGGTATTGACCATGAAGTTAGAAGACGAATATCAATTGTTTGAAGATGGGAGTCAAAAAGCTAAATATTTAGACTGGTGGTTGCAGAATTACACACAGGCATGGGCAGAAACTGCAGGATGGGGAAAGCCAAAAATCAGCTCCCCCCCCCATTCCATGTAAACCTGAAAGCCCAATACATCCTGATAACAGTCCACCAGTCTACGTCCAAGGAGGCTCATGATGGGACCCGACCCCGTATTTTACACCTCCTCCAGCTGGGAATTCTATGGAAATGTCAGTCTGCCTGGAACACCCTACTGCTCCCAGTGCAGAAACCTGGAACTAATGACTATCAGCCTGTCCAGGACTTCAGGAAAGTGAACAAGCCGGTGACCGACCTCCACCTGACAGTCCCCAACCAGTATAACCTGTTAAGTTCTTTGCCTCCCTCCAGAACTTGGTACACAGTTCTCAACCTCAAGGATGCCTTCCTCTGCCTGTCCCTGGCTACCAAGAGTTAGGAATATCTGGCCTTTGAATGGAAGGACCCAGACTTGGGCATGACAGGCCAACTCACCTGGACTCACCTGCCCCAGGGCTTCAAGAACTTCCCCACCATTTTTGACGAGGCCGTACACCAAGATCTGGCCATGTTCTGGGCAGCCAACCCTCAGGTAACTCTGTTGCAATATGCAGATGATCGCCTTTCAGCTGCTTCCAGCAAAGAATTGTGCTTAGAAGGGACAAAATGCCTTCTCACTGAACTAGGAGAACTGGGCTACCCGCGCCTCAGCTAAGAAGGCCCAAATCTGCAGCCAGCAGGTTAGTTACCTGGGGTATCTGCTTAAAGAGGGAAAGAGGTGGCTGTCGGAGGCTAGAAAAGAAACTGTGTTCCATATTCTGCTGCCCACTAATCAAAAACAAGTCAGAGAGTTTTTGGGCACAGCAGGTTTCTGTCGCCTATGGATACCTGCGGCTCCATTATACCCACTCACCAAGAACAAACAGCCCTTTGTCTGGGGAGAAAAAGAACAACGGGCTTTTAAGGCAATTAAGACAGCCCTAATGTCAGCCCTTGCCCTAGGTCTCCCAGATATGACCAAGCCCTTCCACTTGTTTGTGGCAGAAAACTGGGGTATAGCAAAAAAGGTCTTGACGCAGAAACTGGGACCATGAAAAAGGCCAGTAGCATATCTGTCCAAAAAGCTGGACCCAGTGGTGGCAGGGTGGCCCACCTGCCTGCAGATCATGGCCACAATCACTATGCTGGTTAAACACACAGACAAATTAACTATGGGACAGGACTTGGTGGTATCTGCTCCACATGCTCTGGAGAGCGCGGTTTGCCAGCCACCCAACCAGTGGCTCACTAATGCTCTATGACTCACTATCAGACTCTGTTGTTGCTCAACTCTGACAGAATCACGTTTGCACTCCCCATGGGCCTGAACCCAGCTACCCTGCTTCCAGATCTTGAACTTCTCATCCATGACTGTCAGCAAGAGCTTGCTGAAACACATGGCTGGCACAAAGACCTGTCTGATCAGCCCCTGGCGGATGCTGAGGCTACTTGGTTCACTGATGGGAGCAGTTTCCTGGAAGAAGGAAAACGGAGAGCTGGTGCCGCCATGGTAGATGGACAACAAATCATTGTTGTTCAGGCACAGGCTCTGCCTGAAGGAACCTCTGCCCAAAAGACTGAGCTCATCACCCTCACCAAGGCCCTTGAGTTGGGGGAAGGCAAGATGATCAATAGCTACACAGATAGCAGGTGTGCCTTCACCACAGCACATGTTCATGGTGCCATCTACCAGCAGTAAGAACTGCTAACTTCTGGAGGAAAGGAATTCAAGCACAAATCTAAAATTCTTGTCTTGTTAAAAGCCATGCACAAGCCAGGAAAAGTGAGTATCATACAGTGTCCGGGCCACCAGAGGAAATAAAGTGGCAGACCGGGAGGCCAGGGCACTAGCCTCAAGAGTTGCCCCAGTGATGGTGGTTTGAGACCCAGAACCACCGGGACCCAAGCTCTGGTACTCTGCTGAAGATCTGGCGGTCATCTCAGGAGACCCCAACAACCGCTTTGATCAGGAAAAAGAACTCTGGTATGCACCATCAGGAAAGAAGATTCTACCGCAGGAACAAGCGTGGACAATGATAAAGCAAATGCACCAATGGACCCACCTAGGGGTAAGCAAGTTAACTCAAACTGCCTTAAGATCTAAGTATTATATTCCAGGACTGAAACACCTGGTGGAACAAATAGTTCATAGTTGTGTGCCCTGCCAGAAGGGAAATGCTTGCAGAAGCAAAGCTGACCCTGGTAAAAGACCTTGGGGAGATAAGCCGGGAGCCTACTGGGAAGTGGACTTCACTGAGATTAAACCAGGCAAGTATGGCTACAAAGATCTTCTAGTTTTCATAGACACTTTCTCAGGAGGGGTAGAAGCCTTCCCTACCAAGCAAGAGACCGAAACGATGATAGTTAAGAGGATACTGGAAGAAAATTTCCCCTTATTTGGAGTACCTAAGGTAATCGTGTCTGATAAGGGCCCTGCCTTCGTTGCCAAGGTAAGCCAGGGACTGGATGGGTACCTAGAGGTAGATTGGAAACTTCATTGTATTTACAGACCTCAAAGCTCAGGGCTAACAGAACTCTAAAAGAGACCTTGACTAAATTGACCATGGAGACTGGCACTGACTGGGTGGTGCTCCTTCCCTTGGCCCTGTTTAGAGTCAGAAACATCCCCCTCTCTTTTTAATCTGACTTCTTTTGAAATCTTGTATGGGACTCCTGCTCCCCTGACTTTTCTGGGATATGTTCTTGAACCCACTTGTCATATAGTAACAATGATTTGTACACCAGGTTAAAGGGCTTGCAGGTGGTACAGAAAGAAGTATGGTCACAACTGGCAGCTGCTTACAATCCTGCTAATCCTAAAACCTCACATTGGTTCCAGGTTGGGGATTCAGTCTATGTGAGGTGACATCGAGCCCAGATGCTCGAGCCCCATTGGAAAGGACCCTATCTACTACTGCTGACTACCCCAATGGCTGACCAGGTGCACAGAATCCCTGCCTGGATACACCCCTCACATGTGAATGAAGCCTGCTCCCTCAACTGAAACCGGAATTTGAGAAGATTACCCTACCTGGAAGGCCCAGACTACAGAGAAACCTCTGAAACCAAAGATCATCAAAAAGCCCAAAGATGCTGGTCCTCTCCCTGGTACTGTATCTTAGTATTTTTCCCTTGTGCTCTTCTATCCTTGGCCCTCATCAGCCATGCATCCTAACCTGGCAGGTGATAAACAGGGCAGGAGAGACTGTTCGGAGTCTATCTAAGATCATCACCTGGTGGCCTGACCTTTTTCCAGATGTTTGTAAACTGGCTTTAGGAGCCCCAGCCAACTGGGACTTAGAAGGGTACTTTGATACTCAGACCGCTCCTTCAATGCCTTCTTCACCTGGGCAGCATGGGCTGGTCCTATGGGGAGGTTGCTGTACCAAAGATCGGAGGAGCATGCTGAGGGCTCTTCCTTTGTATATTTGCCCTGGGTTCCACTGAGATCAGTCCCTAAACCTCATGTATGGAGGTTACAGAATTTTTCTGTAAGAATTGGGGCTGTGAGACGACAGGGGATGCCTCGTAGGGGCCTTCCTCCATTTGGGACTATATCAAAGTATCAGCAAATTATACTCATCAGAAACTGGGGAGCCAGGGAAATTTGGATTGGAAAGATATCCCCGAATGCTCAGGATGGTGTTGCCCACTTCGAATTGCATTCACTAAACCAGGAAAGGTGGGCAGTGGTGTTGCACACCTTTAATCCCAGCACTTGGGAGGCAGAGGCAGGCCAATTTTTGAGTTTGAGGCCAGCCTGGTCTGCAGAGTGAGTTCCAGGACAGCCAGGGCTCACAGAGAAACCCTGTCTCAAAAAAAAAAACAGGAAAGCAGGCCTTAGATTGGACCAGGGGCTATACCTGGGATCTTAGGTTGTACAAAGAAAGATATGATGATGGACTATTGGACTATTGTTCACTATTAAACTGAAGGTCGAGACACCATATACCCCTTTAGGCCCCAATAAAATCCTAGCTCCCACGAAGCCCCTTATTAAAGCTCCTCAGCCTTCATTCCCCCCAAGAGTTCCCTCTATCGGGCTGACCACCCTTGCTAACCAAGACGTAGTTCCTGCTCCAGACGATCCAGAGTTACATTTAGTTCATTTAGTTCAAGGAAGCTTTTCGAATCATCAATAGCACTAACCTCAATGGCACCAATTCTTCCTGCCTTTGTTATGAAGTAGCTCCCCCTTATTATGAGGGGATTGCCTTTGTTGGGACAGTTAACCTGTCTGATGATGCCTCAGTGTGCCACTGGCAACAACATAATGCCAGACTCACCTTGTCTGCCATTACTGGGCAGGGAGTATGTGTGAGAAAGATCCCCTCCTCACATGCTCATCTTTGTAATCAGACTTTGCCTCAGCCCAATGCATCTGTTTACCTCCTGACCCTCCCCTTTGAGGAATGGTGTGCATGCTCTTCAGGAATTACTCTGTCAACTCTCAGGTACTCAATAACTCTCAGGATTTTTGTGTTCTGGTACAACTAGTTCCCAGACTTATGTACCATCCCTATGAAGAATTATTGTCCCACTGGGATGAGAGCCAGCTCAGGGTTAAGAAAGGAGACTGGCACTGACTGGGATCCTTATATCCCTATAGGGATAACTGTTTCTGTCTTGCTGGGACTGGGACTGGGACTGGGGGCAGTTGGAATGGCCACAGGAGCATCATTACTGGCACTCCAACACCACAACTATCAGACTCTTAGGTTCACTATAGATGCTGATATAGTGGAAATGGAAAATTCCATTTCCAAGATCCAGGAATCCTTGACTTCATTATCTGAAGTAGTCCTCCAAAACAGGAGAGGCCTAGACCTCCTCTTTCTCCAGCAAGGAGGTCTGTGTGTGGCCCTGAAAGAAGAATGCTGTTTTTACATAGACCATTCTGGAATTGTAAAGGACTCAATGGCCAAGGTTAGAGAGGGACTGGCCAAAAGGAAGAGAGAAAGAGAGCAGAGCCAGGGGTGGTTTGAATCTTGGTTTAACTCTTCCCCTTGGCTCACTACTTTGATTTCTACCCTCTTGGGAACATTAATAATCCTGATGTTGCTTTTAACTTTTGGCTCCTGCATTTTGAACCGCTTGCTGGCCTTTATTAGAAAACACATAAGTATAGTTCAAATTATGATGTTAAGACAACAGTATCAAGAATTGGGCCAGAGTGAGTTATAATTTCATGATTGAAATACTCATGAGAAAAGGGGGGGTGATGTGTGACCTTAGAGAACATAAGATGTCTGCTGAAAGACCTTGCCAGGAATGTACACTCCCTTCCTGGAATGTCCCAGAATACAAACTTTATGCCCCTACCACAGAGCAGGGCAGGTGCAGATAATGACTGAAAATGTTTCAGTTCCCCCTTCTGGTGATTAAGACCACACCTTACCTGGGGCCACCAATGCCGAGAAAGGTCAGCGCAGGCCTCAATGTGTGTAAACAAATTCATGCTGTTACCAAAGTCTACCCTCAAAAACTGTATAAAAACTGTGTGCTTGGAGTGTTGGGGGTCGCCTCTGCCCCAATTGCAGGAAGGCCCCAGTGTGCTGGATCAATAAACTGCTTGCTTGTTGCATTGATCTCCATCTCTGTGTTTCTGTGAGTGGGACATCCCAGACATAAGGTTCTTCAGGTCTTACATTACATGTATGATGGCTTGTTTCACAGCAGGGAATAATTTTTTCCCAGGGCTCAAATGGACATATCACACAGGTAAATGTTTCTAATGATGAAACTACTGTATTAAGGTTGTGATCTGGAGCTGCAGCTATAGTTCAATTGACAACAAGCTTGCTCAGAATGCACAAGGTCCTGAGTTCATCCAAAACACTGCATAAACTGGGCTTGAGGGTGCATACCTACAATCCCAGCCCCTGAGTGGAGGCAGGAGGAGGGGAAATGAAGTGGAAGTTTCTAGTTGTGTCATGTGATGTCAACTCATGTGGTGTTTTGCTGAGGCAAGACTTGTGGGAGGATGCATTATGTGTGGAGAGATGATAAATAAGACTCAAGGGACAGTGATTGGAGGCTTGCATAGCTAGCTATTCAACACTTAGTTGGCCTGGAATCTTCACTGATCTTCACTTCATTGAGAGAGGCAGGGCAGAGAACTCCTGGCATTCCAGCTGGTCTTGGTTGCTCCCGCTGACTGTGCTGACTCAGCAGAGGCCTGGTGGTTTCTACTGGAAAGTGCCACCATTGCTGATTCATGCTAGGTGATCCTTTTAAACTGGACTCTTGGTATACTGACAAATGGAGACTGGGATCACCCAAAGAACTATTGAGACTGGGATCACCCAAAGAACTATTTCTTAACAGGTCCACATCCCCTTGTCCTACTTATCATCTTTTCTCCCCTACTTTTGGATGGTGGGCTAGAAGGCGGATGTAAGCATTTGAGAACCCCTAATAAAGTAAATTTTGAAAATTCTAAGTCTACAGGAATCATTCTCAGTTACATGGAAAATTCAAGGCCAGCCTGGAATGCAATGACAGCCTGTCTCAATTTTTTTAAGTCCTAATATAATATAAAAGGAAACCATAAAGAAAGAGGTGCATATTTAAAAAAAAAAAAAACAAAGCTACTATTCAGAGCAATACAGAACTTCTAACAATTCAGAGAGGAAAGAGCAGCTTGCCAGAAAATGGCAAAAATTAGAAGCAGATATTTCACAGGAAAACAACACAGCATGAGCAGCCCACGAAGCCACAGAAAGATTCTAAACAATAATCAGAGAGATGTCATCCTGTCAAAACATTTGAAGTGAAGCAACCTCAGCTATTGGCAGTGATGTGAGGCCTCAGGAAATTCTTAAGCACCGCTTGTGGGCATTTAAATGGTCACAGGGAATCTGGAATGCTCTTGCTTGACCCTGCTTGGCACAAACAGCCAGCTGTCCTTCAAGTCCCCTTTTCCCTCTTCCCAATACTGTGATGCTCCTGAGAAGTGCCTGCCACTATTATCACAAATAATTAGGGAGTTGATTAATGAATGAATCAATTAACAAGTGTGACTGAAGATTTAGTGAAACGGGAACCCCAGTGCCCTATCAGTGGGGGAGTAAACTGGAGCAGCTGTTGCGGAGAACAGTAAATTATTTGCCCAAAATATTAAAAAGAACTATCAGAGGACTATCCCACCCAACTTTGGGACTTGGGGCTTTTTACCGCAAATAATTTAAATCAGGATCATCATGTCCCTTAAAGGTCTAAAGAATTGGATGGATGGAAGAAAGGCATCTAGGGTCTAGAAAAAAAATGGCCATACAATCCCAAGAATTTTGGCAAGGCAAAAAGTTTCACTCCTGCAGAGGGATGGAACTGTGCAAATAAAGCAGTCAGTAGGGGGTGAGGGGCATGGAAGCTGGTTTTTAATTCATAATGGAAAGGGGTCCTGTTTCTCACTCCAAGGCAATGGTTCTCAACCTGCGGGTCTTGACCCATTTAATGGGTCAAATATCAGATATCCTGCATACCAGATATTTGCATTACAACTCATAGTAGAAGCAAAATTATAATTATGAAGTATAACAAAATAATTGTATGATTGGGGTCACCACAACATACAGAGCTGTATTAAAGGGTCGCAGCATGAGGAAGGTTGAGAACTGCTGCTCTGAGTGGTCAAAGGTGGGTCTCACACCCTTAGCTGTGAAGCTCCTGAGAGGAATGCACTTGCAGAGCAGCCTTAAGCTCATGTTTTGACAACAGGAGCTAACTTTAAAGGAACTTGAATTTCTGCCAAGTGGCTTGGTTACATTTTTTTAAAACATTCTTTCTCTAGATAAGAAGACAAGACAATACGTTTCTTTTATCTTTCCCACATGTTGGAGCAACCTAAATGTCTATGGAAATACATAGATAAAACATTTACAATGGAATATTATTCAGCCTTTAAAAGAACCAAATTCTAATTACTTGGGGCAACTTGAAAGAACACTGAAGACAGTGTGCTAAGTGGTAAACTCCTGTGTTTATATGATGATCATGTACTAAAAGTGTGAAGTAGTTAATGACATAAAAGCAAAAAATAGAAAAATTGGTTACCAAGGGTCAGAGGGGAAAAAAAAAGAAAAGAAAAGAAAAGAAAAGAAAAGAAAAGAAAAGAAAAGAAAAGAAAAAGAAATAGCAGGTCTTACATATAGTGGGTACAAAACCATTTCAACTAAGGAAATGGCTCAGTGGGGGGAAAAAAACCACTTGCCATGTAAGATTGATGACCTACTGCGAACCCTAGAATCCATGTTTTAAAAAACTCACTAGAGGGGTTGGTGCCACTCAGCAAGAGTTGACTGACAGCACACTTCTGGAGGTGGTCCCACAGCCCCATGGAACCTCAGTCCGGGTCTAGCATGGTGCTGCTCCACCCGTGTTGTGGCTCGGTACAGGCTTTCACTGTCCATAGCGCTCATTCAGCCACTCAGCTGCTTACAGGAACCTCTATGCTGTCATCCCCTGGTTCTCTCAATTCTAAAGTTGATAAAGCTGTGGCACTTCTGTGTGCTCCTCATGTCAAGAAAGAGGCTGCCCAGAAGGCGGGCACTGTTGCTGCTGCTATCTCTCAGACTAAAGAAACAAGAGTCAAAAAGCCAAGGTGAAGCAAAAACAAAACAACAATAAAAACTAACAAACAAACAAAAAACAGAAAACAAACACCTCAAGTAATTCAGGTCAAGCTCTGAAGACTTCTTATTTAATCCTATGAACAGCACCAACACTCACAAGTTAAAGTTTTAAGAGGTCATTTTGTACCAAAAGGTCAATTATGAAGCACCTATAAATTTTCAATTATAAGATTGTATTCTCTGGGTTCTGCTGTAACATAAACAATGCTCACATTTTTTTTTCTATTGTGGGCTTGTTTTTTTTTTATTCCCCAACCAGAATTTGGTTTTGATGTACTCAAGTTTCAAAGAAGAGGAGGAGGAGGAGGAGGAGGAGGAGGAGGAGGAGGAAGAGGAGGAGGAGGAAGAGGAAGAGGAAGAGGAGGAAGATCATCTCTATAAAAATGTTTCAATAAGACAAAAACTAAAGAAACCATGCATTCACATCTAGCAATCCTGAGGTAAGATGAGAGGCAAGGCAACCAAGTGATCCAGAAGCCTGCAGGCCAAGTATCCTGAATCATACAATGCATTTACAGAACAAGAAATTCAGCTTCCTCAGGCCAGGCAGGCAGAGACCCACCCCTTTGCAATCACACGTGGACACACGGACACACACACACACACACACACACACACACAAATTAATTAAAATTTTAAAAGCAATTATGCTCAAAAACATTCTACAGATCTCCCATATAAAACCATGCTTGGAGGTATGTAATGTGCATTGAAAGTGTCTGTTTGTTTGTCTGTTTGTTATTAATTATTTTATTTATTTATTTATTTATTTATGTCTCCTCTCCCAGTCCCCCTTTGAGAGTTTTTCCCCTCATCCTCACTTCCCTTCTTCTCTGAGAGTGTAGTCCTCCCCCTGTATCCCTCCACTCTGGGACATCAAATTTCTACAGGATTAGGGTCATCCTCTCCCACTGAAGCCAAACAAGTCAGCCCTCTGCTATGTATGTGCCAGGGGTCTCTGACCAGCCTCTGAATGATCTTTGGTTGGTGGCTCAGTCTCCAGAAGCTCCCAGGGGTCCAGGTTAGTTGACACTGTTGGTCTTCCCATGGGGTTGCCATCCCCTTCTGTTCCTTCAGTCCTTCCTCTAAGTCTTCTGTAGAAGTCCCCCTAACTCAGTCTAATGCTTGGCTATAGGTATCTTCATCTGTCACAGTCAGTTGCTGGTAGAGCCTCTCAGAGAACAGCCATGCTAGGCTCCTGTCTGCAAGCACAACATAGCATTAGTAATAGTGTCAGGGTTTGGTGCTCGCTCACAGGATGGATCCCAAGTTTAGCTGGTCACTGGTTGGGATTCAGTCTCTGCTCCATTTTTGCCCCTGCATTTCCTTTACACAGGAGTAAATTTAGGCGTAAGAGTTTGTAGGTGTAGAGAAGGTAAACACTATGGTTTTTTGTTTTGTTTTGTTTTGTTTTAGGATTTATTTACTTATATTATGTGTATGAGTACACTGTAGCTGTACAGATGGCCATGAGCCATCTGGTCAGGACCTCTGCTCTCTCTGGCCCTGCTAGCTCCAGTAATACACTGTAGCTGTCTTCAGACGCACCAGAAGAGGGCACAAGATCTCATTACGGGTGGTTGTGAGCCACCATGTGGTTGCTGGTATCCGAACTCAGGACCTTCAGAAGAGCAGTCAGTGCTCTTACCTGCTGAGTCATCTCGCCAGCCTTCTATGTTTTTTTTTTTAACCACAATAAAAAATGAAAACTCTAAGCAGATACTGACCTACAATCAGAGGAGAACAGTTTTGAGTTCTAGCCTAAAGCTGCAGGGAAGGTCCATGGAATTTCTATTTATTTTTATTTTTTACACAAGCACATTTTAGATTCAGCCTTTTGTATTTAATTTGAGTTACTTAGTCCTGAGGGTGGTTTACTTCTAGAACTTTATAAGTTCTGTTTACTTCCTGGATCTTATGAAGCCCCCTTTATTTCTCCCCCCTCTCCCAGGAAGGATTATTTCCATTCAAAGGAAATTTCCACTACTTGACAAATGTATACCTCATAGAATCTTGTATCCTGCTTCTTTTCACTCAACACTCACTAGGAAATAAAAAAGTGAACCCTATTAAGTAACCTTCAACGGAACAGTGTCTAATGGATAGGTAGTGTTCAATTCAATAGATATACTATGTAATTCACGCAGTCCTTCCCTAGCATTAGATATTTCCTTTACAGAAACATCATACCGCCCCAAAATTATCTGACTATTTGTGTCACCTGAAATTAACTAAAAGGCTGAGATGATGCTTATGAATATGTCTGCAAAGAACACCACACTTAGAGTTAACACGAAGGAGACTCAGCGACTATGGGCAAGCTCCTTAAGCAAATAGCTAAACAGATTCTAATGTGGAAACTTTACCACTTCTGTGCTGGGCTGCTCTTCCTGACAGTAGGACCATCATGGAAAGAATTCTAAAGTATTCTGGGGCCAAAAATAGAAAAAAATAACTATAATTGCCAACTCTGGCAGCTTACACGCAGCATCAAAAGATCCAACGTACTGCTTCCTCAGAACGTACCACGTCCTCCTTTAGAAAACTGCTTCACATCCAATACCTTTCTGCAGAGGCTGTGATTATAGTTTTGTATTTATCCAAGACTCAGAACTGATGGGACTCTTTTTCATATCTGCAAATTAATAGAAGGGTGATATCATGGGTTTTTGTCTACCTTTTAAAAATAGCTTAAGCTTAAAGTAAATCTCACTTTGGGGAAGAGATTCTGGTCTGCTTCCCAGAGTGTTAAGTAATAAACTCTCACTTACAAGCACACAATTTCCCCCTTAGTGGATTCTCTAAAGTCTACATTTTAAGACTTGCTGTGGCTTAGCTAATCTGTTATGAAAAAGTCATAGAATCTTATAGACAGGAAGGCTCCATGTTTGGCAGATGGAAGGTTGAAGCCTAGGATCATGCAGAAAACCTCTGGCAGAGGTCACGACTGAACAGGACTCTGCCTCTTCAGATGTCTGGTGACAGTCTTGATGCCAGGACAATGGCTTTGGTCACTTCCAGGGAGTCCTTGAATGATCTCATGTCTTAAATGAAATCTACTTGGATCCATTACTGTAAAACACACATAGATGTTAAGAAAGAAGATCATCCCAGCACTCTCTAAGGGACTGTGCTAGTTACCACTTGACACATGTGTGGAAGTAAGAGACCAACTCGTGGGAGTCAGTACTATCTGTCCATTGTGTTGGCCTTAGGATTCAAACTCAGCTCTTTGGGCTTGATGGCAAACACCTTTACCTGCTGGACTGTCACACTGGCACTTCATTTGTTAAGTTCACATTTCATCCTAGATGTGTGTAAAAAGTAACTATTCTTCTTTAGTTTTTAGTTTCCTTTTTATTTTCTTCTTGTCGCATGGCCTGAGCTTCCCTGAGCCTTAAGATCTTCCTGCCTCAGCTCCCCTAGTTCTGAGATTATACACATGTACCACATGACCAGCATATGACCTCAGTGCTGTCTCAGTCATCTGGGATTTAAAACAGATTGTAGGAGGCTGGAAATGTGGCTCCGTAACAGAGAACTTCCCCAGCATGCATGAGGCTGTGGGTTTCATCCTCAGCACTGAAACACAATGCACATTGTGCCTGTGAACAAGAGGGCTTAGAGGACAAGTAATACCTATGAGTCTAGGAAGAAGTCTAGCAGAGACAAAATGTAATCGATGATGATGATGACAGATAGATAGATAGATAGATAGATAGATAGATAGATAGATAGATAATAGGTAGGTAGATGATATATGGATAGGTGATGAATAAATGATAACAGATAGATAGATACATAGATTATTGATAGATGATAGACATATATAGATAGATGATTGATAGATGGTAGATAGAGATAGTAGATAGACAATAGATATATTTTAGATAACAATAGGTGATGAATACATACACACATACATACATGCCTTTGGAAGGAAAAACAAGCTTAATGTATAAGGTTGGTGGTGTATGGTATCATAGTGTCTCAAAGATGAAATACTAAGATGTGGTCCTAAAATCAACTATATGGGTATGTCAAAGCAGCTTATTCTGTAAATAATTGTAATGATGCATTTGAAAAAGATATGCCTTAGGAAATGAAGAATCTGAAACACGCCCATAAAACAATGGATAAAGTGTGCTGATGAAACCTTGATGTGCTTTCTAAAAGTGAGGCAGTGGAGTAGAACAGCCTACCATATTCTGTACTTAGTATAGAGTACATGTATAGTTCTGTGGAGGCCTGGCAGGAGCCTCATAAGGTGAGCCTGGGTCACATAATCAGACCCTATTTGAAAAAGAAAAGACAAGAAGGAGAGGGGGAGGAAAAGGAAGAAGTAAGGAAGAAGAAAGGGGGTAAGAAAAAAAAAACTGTGATGCTCCCACGAAACTGGAAATCATGCAGGATCAGCTGCAGATTGTAGGAATCCTCAAACTTCAGCCCTCTGTTATTTTGGTTCTGATTTTCTATTTAACAAGAAGCTTTATGTTCAACTATTCAACCTCTTGGGCTCTAGAGAAGCAGATGGCTTAGAAGGCGACCATAATTCTGGGCACTTCTGTACAAGGAACTAGAGTGCCATTCAGTCTCTTGTGAGCTTAGTTAGTATATATCAGTCTTCCTACAGCTCCCTGAAACAATGTGACAACAGCAGCAAATCTGCAGAGTCGGTGTTCCTGGCTCCCCTTTCTTAACTGCTTTGCTGGTGTCTCTCGGGCAGTGGTAACAAAGCATGAGAAGAGAGAATACACAATTCTGCATAAGAGAAGAAGAAACGTGGAGCCAGGTAGATAAGGACTGATTTTCCCACTGGCTTATTTCATAGGCAGGATTGAGCAGGTCATTGAATGAGGTTTGTATTTTATCAACCTTAGAATGGAAACATTAAAGTATGCCTCATAAAGGCTGGGGGAGACAGCTCAGTGGGTAAGGTACTTGCCATGCAAGAGCAAGAACGTCTCATAAACTCCAACAAGGTATCCTGCCATCCAGTGCTCCTAAGAGGAGATAGGAAGCAGATACAGGACACTCCCTGGAAACTTGTGTGCCTGGCAGGAAAGAAGAAAGCCTGTCCTAAAAAGGTGGAAGGTGAAGACAGAACCCAAGGTTGGTCTCTGACTTCCACGTGTGCATCACTGCACATACAAACCTGCACGTGCACACATGTGTACACACACACACACACGCATGCACATACACATTCACACATGTACACTGAAAGTGTGCCTCAAAGAATTTAAAGAAAGAAGCCATGTGGCACATAGTATGTCCCAGAAAGCCCATGTAACACAGAAGGCCATGGCTTCAATGCACAGACAGCACTGGTATATGATGAACTTAGCACATGGCACTCGCTCACCTGGGTTATCTGCTCTTCCCAGTAGTGGATGGCTGTTTGGGGCATGGGAATTAATTTTTACTTTAACCTAAGCAAATCAGAATCAGGAAGTTAAATCTGTTGCCTTAGCAGCCCACCACAGTAAAAATAGAAATGCACATCATTGCTAATGGTGTGTTTGGCAGACTGGAGGATCCTAGCAAGCTAGTGCCGCAAACAGATGGCTGGGCTGAATTGATGGAGATCTCATGGCATCAAGCAAAGAGCACCAGGTCTGGAATTTGAAAGGCTTCTATTTAGTCTTGCTTCCTTCCTCCTTTAGGGGACTCTGAGTGACAAATCTCACTCTGTGTCTAAGTTCCTCTGTCCCGGCATGGTAGTAGTCTGAGTCTGACAGGGACATATGCTTTTTCTGTGTCTGGGGAGATGGCTCAGTGGGCAAAGTGCTTACTGCACAAACATGAGGACCCAAGTTCAGATCCCTAGAACCCACATACAATCTGGGTGTGGTGGCATGTCTGTAGCCCTGATGCTGGAGATAGATCTCTAGCCCCAGACAGGCAGATACTGGGCCTACCTAGCCAAAATGGTGATCTCCAGATTCAATGAGAGATTCAGCCTCAAAAAATATATAGTTGAGGGTGATAGAGGAACATCACTGACACTGACCCCCGACCTCTACCTGTGCATGTATAGGTGAACACAGCTAGATGTGTGTGCGTGTGTGTGTGTGTGTGTATGTGTGTGAGTGTGTTATACTTACCTTGGTGAAGTGGGTAGACAAAAAGGGAGTATAGAGGGGCTATGAGAGGGAAAGCAGCCCCCGGTGTTAGAGTCTAGCTGAATCCTCTCACCAGCTGGAAAGCAACAATTCCAACACTGTCAACCATGTTTGCCATTCTTTCTTCCTAGCCATAAACTTGAAGTTTTCTAAAAATATCAAAACTCCATTTATAGGGAGAGATGTGTCCTAAAGCCCTGTGCAACTCAAATGCCTCCTGGCTTCACCCTTTTCAGATTACCACAGCATCTAAGTCACCCCCAAAGTGAAAGCATAATCTCACCTCCATAAAAGAGAAATAATTCATTCGTCATTCTATTCCCACGCCCTTTCAGCTTTCTGTCCTGAAGGAAGTATGATTGGAAAGAAAAGTATGCGTCTGTATTCAGCTTTATATCCAGCCAGGAGCTTGGATTGACCACCTTCAGATACGTTATTGGCTGCAGTGAGATTACCCTTGAATCTTTAAAGCATCTACTGAATTTCTGGTTTGTAAGAAATGCCTGGGGACTGGTGAGATGGCTCAGCGGTTAAGGGTACCAATTGTTCTTCTGAAGGTCCTGAGTTCAAATCCCAGCAACCACATGGTGGCTCACAACCATCTGTAATGAGATCTGATGCCCTCTTCTGGTGTGTCTGAAGACAGCTACAGTGTACTTACATATAGTAAATAAATAAATCTTTAAAAAAAAAAAAGAAAGAAATGCCTGAAAAGTTGGGAGAACCTTAGCTACCCAAGAGAAAGGCAGGTGAGGAACTGCTCCACACGACTACTACTCTCAAAAGGGAAGAAGGATGTGGGTTTCAGGGAAGCTATGCCACAGAGCAGGGTCAGGTTAGAACTTTGAGTTAGAACATGCTACGTAGGTTAGGAGTGGGACTCACATTCAGGGTAAGCTGGAGAGAGGTTGCTTTGTCTTGAGAGAGAGGTGGAGCCATTTACATCATATACCCTGTGGATACCCTCAGTAATGGGGGTACTTCAGAGAGCTGTCAGAGCATCTAAGGGGTACAGGAGGGAAAAGCAAGAAGAACCCAGGAAGTTCAGTTACAGAATGGGCCAGGAGACATATTCAGCAAACCCATTGTCAGTGTTAATTTTTAGGGGGTGATTGGAGTGGTCCATGGGATGTCAGGTAATTGATGGAACATCATTTTGGGGTGGTTTTGTAAGGGTGTTTTGGGATAAGATTAGTCTACAAAATGGTGGAATATATGCCCCTCATTAATGTGGGAGAGAATCTTCTAACTTACTGAAAGTAATGAGAGGGAGAGAGAGAGAGCAAGGAGGAATGCATGTCATTTATCCTGCTTCACTAAGCAATTCCTCTCATCTTCCCTCATCTCCATACCAAGATCACATCTATTCCTCTGTTTTTCATTACTATGAACCTGGACTGATTCTTACTACAGACTCCAATGTGAAAATAGAAACAAATCAGTGGACTTACACATCATAATTATACAAGCCATTATCTGTGTAATATAGATAGATAGATGGATAGATAGATAGATAGATAGATAGATAGATAGATAGATAGATGGATGGATGGATATAGATAATATATTGGCAAGCCTTTATATGTGTAGACAGACAGGCAAATAGGCAAAAAATTATCTGGGTAGATAGAGAGATAGATAGATAGATAGATAGATAGATAGATAGATAGATAGATAGACTATTATCTGTATAGATGACCATTATCTGTGTTGATGGATAGATATCAATATATACCTTATATATTACATGCATATTATACATATATGTGACATATACAGATAGATTTAATAGAAAGACTATAGACATATATATATATATATATATATATATATATATATATATATATGGATGATAGACGGACATATAGATAACCTGCAGACTGTCATTCTGAAGATCCATGCCTAACAAGCTAATGATGTCTACATTCTGCAGATAGCTCTAAAGATGAATGTTTAAGTTTGAGCCATAAACTTGAAGAAGAATGGCCCACTCTGGTCATTCCTAACTTAAGCATCACTGGGATCAGAATAGAATTTGGAAATTAGAAGGTGGGCTAGGACTACATTCACATAGATCTAGAAATCCAAGTTTTTCTGTCTATAGCCAAGCAAGAATTATAAAGAAATCAAGCTAGTGAAATGTGGTCCTGTGTGTTGTATTTAACAAGTGTATAATAAGATTCACATCCTTCAGATGCATTGTGGGATCTTTCATGACGCTGTATCAGTCTGCGGTTCCCTACCACAAACATTATCATGTGTGGACCCAACAGTTCTTATCTTGCTTTGTTCTTTAAAAAGATGTCCTTAAACTAGATGAGAGGAGAGAGATACCCAGGACACAATGCCATTGCATCCACACTAAAATGCCATTTAGTCAGCATGCAAGCTGCCAGATAAAAGTGAGAGGTACCAGAGGGATGAATTGGAAATTGTCATCCCGTCAAACTTAGTGACAACATTATCTGCAGATCTTAAGAAAAATCAGCTCAGGAAAAAATCCCTGGTTGGTAGTGATCCTCTCAGATAGATTGAAATCTTGCCAGGCTATTCCTCAGGGCTCATCAATCAAGAGCAGTTGTCATGGAGAATGGTTGAATAGATGGTTTCCATTTAATTATCTTCAGCCCTCTAGATATTGAAAGTGCTTGGGAACAAGCAGGCTTGGCTGGCTGGCCCTGGCCTCCTCAGATAAAACAATGACTGTTCTTTCTCCAGCATACCCCTACCTGCATTCATACATTCATTCCATGATCAAAAAGCTGAGAATCAAGTACCAAATTATGTGAGCACATGCAATATATGTCTATATTAAAAACACCTCATGCCAAATTAAACTCCATGTACTTCAGGCTGCCAGAAAATAAACCCATAAGCAGTCATGAAGGCTGTTCCTGCTCTGTGTTTACGAGAAGGTGGTGCTTAGTATGGGGAAGGCGCCATCTCTGTTGGTCAAGTTGATGAGTTAACTACAGTTGGGTCCCTCACATATGGATCTTCATGCAAAGACGTCTGGCTCCAATTTCTTCCAAACCACTGAAAAAGGAAGTCAACAATATAAGTACAAGTGAAGGCAGTGATGCCCTCCGGCCAAGAGAGGAATTTCTGTTGTGTCCCACATTCAGGAACAATTTTCTCTGCGTTAACTTGGAGATGAGACAAATGTCTATTCAGCCCACACTCAGGACTCACAACAAACCAAAGTAACAATCCTACAAAAGTCCAACTTGATAAACCAATGTGCTTATTATGAGAACTTATAAGGCATGGAGGATGGGTTACTAATAAGAGTTGGGGGGTGAACCCCAAACAGCTGTATCACTTCAATATCTTACCCTAGCATGAGTGGTGACCTCATGGAGAGAGTCTCACGTAGCCCAGCTACAAGTGATCTGGAGAGATGCTATACAACATAGACAGTAGATGGTTGACTGAAAAGAGAATTCTGTGATGCAACTTTCATGAGGTCAACTATAAATTAGATTGCTATAAATATCTATGTGTAGGATGTTACGTAAAGAATAAGAGGTCTAAAAGCGGTATCTCATTTTGAGATTCTGTTTCCCTTATACCTTATTTTCCTTTTTAAAATGTAAATATTCGTGTTGTCTCTGTGTATTTATGTGCACATACATGTAGGTCCCAGGACAGAAGGGGTGTCAGATCTCCTGGAGCAAGACTTATGGGTAATTGTAAATTGCCCCACTTGGGTGTTGCAAACCAAACTCGGGTCCTCTGCTGGAGCAGTAAGCACTCTTTACCAATGAGACCTCTTCCCAGCCCCTTACCTTCCATTTTAAAATTAATTTTAGGTTACTACTAACATTAATGGCATTATCATAGGTATTATTTTTAATGGTAAAATTCATGGGTTTCATCATGACGTATCTTCACATACATATCTGGTTCTTTGTCCTTATTTATTTTCTTCCCACACAGCCACCTTTTCTCTCCCATTACCCCCCAGCTGATTTCTTTTTCTCCTCCAGTTAATCCACACCCTCCCTTTTACCCCTCACCCTGTGCTTGCCTTTTCCAAGCATTCCATTGTCCTTTTGTTCTCTCACCTTCCTCAGGCCCTCTTACTCCCCTGACAACTTGGCTTTTTTTTTTTTAAATCAAATTACATTTTTGTTTCCTTTTCTGTGAAATGGGGATTATGCTTTGTAGTAGATTAAGATTAGTTATGGAAAAGGATACATTGGAATTGGGAGATGGCTCAATTGGTAAAATGCCTAGTAAGCATGAGAACTTGTCTTTGATCCCCTTGAAGCCATGCTAAAAAAAAAAAAAAAAAAAAAAAAAAAAATCCAAACAGGGCATCATGTGCTTGTATTCCAGCAACAGGGTGATGGAGACAGGTATATCCCTGGGACTGATGGACCAGTCAGCCTAGCCTAGCTGGCAAGTCCCAGGTTAGTGAGAGACCCTTTCTCAAAAACAAGCTGGATGGTGCCTAAAAAATGATAGCTGGAGTTGACTTTTGGTCTACATACGCACATGTATGCACATGCATGCACTCCTGCACGTGTGTATACACCTGCACACACCTGCACACACCTATATACACACACACACACACACACAAGATTTAAAACAATATTTTCTGATGCTTATATGGTTGACGTTTAAATGTAAAATCTCCCCCTCGAACTAGCAACTTTTCTGCCTCAGCTTCCGAAGTACTAGGATTATAGGCTTATGAGATCACACCTGGCAGAGTAAGAATCAACTATCTTATCCTTTCATTAAGTTCATTAGAAAGCAAATCCTACCTCAGACATTAACTGCAACAGAATTTCCAAAACTCTTGTATGGGAGGATAAAGAGAACATGCCTGAGAATTCAGGAGTAAGCAGCAGATTTAACATTGCAAAAGTCACACAAGGATCAAAGGCTCCTACCATAGCTCCAATGCAACTGACAGACCCACTGCACGTGGTTAAGGGATTTGCAAGTATGTTAAGGGATTTGACATACTTAGAACGAATTAGTCAATTTGGCCTTGTGCCTCCAAATTGCATCATATCATTGCTTCATTAAAAATGCTCCAATTAAGGGAAGGGAAAAAGTTGCCTAGGATATCCATCTCTACATATTAGTCTGATACTTTCCAATTAGAGATTAAGCCACAGGTCTCTGTTACCATGAGAACCACAGTATTTCTCTGAGTGTTCAAATTATTAACTCAGAGAACAACTGACTTCATAAACTCTTCCTGTTATTTTGCTAATGGGCCACAGGCTTGCCTCCACCCAGAGAGAATGCTATTGATTAACAGGGCAAGGAAGTACAAGGCAGGCTACAGGAGATGGAGCGGCCGTCCCCTTCTTCCTGACAAGAGAGTGGATGAGCGGCAATTCATTTTCCCACTTGCTCCATCTCTCATGCAGGGGATAAGCAAGGAAGGGCTGAGAGACCAGGAGGTAAGATAGTTTAAAGAGTTTATGATAATGTATAAAATGAAGATGACCCAGATCCAGAAAGACAAATATTATAGGCACTTCCTTATAAGTGGATATTACCTATAAAGTAAAAGACAATCATGTTACAGTCCACAGACCTGGGAGAGGCTGAGTAACAAGGAGGGCTTAAGGGGGAGAAGCAAGGATCTCCCTGGGGAGGTGAAATAGAATAGATTTCATGGATGGACTGGGAATGGGAGGGGCTAGAAACAGGAGAGATTGGGTATGGGAGGAGGAAGAAAAGAATACTGGGACAAATGACTGGAATGGAGTTGGGAGTGGAAGAGGGGCATTTCAGAGGCAAGATGAAAATGAAACTGGTACAATGAAACTCCATGGAATCTAGAGAGTAACCTTAGCAAAAAAAATTCCAAGTAAATGGGGGTGCCGGGGATGGCGGGAGGGACTGAGGGACAGCATGGAGCCTGAACCGGCCATCTTCTCTAACCAGGCAAGAACTCAACTAGAGGAATTGGGACACCAATCCAGCCATAAAACCTTCAACCTATGGTTTGTCCTGTCTGCAGAGTGTTCTGGGACTGGAACCTAGCAGAATCCTCAGCAAAGAGACCAGATGCAGAGTCCCACCCACAGCCAAACATTAGGTAGAGCTCAGGGAATCCTGTGGAGGAGGGAGAAGAAGGATTAGAGGAATCTGAGGGGGTCAGGAACACACCAGGAGAATTCAGTTCACACAATCAACTGTCTGGGACTCATGGGGATTCCCAGAGGATCAGGGAGCCTGTAGGGGTCTGACCTAGGTGATCTCATGGCCAATTCCCAGAGGATCAGGGAGCCTGTGGGGGTCTGACCTAGGTGATCTCGTGGGGATTCCCAGAGGATCAGGGAGCCTGTGGGGGTCTGACCTAGGTGATCTCATGGCCAGATCAAGTGAAAGACTTTCTCTGAACCTTAGAACCTTTCTGTCTGAATTTGGGGTAAAGCATAGATTGGAGATCAGCCACTTTCTCCCTCTTTGCAGATAATTGGGCCCTGAGCTCCAATACCTCATATAAAAATCAAGATTAGTAAGAGCAAGCTAGAAGCTGTATGCTAGCTTGTACTGTAAAAACCTTGAGGTTCTTTACAATGAAGGACTTCTGCTTTTCATGTATGTGTATGTTTGTGTGTTTGTGTGTGTGTGTGTGTGTGTGTGTGTGTGTGTGTGTGTGTGTAGATGTATATGGGAGTTCAGAAGAGAAAACCAGAAACTGTAACTCCTGCAGCTGGAGTTACAGATGGTTGGTTGTGAGACACTTGACATGGGTGCTAGGAACCCAAGAGGTCCTCTGCAAGATTAGGAAGCACGGATAACCAATCAGCCATGCCCAGCTCCAGGAAGACATCTTTTTAAAGATAAAAATACAAATGGATAATTAAAAGATTGATTTATGATCCATTATAAAGCTAAAGCAATGTAATTTGGCATTCCCTATCACAATACATTATCCTTAAGTACATTCTTTGTCAGACATCACTGTACTGCAAACTCAAGAGTTAACTAAGCTTAAAAGGAGAAGGGGAGTGAAGAGGGGGGTAAGGGAGGAACGAAACCCATGAAGGGCCATGTGAGGGGCCATATGGACTTACTACTGGAAAAGCTTCTTAAACTATATACGTATATGAAAGAAGCCTAAATGGACTCGCCATATTATGGAGAAGATAACACCCCAGCTAGACATATTTCACCAGCAAGTGAAACTTCCGGTGCTGGAAATGAGTCACAACTGGGTGAGTTGCTGCTCAGTGGGGCCCCCAAACAACTCCGACTATTGCCAAAGCTATTGCTTGCTCTCCACAAACTGGCACTAAGTCCTTATTCCTGAGGACAACACCTATATATCTTTTTGAGCATGAAGAAATCAAGCTGATGTCAAACTACGTCCTTCACCCATACTGACTAGTATTCATGTACCAGTGGAGCAAGGTAGCCACCCACCAAGCTCCAAACCTTGTGATCTACAATGGAACTTGCCTGCCTGCTAGGCTGATGTATTAGTGGCCCAAGTGTTAGGAGTAACTAACTACTCTCTGATTGGACTTAAAACTCACTCTACAAAATGGAATCCATCCCTACTATTGCTCAAGTGGCCAAGAACCTGAAACTAGATAAGCCATGTCCTAGATTAAAAACAAACAAACAAACAAACAAACAAAACAAATACCATTGCTCTTTTAAAGGAGCAGAGTAAAAAAATGACTCCTAGTGAAGTTCTGCTATACCCATAGATCCATGCCTTAGCAATCATCAGCAAAGCTTCCTCTACCAATAGAAAGGAGCTAATACAGAGACTCACAACTGGTCTGACTATGTGCAAACAGTGAGAGTCAAGAATACTCAGTCCTAAATGTCTTCATCAAATCCCTCCCCTTGTAGCTCAAGGAAAACTCTTCAAACAAGGAAGCAGAAAGTTTGTAAGAGTAAGAAGGGATGGATGACACCAAGGAAACAATGTCTTCCAGACACAGCAGGAATGATGCATGTATGAAGTCACAGAGACTGTGGCAGCATGCACAGGGCCTGCACAGGTTCAAGCCAGAGAGGGTCCCAGTGTGGAGGGGGTAGTGGAGACGAATGTCCGTCCCTAAGAAGCTATCTCCAATTGATAACCACTTGCAAAGGAAAAATTAGTTTCCTCCAATGGAGTTTCACTGGGTATATTAACCACACTTCAGGGTAGGCTCCATGCCCAACAGTAGATGTCTGACACAAAACAAACTCAATGGTAGTTTTATAGATTTTTATTTTGGTCTCTCATTGGTTTGTTTGGGCTTTTGTTTTGTTTTGTTTTTTACTTTACTGGTCTTTAGCTTGTATATTAAGGTTTCCAGTTTTTATGGATCTTATAGGTACATGCATGTATTTCTTGTACTTCTTTGTTTCTGATGTTTGCTTGTTTGTTTTTTATTTTTGTTATGTTTTTATTCTTTGTTATTTTGTTATTTGTTGCTATTTGTTTTGCTGTTGTTTTCTAAAGAAAGAATAAAAGCATGGAGTTGAATGGGCAGGGTGTAGAGAAGATCTGGGAAGAACTCAGAGGGCACACGATGATCAGAATATATTATATGGAAAAAATATTTTCAATTTAAAAAAAAGAAAGGAGTTAAGTATTATTAGATGAGAAATCACTTTGCTTCTTTTTTCTTTTTCTAGTTTATTTAGTTACTTTGTTTCAAATGTAGGCTTATACATTCCTCTTTCAACTACCACCCAGTATTGGAGTGTCATCCTGTGAATGCCAGTATATAAATTTCTAGCTCTGGTTATGGAAAATAATCTGGTCATTTGTCAGAAGACTATAAGGATCCTCTACCCAGGCATAAAGATCTGAATTTGGGAAGATAGCTTAGTGGGTATGAGCCCTGGATGAATTCCAGAACTAGTGCAAAAAGCCAGAAGTGGCGTGCTGTACCTGTAGCCCCAGCACTGTGGGATGCAGAGACAGGGGCATTTCTGAGCTGGCTGAGTGACAACCTCATTCCAAGTTCAGTGAGAGGCCCTGCCTCAAAAAAAAAAAATAATGTGGAGGGTGATAGAGTAGGACATGCAGCATGTACTTCTGGATTCTGTACATGTATGTATGTGCATACATGTATGGTATAAGTACATCATATACACATGAAACATTCTCTCTCTCTCTCTCTCTCTCTCTCTCTCTCTCTCTCTCTCTCTCTCACACACACACACACACACACACACACACACAGAATCTCAAGTCTGACCCTGTTCTCCCAGTTTGTACCCCATTTTCCTATTTTTCTGGTATATAAAAAACATCTCTACGTGACTCCCCAGAATATCTTCACATCTAGCTCTTGGGCCCATGTCAAACTCTTGTTCTTTGGTGGTTCTGTCAAATCTTTTTGCAGATGTAATTGGTTATAGTTTCCGTGTCCTTAGAGCTGCTAAGCTAGCAGTTTAATTTATCCTAATTCAGAACCTAATTGTCTTGCACTGCTGGCTAATTAAATGTTCAAAGAAGTGATAAATTAGGCAGGTTGATCATTACAGCACAAGTAATTAGCCAGTTGGTCTAAAGCCAGCCAGGTTTTTAGGACAGGACTCCAAAGGAGGAGGGAGCCATACACAGTAATAAAATGTTTGTATCACATTGATTTGTCATAATAAAAGCTCATTGTAAAGTCTGCAACCTGCCATATGAACCATGGGTAG
>NW_022196905.1:127477609-127496221 GCF_008632895.1 Mastomys coucha
CCCTCCCACATGTAGATAAGGTTTCCCCAAACTCTCAGACCAAGCCAATGTGAAGTCCCTGCTGTCAGACCCTGACCCACCCCAAAACTACATATAAGGATCCTATCCAGAAGGAATAAAGGTATGAGAGCCACTCCATCACCTGAGAGCTTCTGTCATAAGAGCTGTAACGCTGAAGCTTGGGGAAAAGATCTGCTCTCACCCACACCCCTCACTGGCTAGTCAGCCTCCCGCTGGCTCAGCCTGGTCCAACTCAGCACAGAGCAACCTTTGCAGCATCTTGGAGCACCTGAAGAGGCAGCGGCTGCGGGGGCAGAAGTGAGGGCAACTGCAGCAGTGGAGGTGCCAGAGGCAACCACCCCCCGCCCTGCCCTGCTCAAGTTTGCTCCCCTTAGCCTGAACCCTCGCACCTGGCCAGGCTGTAGATCTCCGTGGAAAGCCTCCAGTACATAGGCCCACACCCTAGCTGTTCACCTGCCTAGGAATCTGAGAGCCTGGCTACAGGCTACTTCTCAGCCATAGAAGAGAGAGGTTTCCTCCTCTGGGGCAGGGGCTCTAACTCCTCTCTTCAGAGATCTTACCATACAGTCTGCCCCCTGATGTTTCAGCCTGAATTGAATTGTCCTCTATGCCTCCACTACACTGTTGTGTCTCTGTCACTTACCTGAGTCAGAAACACTTAAAAGCAGAGAATCTCTCTCTCTCTCTCTCTCTCTCTCTCTCTCTCTCTCTCTCTCTCTCTCTCTCTCTCTGCCTCTCTCTCTCTCTCTGCCTCTCTCTCTCTCTGTCTGTCTGTCTGTCTCTCTCTCTTATGATCATTCCATAGTGGACACTTTCAATAGACCAGTACAGTATCTTCTTTGACAAATAAGGACATGATTACTTCAAAAGAACATCCCAGAGAATAGGGCAGGACACATTTGGCCTATCTGCCAGCCAACCTACTTCTCCTCCTCCCTCCTCTCATTATTTTAAAGAATCTATGTCCTTCTGCAACTTTCTGTTCAGAGATGAGACAACAGAGGTATGGCTAAGTTTAAGTGGAAGGGATGGCATGAGCCCCGTCCCTTGAGAGAAAGCACATCAGATACATCTTTTACACCACTAAGACAGGTCTCTTGACTACAGCATCCAAGAGTTCTAATTCTTCCAGCAATTATGACTGACCTAAGAACAATCAGTGTGTGTGTATGTGTGTGTGTGTGTGTGTGTGTGTGTGTGTGTGTATGTGTATTTATGCACACGCACGCGCGCATGCGCATAAATACACATACACACACACACACACACACACACACACACACACACACGCGCACGCATGCATGTTTGGGGTTTATGGCTTTTGTTCTGATTTTTGCAGTGCTGAATGAAACAGGGTCTTAAACAAGCTACTCAGGGCTCTAACAGGAATGAAGAAGGGGGTACAGAGGGAAGAAAAGGAGAGAGCCAGTGCTCAAGGCCAGAGTGGAGCAAGGAGACTGAAGGAGGAAGGCAAGGGGAGAGGAAAAGGGGGAGGGAGAGGGAAGAGAGACAGTAGATAGAAGGAAGAAAGGACAGAGCAAAGGAGAGAGGAAGGGCAGCTAGAAGAAAGATTGCTTGTGACACACGGTAAGGCTCCACTTCCTGCTCCATTTTTCCTTCTTCGGCTCCTGTGTCCCCCACCCCCACCCTCCCACCCTGCGTCAAGGTCAGGAAGACTCAATTTTGCAGCTGAAATGAGACGCTTCACTTCCCTACTCCAGACTGGCCAACTCTGAGCTTTTTCCGCTTTGTTTTTATAAACTGAAGTGACTGGGAGTCAAGGTTGGAATTGATCCCACCTTCACAAATGACTGGCGAAATCGATGCTGCAGGAGCTTCCAAAATCATGTGTTCTGCAGACCCAGAGCGAAACACTTTCTTTATCACTAGTATTAAAGTGGTCATCGAGCCATCTTTTCTCTTTAACCGAGTTAATAGTCTCCCTCCTGACCAACAGGTTGAGTCATACATACCGCTATCACTTCATGCGGCTGCCAACAAATCCTTGAGCAGAGGATGAGGCTGTGTGGAAAGCACACCAAGTTGGGCATGGGAGGGTCAGAGGCTCCCACCATTCCTTTCTAATCTGTCCTCACAGGACTAACACATGCCCCTTGGACATCCTACAAGAACACTATACCATTGGTAAGGTTAGAGGCCCTAATATCCGATTATTCCCCAAAGGAACTCCATCTTTATATCATTGCATAAGGTAAATTTCAAAATACAAATTTTAGCTCAAGGCATGATCACTGTAGCCCCCGGGGGAGGCTAGGTGGGTCTGAATAAGTCACTTGCCATTTTTTATCCTCTTGTTTTCTTAAACTGTTGTTGTCATTACTATTGCTGTTATACGATGTATTGCGACAGTACTGGACACCAAATCCCCGTCCTCAACCAGGCTACACAGGTAACACGGCATAAGCTAGGTCTTACCCCCAGCCCCTCACTGGGGATTCTAGGCAGGGGCTCTACCACTGAGTCACACCCCCAGCCCCTCCCTGGGGGATTCTAGGCAGGGGCTCTACCACTGAGCCACGCCCCTAGTCCCTCACTGGAGGATTCTAGGCAGGGGCTCTAACACTGAGCCACGCCCTAGCTGTTCCCTGGGGGATTCTAGGCAGGAGCTCTTCTACTGAGCCACGCCCTCACTGCTCCCTGGGGGACTCCAAGAAGGTGCTCTACACGGAGCCACATCCTTCATTCCTTACTAGGAGATTCTCAGCAGGGGAGTCTCTACTGCTGAGCTACATCTCTAGCTGTTGAGCATACTGTTTTATTGTAAGCACTTTCCTTCTTTATCCTTAATGGTTAAAAACCTGGTTTCAAGTGGCTGTATGATACTCCATTGTATGAGCACGCCTTGACTTAACCAACCATTCGTCTATTGTTGAACGCTCTCTCTCTAATTTTCCCCACTGGCTTATTAATAATAGAGAAATATGAATAGCCTTATTCATACATCTTTGTCCACCTCTCTGATTATTTTTGCAAGACAGATTCCTCAGCATTAAATCACTGTGTCAAAGACATAAACAATTTAAAAGACCATCATGTATATTGCCACAAAGCTTTTCAGAATTGGAATCAATTCATATTCCCATCAGCTACTTGGAGGAGAACTTCAATCTCTTCATTCACAGCTCAGCATTATACTCTAGAATTTATTTCTTTACATACTTGATAGGATAAATAGCTATCTTTTGTGTTGCTTGTCTTTTTTTCCAGTCATTTATTTACTCTGTAGGTTGAGAGGTTTTCATTTATTTTAATTTTATTCTTGTGTGAGGGGTGCAAATGCCCATGTGCCACAGTGCATATGTGTGTGTGCGTGTGAGCATGCATATACACACATGTGAATGTGTGAGAGCATAGGGCCATTCTCATTTAAAGTACCACATATGGGATGGCTGCCTTGTTACATGGATTCTGGCATCCAACTATCAATTCTCACAAAGCAAAGTACTTTTTTTGTTGTTTTGTTTTTCAAGACAGGGTTTCTTTGTGTAGCCCTGGCTGTCCTGGAACTCACTCTGTAGACCAGGCTAGCCTCGAACTCAGAGATCCGCCTGCCTCTGCCTCCCAAGTGCTGGGATTAAAGGCGTGCGCCACAGCTGCGCAGCCGAACATGCTCTTTTTCTTTGAGAGAGAGAGAGAGAGAGAGAGAGAGAGAGAGAGAGAGAGCAGAGGATAACATTGTGGACACAGTTGGTCTGTTTTCTCCTAGCTTGTGGGATCTGAGGGTGTGACTCAGGTTGCCAAGCTTGAGTGGCAATCCCTTTATATCCTGAGTCATCTTGCCAGCTGCAGTATCTAAAACTTAGCTATTATTTCATTTTGAACATCTCTCTGGATAATATTTTACTTTTATGTGTTTAATTTTTTTATCTTATTTTTTAAGGTGTGTGTGTCTGTCTGTCTGTCTGTTTGTACATGTGTGATCAGTGTCCCTGGAGGTCAGCAGAAGTCACTGGATTTCCTGGAACTGAAGTTACCAGCAGCTGTGGGCTGCCCAGCATGGAATCTGAGACTCAAACTCCAGTCCTCTGCAATAGCCACAAGCGCTCTTAACCTCTGAGCCATCTCTCCTGGCCCTCTTATGATCACTTTTTGCAGCACTGGTGACTGACACACACTAGGCAAGCATTCTATAATTGAGCTACATCCCCAGCCCTTTCTTCTGACTTTGTATTTTGAAACAGAGTCTCACTGAGTTGTCCAGGCTTGCCTTGAACTTACTCTGTAGCCCGGAGCAGGCCTTGAAATTGCAATATTCTTCTCAGAGCTTCCTAAGTACCTATCACTTCAGGTGACTCTCACCACATCTGGCTTAAAAGAATTTATATGTTTAAATTGATTGATTAGTCTTGAGGGGTAGCACCATGGCTCACATATGGAGGTCAGAGGACAACCTCGGGAGTCAGTTCTTTCCCATATGGGTCTCTGGCTTGGCAGTAAGCATTCTTACACACCAATCTATCTCACTGGCCCTTAAAAATATCTTTTTAAAATAAAGTAATACTAATAGCCCTTTCTGCTCAATATTTTTGCTGTTATTTTCTCATTTCCATTTTTGATGTTTTGTCTGGGGAAGTTTGGGATATCCACGAACTGATGTATTGAGCTTTTCATTGTAGAAAGGTTCTCTGTCCCTGCTATCGGGAGCTGTGTGGGGTGGCTCAGTTGGTGAAGTGTTTGCTGCACAACTATGAGACATGAGTTCAGACCCTCCAAGTACCCACAGAAAAAGCTGTACAAGATGGGGTTCACCTGAGGAGACAGGGATAGATGATCCCTGGGGTTCACTAGCCAGTGAGCCTAGTCTAATTTGTGAACTCCAGGCTGAATGTCATTGTCACAAGAAACACCTGAGTTGGCCTCTAACCTCACATGCACATATATGTGCAAACATACCTGGATGCACACACAAACACACACAAAATCCCATGTACCTTCCCCTCGCTGTTATAACTAACCATGCCCCCACCAACAGTCGAAGTTTTAATTCTTCAGTGGGGAGTCTCAGGAGGTAGAAACTATTGGGAAATATTTGAGCCGCATCTCACATCAGAACGTCCCCCATGAACAGATGAACAACTTCCTTCCAGGAATGGCTAAACAGGAGCCTTCCTGTCCCCTACATACACACAGCCTGTTATATTTTCCTAGATGCTTATTTCTCCTTATGCCATGAGGTCTTCACTATGCTGAGTAGGTTCATGTCCATGCTCAGTTCCTCATGCTTGTGTGGCAAGCATGTGGCCAGCTAAGCCATCTCCCAATCCCAGAAAAGGAGGATTTGGCACAAACAGCCTAGACTTTCCCAGTGCCCCCCTCTTCCCAATCTTATCAGATATTCAAAGCCATGGTAAGAAGACAGGTAAATCCTTCTTCAGGTTCAATCTTCATTTCTTTCCTTCTAACATCCCCTAGTCCCAACCCTGATATCTAGATTCTTGAGCTGAATATTTGTTTATTTACATACTGTCTCATTTCAAAATTTGAGTGTGCACAAGAGCACATTTATCCCTCCCTTCCACTTCAACTGCATTCCATAACACTTGGTAAGAACTGTTTCACTACTGGGATTTTTTTTTTAATGCCCTATAATTATGAATCTTATTTCCTTACGGACTCAAAAAAACTTATTATTGTTTTTGTTTTAATTTCTAAGCAAGTGGGTATTTTAAATGCTTAGCATCATTATGCCTGTTTTGCTTTGTGATCAGAAAATATGAACCCTGCAATTTCTGCTTTTTGAAATTTACTGTTTTTCCACAAAGCCTGGTCTATGGCCAACTCTTTTGATAGATGCTTAATAAGGAACTGGGTTCTCTAGATTGAAAAGTTCATAAAGCTAGGCTAAAGGAGATGGGATAGAAGCCAATAAATCCACTCTTAATTATTTACTTTTATCTATGTGTCTCTGTGTACATGGATCATGTGTGCAGGTTCACACAGAGGCCAAAAGATGGCTTCAGATCTGTTGAAGCTTGTGAGTCCCACAACACGGATTCTGGGAACTGAGTTCAGAGACTCTGCAAGAACAATAAGTCCTCTTGACACTGTGCCACCTCTCTGACCCCCGTTAATAATTTTAGTACTTGGACATTTAATCACTAGAACACAACGATGCTTAGGGAGTTATATCTTCTCTCCTACTGGCTGGTACTTTTCTGTGTTGTCTGTGGCATATGTGCATGCATGTATATATTCAAGGGTTCATACATATGCACACACATGGCAGCTACAGAAGGAAGTTGACCATCCTGGTCCATCACACTCTTCCTTTAATTTCTTAAGACAGGGTCTCTCATAGGAGCTGGAATTAGACTGGCTGTCAGCAAGACCTAGCCACCCCCCTGCCTCTGCTCCTGGTTGTGCTGGAGTCACTGTTGCAGCCATACTTTTACATCAAGTGAGGGTCTTACGAGTCAGATCCTCCCACTCCCACTGCAGCTCCTACTGAGCCACCTCCCCCGTCACTTGCTATTGTTAGTAGCTATAATTTGTATGATTTGATGCTGTTAGCTATGCATTCGTTGCCAAAACAGAATGACTACTTGCATGGTCTGCCCCAGACTCTGCTGCTTCCAATGACATCCTTGTTGAGTTTTGCAGCCACAAGTTGGTGCCCTGGGTGTTACTACTTTTGTCTACATTTGCATCATTTTACCTGCTCTATTTTATCACAATGGTTAAAAGATGGACACTAATATGTGCAGAATGTGTCTTGGGGTTAGAAAGGTGGATCAGATGTTAATGTGTTTGTCAAACAAACATGAGAACCAAGAGCTTGGATTCCCCCAGAACCCACATGAACATGGGGTGAGCACGCTGGCCCACTGTAATTCCAGCTTCAGAAGGCTGAGACTTGGGGTCCCCAAAGCACATGGATTTAGGGGACTAGCCATCTTAGTGAGCTATGGATCTGACTGAAAGGCTCTACCTCAATGAATAAGATAGAAGAGCAACTGAAGGTGATTCCCAACATCAGCCTCAGGACTCCATGTTCATACATGTACACCCATATACATATACACGTGAGAAAAAAGAAAGGCCATCAGTCACAGGAAGGTAAATGACATCATCTAGTCCATTCTTCTGCCTCTGGCAGGTTTCCCCTCCAACCACAAAAGTAACTAATATATATTCTTCAATATCAGTGGAAAATAAGAAAGGATATTTGAACCTTCCCTTTAGACAGAATTGAGTATAGTAGAGAAAGTCTTTGGTTTTGAGGAGAGCCCGAGAGGACTACTCTTTATAATGGTGTCTTGTTGGTGGTTAGTGAATACTAAGAAAAGAAAGGACTCAAAGGTAATGGGAGGAGGAAAGTGGTTGCCTCATCTGATTCTTTTTAAAGTATGGAATGAAGCCAGGACCCTCGCATACTAGCAAGCATTGTGCCACCAAGTCATATCTGCCCCTTCATTGGGGGAATTCTAGCCAGGTATTCTACATCTAAGACACATAGAAACTCCCCAGCCTCTCACTGGGGAGTTTCTAGGGCAACAGCTATACCACTGAGCCTCACCACCAGCCCTTCACTGGGAGATTCTAGGCAGGTGCTCTACCACTGAGCCATGCCCCCAGCCCATCACTGAGGGACTCTAGGCAGGTGCTCTACCATTGAGCCAGACTCCAGACCCCACTGGGAGATTCTAGGGAGGGGCTCTACCACTGAGCCAGACCCCAGACCCCCACTGGGGGATTCTAGGCAAGTGCTCTATTGCTAAGCCACATTTCTATGTCCTCACTAGGGGATTCTTGACAGGGACTATATGCTCAACCAAGCCTACAGATGTGAATTATCTCAAATTCTGTATACTCTCCCTGATTCAGACCCTTGAGCCAACTGGATATTCATTGGATATAGAAGAATCCAAAGCAAATTTCTCAGTACTCGAAATGGAGTCATTTCACTATGGTGCAATTACAGTCTCACCAATCAAACCTAAACACAGAGCAGGGTGGCAGTAATTTATACATAGGAGAGGAACAATTTAGAATTTCTAGAAATGTCACTATGGCAACAAATTAAGAAAGTTAGCTACAATTTGTCATTCCTTAAAGTCATGCATATTACATTATCCTAATAATTTACGTAGTAATTACTTAACAAGCCCAAATGAGAGGCATAAGTAATCACGTGAGCCCCAGGCTGAATTGATGCCTGACTTAAAGAGTGGATGGTCTTGCCTCTTCTGTGAAATCATGTTACCTTCTGCTCATTAGACACTCAGCAAAATAGATGACCTATGCTTTCGTCAGGGTCAGATTTATAAAGGCAAAATTCTCCCTACAGAGACAATCACAGGAGTTCAACATCATGCCCTGTTCTTGCACGGACCGAGAGTCATTCACCAGTCAGAGGCAGAATATTTTTGCTTAAGCACTGGTATTAATATTTGTCTGGTTCCAATCTTTAACAATCAGCTGTCTATGTCCACAGCTTCCAGAGCCACAGATTTGAGTGGTTCATATCTTGATCTCTGAAGAAGCTATATGTGATGGCAGCAATAGTGGTGCACACCTGTCAGCCCAGCTCTTGTGAGACTGAGGTAGGAGCATCTTTAGTTTGAGGCTGGCCTGAGCTACATGGCGAGATTCTCAAAGCTATGGGATTTCTTTTAACCTCCTTTGTTATAAGCACCAGAACACATCCATACTTTATTTTCGTCTTTCTTTCTTTTCCTTCTTTCTGCACTTCCTTGGTTCCCTCATATACTTTTCTATTTTTCTTTTGTTCTCTCTCCATCCCTTCCTTCTTTCCTTCCTCCCCTCTTCACTCCCTCCTTCTCTTCCTTTCTATCTTTTAAAACTTTGTTCTCTCTCTCTCTCTCTCTCTCTCTCTCTCTCTCTCTCTCTCTCTCTCTGTGTGTGTGTGTGTGTGTGTGTGTGTGTGTGTGTGTGTGTGGTTTCATTTATGTGGGAATCTATAAAATCCTGAACAGAAGGCCATGTGTGACTAACTTGTATTTAAAGGGTGTTTTCCCCTTCCACTGACAATGTGAAGAGGGCAAGGAAAATGATGAACAGGTTAGAAGCAGACTGTTGGGAAAGACTAAAGAAATTATGGATATCTGCCTGGAGACAGAAGGCTGAAATGTAGTTAATTACAGTCTTCAAGTTAATGAAGCAATATTTTATAGGCAATAGTAAGTGGCTGTAATTTTTTTCACTCAAAGAACAAGATGACCTTATGTCACTAGACCATCTGTGTTTAAAGGGTTTTTAAGTTAGAGACCCAACTCCTAGAAAGGTTAGAGAATAACCCTGAGGAGTTTTTCTTAAGAGTTTTTCTTCTTTCTCTTTCTCTCTCTGTCTCTCTCTTTCTCTCTGTCTCTCTCTCTCTCTGTCTCTCTCTCTCTCTTTGTGTGTGTGTGTGTGTGTGTGTGTGTGTGTGTGTGTTCATGCATGGGTATGTGCACATGAGTGCAGGTAATGGTGGAGTCCAGAAGAGAGCATCGGATCCCCTGGAACTGGAGTTACAAGTGATTGTGAGCTGACATGGTGCTGGGAACTTAACCTGAGTTCTCTGAAAAAGCCACTAGTGCTCATAGCCATTGAGCCATCTCTCCAACCCCTGGTTTTGGCTTTGTTTCCCCCATGCCTTTTAATGTAGGTTTGAGTATATCTTATCAAACATGCTTAAGACCAAGAATGACTGGATCCCAAACTTTTGAAGGTTTTAAAATAATTGCTTGAGCTATCTTAGGGAATAAACGTAAGTCTAAACATAAAGTTCAGTGTGTGTGTGTGTGTGTGTATGTGTGTGTGTGTGTGTGTGTGTGTGTCTTTTCACCTGCCTGTGCATGTGTAAGCAAGAGCGCAGGTATGTGCAAGTACATGTGCACCTTTGCATGTTCATGGAGACTAGGGGCTAACTTTGGGTATCATTTTAGATGTTCTTTATTTCTTTTTTTCTCTCATTCTTCCCTCCTTCCTTCTTTCTTGAAACAGGATCTCTCACTGGCAAGAGTTTACCACGAGGCTACACCGCCTGGATTCTGAGCTCCTGGGATCTGCCTGTCCACACCACTGTAGTGCTGACACTAAAGATACATACCACCATGCCTGGCTTATTCTTTTGTTCATGTGAATTCTATGAATCAAACTCAGGCCACGGTACAGGTCTGACAAGTACTTTTCCAGATAAGCCACTCCCCAATGTCCACATATGAATATACATAAACTCTCTGACATATACCAAATTAATTGAAAATAACAATATAAATCAATAAATGTTAACAAAAATCTCCTCAAGGCTGCCAAAGTCATTGCCAGGACAACCTAGTCATTCCAAGCCCATATTTCATGAGCAAAGATCTCTGTATTAATCGTTAGGCCCAGTAAGATAGGTAAGTTTATTTCTTGTATCTATGACCATGCACATCTTCCAGGAGAAAATATTTATTTGAACCCATAGCTTCAGAGGCTGTTGTTCACGGGCAGCTGGCTGCATTGCCTGAGGCCTGAGGTAAGGCAGAGCATTGTGTGTGAGAGCACCGTGGGCCAGAAGTGTTCACATCATGCCAGCTAGGAAGCAGTTGAGGAAATGGCTTAGAGACCCATATCAAGGACCCATCTCTAGTGACCTCTCTGGAAGTTTTCAGCACCTCTCAGTAAGGCTATTAAATTATAATTCCATCAATAGGCCTGACTATTGATTAGGTCAGAGACTCATGATCCAGTCCCTTCTCAAAAATCCCATTAACTTGCAGTGGACCCTTGAATATGTGAACCTTGGGTGTGGAGTTTACTTTACATTCTTTATCGGGAACTGTCCACAGCTGAGTGAGGTAGGGTCAAGGCAGACAGCATATTAGTGGCTGGAGCGAAAGCTCAGCACTTACAAGCTTATGCTGTTCTTCCAAAGGACTCAAGTTCAGTCCCGGTGCCTACATCACATAGCTCAGAAGCACCTGTAATCCCAGCTTCAGGGGATCCAATGCCTCTGGCTCCCTTGGGCACACACACTCATGTTTGAACGTGTGTAGACATGTAACACACATAAATTAAAAGAAGAAATTCTTTTCTTAAAAGAATTGTTAACTATCAAAGAGCCTGATGTGATTTTAATCCTTTCTAAGGACTTTGGACTGCTTACTCAAATGCAATGTCTTAAAGCCGCCCCCGCCTCCCCAAAAAGTAAAAAAAATATTAAAATGTTTAGTATGAGCCTGGGAGATAACTCAGCAGGTAAAAGCACTTGCCACCAAGCTATAACCTCAGTTTCATCCCTGGAATCCACATAATGGAGGAGGTAACAGACTCTCCACGTTGTCACTGATGTCACAGGAGCACTCTGAAACACACCTATGACCCACCCCACCCCCGACACACTCATAAATCTAAAAAAGAAAAATTCTAAAGTAGAATGGTAGATTTTTAATCCATGTCTATTAATGAAGCTCTATCCATTTAAAGGACCCCCCCCACATACACACACACACACACACACACACACACACACACACACACACAACCACTTTTTGAACACAGCTCTGTATTTTTTAAGTAGAAATCCTCTTAAAGAGAGGTCAGCGATGCAGCAATGGTGAGTTACCATTGGAGAGTTCATTCACAAACACTGACCTCCTCCCAGAGGAGCCTGCCAGAGTTCTTGTTAAATGGGTGCTCCACTCCAGCCCAAGAATGCAACTGAAATGTGATGTACTGGAGCCAGAAAGTGGCTACTCTGGCAATCCATGCTCTGAATCCCGAGGAAACAACTAGTTTATCAAAAGGGGGAATTCTCTTGAATTGACTCAACTTGTAGGGACTTACATCCTTCAGCAAGGCTCCACCTACTTGGTCCACAAGCTCTCCAAACAGCGCCACCTACTGGAGACCAAGTGCGGCATTTTAATATGCCCCAGCCTGGCAAGCTTAACAAACATGGCCCTCGCAGGACTCACCTTCTCTCTCATCCCCTCTCCCTTGCTAAACCGCAAGATTCCCTTACTTAGACTTTTCCACGTTTCTAAAGCTACCACCAAGGTCCATTCCCTCCTTTGGCCTGACTCATTCCTGAGGCTGATGGTCGAGGTCCAACTATCAAAATATCAAGGTCCAGTAATCAAAAATCCCCATTTGGCTACCCTAATTAACATTCCCAATTGGAACTCACCAACACATCCTAGCTCATTCTCACACAGACCTCCCCTCTTTTCCTCTTAAAATTATCCCACAAAGCTGTTGGCTGGTATTTCTGCCTGATTCAGATTCAGCCACCTTGTCTCTTTGCCTTGCTTAATAAAGGATCTCTTTATGTTAGAAATTGGTGTTTGGGTTTGGTTTATGCCTAATAGGGGTTCAGAGAAGAAAGCCCCACAGGGCATGGGTCCCTTCACCAGGAATTCAAGATTATTAACCTATGGGGGGCGGTATTTCATAATCAAGCAATCATATTGAAGTTGCCAAAACATCTGGTAGTGCCTGTAACTTAATTTTCCTATTTTTGAGACCCCCCATGTTATTTTCTATAATGGCTATACTAACTTTCTATTCCCACCAATAGGGTACAAGGATTTCTTTTTCTTTGCAAACAGTGATTATCTTTTTTTCTTCTTAACGGAGTCATTCTTTAAAATGGCCAGGAATAAGAAGTCCTGATGTGAGCTAGGGAGATGCCTCAGTCAATAAAGTGCTTGTTGAAAATCTGAATCTGATCCCCAGTACCCACATATGAAAGCAGCACATGCTAGTGGGTGCTTGTAATCCCCAGCTCTGGGGTGGGAGAAGCAGGCAGTCCCTAGGGCTCACTTGGATGTGTTCCAAGCCAGTGACATTCCCTGGCTGTGTGAGTGTAGGAGCGGGGTGGGGGGAGAGAGAGAGACAGAGAGAGACAGAGACAGACAAAGAGAAAGAGACAGAGACACAGAGAGAGACAGAGACAGAGACAGACACAGAGAGAGACCAAGAGACAGAGAGAGACAGAGACACAGAGAGAGAGAAAAAAATCAAAGTGGATATTATCCTAAGGAATTAAACTAAAGTTGTTCAGTGTTCATACAAGCATATGCATGGACATGTACACACACACTCACACACAAATTATAGAGATGCATTTCCCCAAGAGTGGAACACTAGAGAAGATGAAGCCTGTCTACAAGTCAAGGGTTAAATCAGCAGGCTAGAAGAAGTTGGTGAGAAAAGGCCAGGGGAACCTTGAAAGTGGGAAGTATTGGCATCCATATCTGAATGAACTAAGAGTCGGGTAGAGAGGGTTGGAGGTGAACTCTGAGATGTTTTAAGTGAGAGTATGTGGATGCACAGCTTGATTTTGAGTGATGTCATGGGGCTAGTATTTGAACTTGACCTTGATGGAGCAAAAGGGATGACAATTAGAGAAGCACCTTGGGAGGATTTCAGTGGGCATAAATTCTGTATCACCTTGGGGTTGAAAAGCCTTCTGCATCATTAAATCACTAATGTAGTGTACACACACAAGACACACAAAACACACATACAACACACATCACTCACATCATATATACAAATACACACCTAACACACAACAACGCAGTACACACACATCACATATACACATTACACACACACACAGCACAACACATATCACATATACACATTACACACACAACACAACACACACTCCACACACACAACACACACAGCACACAGCGCACATGCGTGCACATACCCCTCAGTATTTAATATTTCTTGGATACATATTCTCCAAGTAGCGAATCCCTTGAAGTCACTCTGAAGTCACACTTGAGTGTGCTGTGTTTGCATTCCATTTATTAATACACACGGGCTGTTCTCTCTAATCTCTACATCGCAGCACAAATCTTTTTCATGCTCCGTTTCCTGCACAATTCAGCCTTCTAGCTGGTAGATAATGTTCTTCTTCTCTACTATGCTTACAAATGACTTAAGGGAAAAATACACAAGACTTAACCAGATTCAAGCCGTCGCCTGCTTAGACTATAACACAGGTTGCTGTGGGCTTTTGTTTATTTTTTTTCCTATGTAATATAGTTGGCTACAAAGCCACGAAGATTTGAATGATAGAAGCTCTTGGAAAGATCAAGGGTAGGTTAAAATGTCAGTTTTAAACCTGTGGGTTGTGGCCAATTTGGGAATCGCATATCAGATAGCCTGCATATCAGATATTCACATTATGATTCCTAACAGTAGCAAGATTACAGTTATGAAGTAGCTATGAAATAATTTTACAACTGGGGTTCACCACATGAGGAACTATATATTCAAGGGCCACAGCATTAGGGAAGGTTGAGAACCACTGTGTTAATATACATGAAGATACTTAAGTTCTTATATTTAGTGTATGTGTGTAGGTGTGGATATGTGTGTGGATGTGTGTCTGTGCCCTCAGATTCCTTGGTGCTGGAGTTTAAAGGAAACTGTGAACCACCCAATGTAGATTCTTGGACCTGAACTCAGGTTCTCTTTATAGAGAGCATGGGTCACTTACAGGGGTGTGGGTAATCCACAGACAGCTGCATCATCACCAGTCCCCAGCCTGCTATGGGTGGTGCACTCATGGAGACTGCATCCTGGAGTCTCAATCTCAATTACCCACTTACTTCCTGTATTCTCTAATATCTCCCAGGATAATTTGCAGTGGAGGGAGAGAGACCCTAGATGAGTATCTCTAGACTCTCTCTAGGGAATAGCATTTGTTCCATTACTGATATCATAGACCTACAGACCACTAGATTGCTATATTGTTCTGCTCTAGTTGCCTTGGCTACAGATGTGTAAGCAAGTCCAAAATGGTCTAGTTATGAATGGAGGAGAAAGCGTCATGTACGAACTACCTACAGAGTCTACCAACTGAGAGCAGAATGAATACAAAGCAGCAGCCTCGGGTTGGAGGTGAATGTTAGTGCTACAGCATCTGCCTAGAATACCCAAAGGCAAAGCTGGGGTATATCGACAGTGGAATGCTTGCCTAGAATGCTCAAGTGGGGTGCTTGGAACACAGTTCAACAGTAGACCACTCCCTAGTACGTGCAAGCCCTGCTACAAAAATAAATGAAATAAAAGAGGGAAGAGCAATGCTCTCTACCGATTACGACAGCTAGCGACATTATACCTGCCTTAGTCTGGTACCTTAGGGTTTCTATTGTTATGAAGAGACACCATGACCAAGGCAGCTCTTATAAAGGGAAACATTTAATTTGGGCTGGCTTACCGTTTCAAAGGTTCAGTCCATTCTCATCATGGCAGAGAACATGGCAGCATCCAGGTAGACACGGTACTGGAGAAGAAGCTGAGGTCTCCATCTTGATCTGAAGGCAGCAGAAAAGAACCATTTCCCACAGATAGCAAGAGTACTATCATCCACAGTGGGTGGAACTTGAGCATAGGAGACATCAAATCCCACCCCTACAATGAGAAACTTCCTCCAACTAGGCCACATCTACTCCAACAAGGGAACACCTCCTGACAGCGCCACTCACTGTGACCAAGCATTCAAACATATTGGGTGGAGGTACAGGGGAGGGGGGGGCAAGCCTATTCAAACCACCACTACATTTGGCAAGCACAGTTTAGAATATTCATAACATGACAAAAATAAACTTACCTTCCAGAATGTGTCCATTTTTGTTAAGTGCCAATCAACAAAACTGTGAAACGAAGCCCCGCAAAACTCAGTAGCTATAGATGAAGGCGTGCTGTAGAGCCCACAACTAGTAGGTATAGTTAATGATGCCTCCCGCCTCAAACACCCCCATGCCTAAGCCCTTTACAGCCATTGATAATGAAGAGTCTGAGAGAGACAGAGAGATGGAGACAGACAGACACAGAGGGGGTAGGGAGAGGGAAAGGGAGAGGGAGAGGGAACAGGAGGGGAAGATGGAGAGGGGGAGGGGGAGCAGGAGAGAGAGAGAGAGAGAGATTCATAAATGCCAGAAGAGATCCTCTGAAGCTGGAACAACGACAGAATGATAGGCAGCCATGAACCACCCAGTGTAGGTGCTAAGAACCCAGGTTTCCCTGAAAGAACAGCAGGATCCCTTAACTACTGAGCCATCTCTCCAGCCCCCAAAGTGTTCTGAACTGTCAGAGGTCCCCAGAACTGGCATAAACAAGAACCAATCTGCAGTCCTACCCTACCTGTTGGCCCTTGTTCTATACTGTTTAGCAGCCTAGAAATGTTTTCAGATTGTATGTCCTAGGCTGCCTTCTCTTTATTTGCCTCTGGATCTCTTTGCCCATCTGATAGAGAACTCCTTAAAAAAAAAAAAGAAGAAGAAGCAGTGGGCTTCCACTCAAAACCTTTAGATTCAACCTACTGCTGTGGTAAGATACTCTGACAGAAGGAAAGGATTTATCTAGCACACAGTCCCAGGCTACAGTCCATCTTGGATAGGAAATCACAATGAAAGGAGCTTGAAGTAGCTGCCCCAGGAATGTCTACCATTGGAGTGGAGAGCTATGCATACATATTGTCTAGAATACTCTGTGTGGGAAATAATCCTTCTCACAATCAAGACCTTCCAACATCAGCCAGCAGAGTCAAGACAACCACTCAAAAGCATGGGTAGGGGCCCATCTTCAGGTGATCCTAGTTTTTGTCAATTTGACAGCATGCACTATCAAATCTATTAGCTACAGAAGCATAAAATGATTGGGTGAAAGAGACTTGCCTAGCATCTAAACTGGTATGAACAGCACCACCTTTGGGCAGAGCAGTTAACTTCCCTGGGCTCAAAAGAAACAGAAACAATGAACCATGCCACCTTTTTCTTTCCCTTCAAGCCTTATGTCTCAGTGGAGTCTATTTATATTCCGGCAAAGCTATGAACTACATACAGAAGAAAACCCCCAAGTCCCAGTGGCAGTCATTTCAACATAGTACCTAAATTAGGCTGTGATCCTCCATCTGTTTATTTTGGAGATCACTCACATCCCTCGCTCAGAGCCCTGATCCTGCATCGCTCTTCCTCTTCCCCCGGAGGAGGTGCCTGTTGTCCCAGCCCGGTCTTGTCTTGTGTAGCAGGCTGACGTTTGATCTTCAGTTCACATTTGTTCCCTCTCTTCTCACTCTTGGGAGGGCCACTTTAGACACTTCTGATGCCGTCAAAGGTCTTTAATGCTTACCTTTCAGCATATCGCGTGTCATCTTGTCGACGCTGCTGAGTGTGAGCTTCAAGTTGCCCAGGGACATCCCAGACCTTATGAATGGCAAGTAGGCACAGACTGAATTTGCTCTCTTTTAAATGGTCTCCAAATAGAACCTCTAAATCATAAGGTCGTTTGCCCTTTGGGTTAAGGGTTCCTTGGATGTAACTTTTTCACACCCCCTATCCTATAAGCAAAGGCTGGCGGAGACAAGAGAGAGGGGAAGAGTCTGGTTTCCATTAAGCATAATAAGTGGGTATTAAAACATTCAACAAGCCATGCCTGCTGGCTCAGACCTGTAACCTCAGATACTGAGGGGCCTGAGGCAGGAAACCAATCACAAGTTCATGGTTATCTGGGCTACAGAGTGAGAAAAAGGACAACCTGACTATATAAGAGTCATTATCTCAAAATTTAAAAATTAAATTAAATTAAGTATTAGGGTTATAGCTTAAGAGGTAGAGCAGTTGCATGGAACCCACTAATGAGGGACCAGGAGCATGGCTCAGTGGTAGAGCCCCTGGCTAAAATCCTCCAGTGAGGAGCTGGAGGCATGGCTCAATGTTAGAGCTCCTGCCTAGAATCCCTCAGTGAGGAGCTGGGGGCGTGGCTCAGTGGTAGAGCACCTACCTAGAATCCCCCAGGGAGGGGCTGGGGGCGTGGCCCACCTCTATCTAGTCTGGGCTGTCTGGAAGCCTGTATAAGGGCACAGAAGAAGCTAACTTTTGCTCTTTGCCTGCTTGCTTTTGCCTTGCTGGCTAGTTCATTCCTTCACTGACATTAAAGCCTACCTCGTCAGGATTCAGGTATATACTGGCACATCCAGTCTTGTGGACTGAGCAAACACTGGATTCTTAGACCTTTCATTCATAAACAGCCTTTGTTAGACTGACTGGACCACAGCATACAAGTCATTCTTATAAATACCCTTTCTATATATGTAGAGAGAGAGATTCATTCTATAAGTTCTGTTACTCTAGAGAACCCTGACTAATATATAGGTGTTATATAGAATAATGGTAAAGGACAGCAGTTGGTCTGGGAAAGGAAGCTGACACAAAACTCCTCCTACGTAGATTTCTGAGGGCCGCAGCATCATAATCAGGCCTCAAAGTAGGAGGGAGAGCATTAGACACATGTGGGGTACCATGCATGGAGAGGCTGTCCTGGCTAGTCTTATGTCAACTTGAATCATCTGAAAGAGGGAAACCTCAACTGAAAAAAATATTTCCATAAGATACAAGACAAACCTATAAGGCGTTTTCTTTATTAGTGATTGATGATTGATGGGAGGGGGCCCAGCCCATTGTGGGTGATGCCATCCTGGGCTGGTGAGATCTGGGTTCTCTAAGAAAGGGGGCTGAGCAAGCCCATGGGAGTAAACAGCATACCACCACCTCCTTCTCCACCACCACCACCTCTACCACCACCAATACCACCATCTCCACCACCACCACCACCACCAAT
>NW_022196905.1:127497181-127505469 GCF_008632895.1 Mastomys coucha
ACACACACACACATACACACACACACACACACACAAATAAGTAAAAGTAAATTTTTAAATAGACTAAGTAAGCTAAGAGAGAAGGGAGAGTGGAAGAGCAAGACTATGGGAGTGATGGTGGGATAAGGTCAGAAGACTGTCTTTTAAGACCCACCCAGAGAGTCTGGAGAAATCCCCCAAAGACTACCTGATTCTCATAAGTTTTGGGGGGGCTATAAAGAAGTTTCATATCACATGACTTAATTCAAATACTGTATATGACAAAGAGCATAGAGGAGCCTAGGACGTGCTGGGACTATAAATTAGCTGTACAGGTCAAAGCATGGAACCACCTCTTAACTCTCTGCCCCAAGCAGAGAAGCTGGGATGGAGAAGGATGCATGAGCCGGTCTTTCAGGTTATGGGATCTGGCATCTTAAGTTGAACACTGTCCCAGGAGTCAATGTAGAACCTCAGACCTAATCAAAGTACAGTTAATAAGACATCCAGGATTCAATCATAAATAGAACATCAATATCAGGCCACACCGGGCCTCTACGGCTCAGAAAAGGGGGCTGGGGAGTTTTTAAAGGCCAGAGGACAAGGAGGTCCAGGGCTAAGTTAATGTCTTCTGAAGACACAAGAGCTCATAGCAGCTGTGGTTGTCTGCAGAAGATCCAGCACTGGGATGGTGGTGTGATATATATGTTGTCACTCCTATCTGAGGAGCTATCAACAGTTGGTGGCTGCTGGTGGAGGAACAGTTATTTTTCCTTAAAGGTATGGTCACTGGGAGGTGGACTATGACCCTGTAGATGACCCCCCATATCTACAAGTATATGGGCAACACACACTGGACTTGGTGGTTTCCTTTTAAAATAAATTAGTTTAGGAGGGTTTTTCGAGGAGAGGGTCTGGATCTCAGAGGACTTGGGAGGGGCACCTGGATGTATACAAAAAATGAATTACATTCATTATGGTATTCTTGGGGAAATATGTTTTTTAAAAAAAAGCGATCACTGCCTCAAAGGAGCAAGCTAATAATCTAACAGAAGAAAGTGGGAGAGAGAGAGAGGATAATGGAGGGAAGGAAGGAGGGAGAGAGGAAGGGAGAAGATGCTAGGAGGTACTTAAACTTCAACCCCTGAATAAAGAAAGGTCTATGCTGCTGCTCTAAGGAAGCAAGCTTCCCTTTGCCCCTCCGACCAGAGGAAGTCTGCTCCCTCTGGGTGGATATTCCCATTCTTAACTGAATTTGGTGAGTGTCTGAATGAGAGGTCCTCCTCTCTCATAAATCAAAGGCAGGGAATAATCCTACCCATACATAAACAGAATATGAAAATTAATGCTTGCAGGAACCTTATTTAATTTTGCAGTAAACTGATTTCCGTGACATTTATGCTGTGTATTTTGTGCAGTTGTGCGTGGATCCCCTCCCTACCTCCACCACATCTTTTTATATTGCTTTCTACTCCCCTCCCCCAACCCCTGCCCTTTTGACTCCATTTCAGAAAGGCTGGTGGTCGACATTCGCACATTCACTTCTAAAATGACCTTCCTTTCTTGAAATCCATGTCCTTCCATTTACAATAAAAGGTCATCAACTTGTGGACGAGGGAGGGGGGGTCAAAACCATTACTACAGCAATATACTACAAGATTACCATTATTAACCTCTGGATGAACAGGCAGGCGGGGATGGTGGATAGGGCTTGTGTTGATACACATTTATCTTTGGTAATTAGCCATCTGGGGGGAAACTGCAAATACAGGCAACAGAAATTGATTTATCTTCAAATAATAAGTTTTGCTTCACAACAAGGTCTAAAAGTGGCTCCTCTCAAGTGCTAATTCTGCACGTCACTAGCAAGCTTTAAGGATGAAAGTAGTAATTACCAGGCCTTTCATATGCAAAAATGAGGTGCTGAGGAGGTGGGGCTGGCTTCATCCAAGAGGAAGAAAATGTGTTTCTGTGAGATCCTCAGAGGTCCTAAAGGATCGTCCCTTGTGCCCCCTGGAGGCCCAGAAAGAACCCTCTGTAAGGGATCTTAAGGAATCAGCTATAGACAAATGTGGGTCTCCACTCAGAGAGGTGAACAATGTGAACTTACTTACGTGGTCTTTTCCAGTATTTTGTCATGGGATCAAGAACAGAGAACAATAATACAAACAAAGCCCTGGATGACAACCTTACGTTATTCTACTGTTTAATCTCCTCCTTAGACGATAGTATTGGCCTACTTCAGGCTGCTCAGAATCAGGATGCTACTTGGTTTTCTCAAAGGACACGTTGAACAACTCCGTGGGGACCAGCGCCTATGCTGGTAGACTAAGCAGCCGGACCCACGTTCTATCTGTACTGCTTAACAGGAGTGTCTAACCCACGGCCCCAGGGCCCCCATGGACCCCAGGATACCATCGAACTCAAAAAATATAAGTAAGGGATGGAGAGATGGGTCAGGAGTTAAGGGCAACAGTTGCTCATGGAGAGGACTCCAGTTCAGTTCCCAGCACCCGCATTAGAGTATCTCACAACCATCTGTAAGTTCAGAGAGTCAGGTACCCTTTTCTGCCCTCAGCAGGCGCCTGCATCCCTGTGGTCATCCATACAGAGAGACACACTACACACATACATAAAAAATTTTGAAAGCGAAGTCTTTAAGACTATTAGATTGATGTGCGGTTTCATTGCCTGCCATGTGTCCACGAAAACTGCATGAGCCAAGCTGACCCTAAGTTCTTTAGCAAACAGACAGACAGGAGGACTCAGGAGCCACCCCTGGCTCAGTCCCTGAGGGTTTGGCAGCTATGACTGAGAGCCGACCAAAGGTCCTTTTGTTCCCGGAAGAAATAGCACAAACTAAAAAACGGATGTATTCTGGCAATTTCCCATCTTTGTAGTTAACCCTCAGGGGAAGCGCCGGCCTCTAATGAGCAGTGGTTCAAAACCACCCATCCAACCTCACACATGGCACCCTCTGAATTTATTCACAGACAAAGGAAAGCAGAGAGAGAGAGACACTGCAGAGAGGCCCCGCCGACATCCATCTGCCGCAGCTGAGCCTTCTCCCATTAAACCCTTCTCATAAATAGCATGAGAGCCCCGCCGCCCGCTGCCAAATGGCTTGCTGAACTGTTTGTATTAATAACAAATTGGGAATCCATTGCTGTCTGAAATACACCCTGCACACTGCCACCTGTGAAATCCTTCTGGCAGGAGGTGGAGGTGCCTGATATGGAACACCTGTCTACATGTTTTAGGTGTGATTCTGTGCACTAAGACAGACCCACGCACAAGTGTGCCAGACCTTGGGGGCCTCCTGTAACCACAGGAGAGCTGATCAGAGCTTTTTTTTTTTTTTTTTTTGGCTAATGGGTAAGGAGGGAGGCACCATACCTGCATGCCAGGTGTAAACCCTGCTGCCCCTTATGGACAAGTGACTCTGAAAGGGTTGGTTAGCTTCTGTTCGTCCTCTTCAAGGTACAATGGGAGCCTTTGCACTGAGAATGCCATAGGAATGGTGTCAGCCAGGGTTGTCCAACAGCTTACAAGAACATATGTACACTTGGGTTTTATTGATCTTTTCTTACACTTATTTCTCTTACTGTATGTGCGGCAGTGCATATTTGTGTGGCAGTGCATATGTACCATAGTATGCCTGCGGAGCTCAGAAGGCAACCTGAGGGAGTCAGTTCTCTTTTTCTACCACATGGTTCCTGGGGATCAAACTTAAATCATCTAGAACGTCACCTCACCAGCCTATGAGCGTTTATCTTTGTGTGTGTACCTGTGTGGATGGCCACATGTACACATGTGGACAAGTGAATGTGGAAGCCACCAATATTGTCCCTCAGGATGCCATCCACTTTATTTTTTGAAGCAGGATTGCTCATTGGCCTGAAGCTCACCAAGTTCAGTAAGCTGGCTGGTCAGGGAGTCCCAGGGATCTATTTGTCTCTGCCTCTTTGTATATAATTGCAAGCTTATGCCTGCAACCCTGGCTTTAAAAAAACCAAAGATTTACTTTTATCATTATTGTTATTATTATTGTTGTTATTGTTGTTGTTGTTGTATGTGTGTATGTTTTCACACATATTTTCAGGACCCATAGAAAGCCATCAGACTCCCTATAGCTAGGGTTAGAGGCAACTGGGAGCACTTCCGTGGATGCTAAGAACTGAAATGTAGTTCTCTGCAAGAGCAGCAAGCACTCGTTACTATTGAGCTGTATCTCCAGCCCAGCTGGGTTTTCCATGTTTTATGTGGGTTCTTGAGGACAATCCTGGGTTCGAATGTACTCAGGGAAAGCACTTTATATACCGTCTTCCCGGCTGTTAGCATCCCAACCCTGACCTATGTCTTCAGACAAAAAATAAAAATTAAAATTAAAAAAAAAATTTAAAAAGAGCTTTACTTTGCTCAGAATGAAAGAAAGTCTTTTACCCTTTCCCCCAAGAAGTCCCCAAACTCTGCTTACTGAGCTAGTACCCCAGACCTACATACGTTTATTTTGTGTGACAATGGAACGTGGAGTTGGCATCTATAAAGTTTATACCCAAGAAATGCACAATTAATTTACAAAAAAAAAAAAAAATCAGAACCTATCTCATGTTTTGAATAAGTTAGCTGTCTTGCCGCTTTGTTAGGCTGCACTCTCAGCTCTCCCTGTATGCAGGCTGTTGACCTGACTTGAATATCTCTGTAGCAGGCAGTCCCACTAGACTGTGGGCTGGGCTTGTTTACTCTGTCCTAACACACACTGGGCGATCACAGCAATGTTTTCTATGGGGTTCTGTTCTCAGGAAGCCCAAGTGAAAAGAATACCATGATTCTCCTGAGAGGCTTGATTAGATACATACATAATGTTGTCAGCACGTGTTTTACAAGTGTCATGGCTATTTTTGCATTGCTGGGACAAATTCCTGATCTCCCCCCCCCCAAAAAAAAATACAACAGAAAAACAAAATAAAGAAGAAAAGGTTTAAGTTTTAGCTAGCAAGAGCATGGCCTCTAGCAAATTTTCTCCTCCTGGGATTCTCCTATCTCAGAATCCTTCCTTGGACCTCATCTCTCTTGGTCACAGTCACTAAAATTATTCTTTAAAATGCCTGTTGTTGGGCTCAGGGTTGGAAAAAGAGAAGGGAGAGAGAGGAGGGGAGGGAAGGAGAGAGAGAGGGGAGTGAAACTGGCAGGGGAATAAAGAGAAAAGGAACTAGAAGGAAAGTGGTTGGGGAGGGGAGGGAAGAGAACCACAAGGGATAGGAAATAAGAGAGGAAGGGAGGAAGAAGAAAGAAAAAAGGAAAGGAAAGAAAAAGGGAAGAAGGTAGGTTAAATTATGAGACAAAAATATAGTCCATCAGAGGGTCACACAGACATGTACAACACATTTTTAGAATTCTTACCTTCAAACTGCTTTTCAAAAAATTTTATTAGTTGTACAAAGTAGGGTGTTTGTTTTATAAGATTTATTCATTTTATATATGTGAGTACACTGTCACTCTTCAGGCACACCAAAGAGTGTATCAGATCCCATTATAGATGGTTGTGAACCACCATGTGGTTTCTGGAAATTGAATTCAAGACCTCTGGATGAACAGTCAGTGCTCTTTACTGCTGAGCCATCTCTCCAGTCCACAAGGTAGGGTGTTTTATTATGACATTTCTGTATGTACTACATGTAGATCATATGACCCTCCACTGTTACTTATTAATCTCCTTCATTGGTTTTCCTTCCCCTTTCTTCAAACTCAGACTTGAGTTGTTTCATTTATTGTGTGGATTTACAGCACCTTAAAATGGTGGAGAGCAATCAGTTTTCGACTAGACACCACGTAGAATCACCTGGAAAGAGTCTCAGTGAGGGATTGCCTGCGTTGGATTGGCCTGTGAGCACTTCTGTAGGGATTTGTCTTAGGGCAATTGATAGGAGAAGGCCCAGATCACTATGGAAGGCACCATTCCCTAGGCTTTGGGTTCTGAACTGTGTAAGAGTATGAAGAGTATGCATGCATTCATTTCTCTGTCAGTGGATGTGATGCTCCTGACTCAAGTTCTCCACGATGATAGACTGTAGTCTGGACTTGTAAGGTGAAATAAACTCCTGTCTCCTCTAAGTTGCTTTTTCTCTATGTATTTCATCATAGCAACAGAAATTAAACTAAGACACGAGATTACCTTGTAGTCATGAAGAGAATGGACACAGGTTTGTAACCATATTTTAAAAACATTGGCTTTATCAGTATAGAGGCTGTGGATTTTTCTTTAGACATTTCTGCTTTATTTCTCCCAAATGTAAAAAAATGACTTGGGCTGAAGATGTAGTCACTTTGGTAGTGTGTTGGCCTAGCATGGACAAGGCTTTGAGTTCTTCTAATTCTAACATCACATATAACATGCGTAGGGGTACACACCTGCAATCTCAGCACCTCAGAGGTAGAGGTAGGCAGAAAAGAAATTCAAGGTCTTCCTCAGCTACACAGTTACTCTGAAGCAGGTCTGTATTTGAATCCATGAGGGTCTATCTAAAAATAAATAACTTGTATAAAATGTAAATTTTTTTTTTAGTCAGGAAAACTTGACCATAAAAACATATGACAAAGCCAACATCCTACAGAGGATATTAATATGCTACTTCTGAGAGTCTTCTAAAATATCTTCCATTGTTTTCAAATATTTATTAAGGTCATTCTTTGATATAATCCTATCCAATTATTTTTAGAGCAATACCTGATTTTCCTCTCAGTCCCTTTATCCCTGAGTAGAGATTAAGAACTACATTGGGAAAGGATATTGATTCATCCAAATAGATTTGTTCAGCAAGATGAAAGTAACCCTGTAATATCACTGCACAAACACAAATACAAATATGGAAGAGCATCTGACCAGATGATTAATTGCCCATCCTTTGTGCAGAACCTCCATATTACATAGCATATCATCCAGTAAGCCCTCGAAAAGCTCAGTGCCTTGCCTGGTAGGAATGAGTTTCGGGATATTCCTTATATGTCTCTTCTGTCATCAGAAAGTTTTGTGGATCTAAATATGGTCAAGAATGATTTTATTACACTATAAACAATATTTTTTTCATTCTCATACACAAAAACTATGTCTTTTATAGCCCTTGTACTTTAGGCAGCCCTGTAAGGTCTCTAGTGCTCTGGTTGTACCGTAACGTTACTTCAGTCCTCTCAGTACTTACCTCCCTCCCACCACAGATACTGGACTACTTGATAATCAGTTCATAAGCAGAGTATTTATTCTTACACGTTTACACCTTTAAAATTTGTGTGTGTGCATGCATGGAGGTCGGAAAACAGTTTGTGTGATTTGATTGTCACCTTTCACAGCGTTGGTTCCAAGGATGGAACTCAGGTCCTCAGTCTCGGCACCAGGAACCTAAACTTACCCACTGAACCATCCCTCCTGCCCCCCAGCATTTTAATCCACACGAACTTCTACTGAAATCTGTGTATAAACAGATTACTAAATACTTGAGTATTGTATATATGTACATATTTAAAAGCAGAAATGTCTGACATTCACTATGTAAAACTCATTATCTCTTTCTACAGGTAACATCCACTGACAGTTTGGGGTGCACTCTACAAGATGTGTTGCTCTGCTTCTTCCTGCATATATGTGTATGTAGATGCAGGGACTCAGCATGCATTGGCAGCTCTCTGCATTTCTTGTACCCTGTGTTTAATCGCTCACCACCACGTCTTACTGATTTTTATCTCCTGGAATCTTACTCCTGGTGTCAATCTCTGCTGCCAGCAAGATCCAGGCTATTGTATCCCTCTTGGGCTTCTCTCCCACTGGTACTCAGCATACTCACTCCTGGCTGCTCTCTGGTGCTTTGCTCGGGGTTAGGCTCTTAGAGTTGTTTGTTTCCTATTATTGTTTTCATGAGTATACCTAAATACTGGTTCCAGCTCAGGGGTCTCTGAAAGAGAAGAGAAGCCCTTGCCTCCTGCCCTGTCTTCTTGTTCCACCCTCGCTAGCTTGTTTTCCCTTTAGTTTGTTTATATGTGTGTGGGTGGTTGCCTGCATGCATATCTGTGCACCATATGCCTGCCTGGTGTCCAGGGAGGCCAGAAGAGGGCCTCAGATCCGATCCTCTGTAACGAGTTACAGCCGGTTGTGAGCGTCTATGTGAGTGCTGAGAATCAAACTCAAGTCCTTTGGAAGAGCACCCAGTGCTCACAACCTTTGAGCTATCTTTCCAGTCCCCACTTCCTGATTTTTTTTTCTTTTAGATATTTTCTTTATTTACATGTAAATTTCTCCATTCCCAGTTTCCCCTCCA
>NW_022196905.1:127505480-127574043 GCF_008632895.1 Mastomys coucha
CCCCAGCGAGCTAAGTCTCTGGTTTCGGTTTAGAGTTCTTCCAAGAACACAGCAGGGCCACCACAGGTGACAACTTAAAAAAGTTAAGTTGGAAATAAATAAATAAATAAATATGGTCAAATGTCAAATAAGACATCGCCATATACAAGGAACTACAAAACTCTTCGTCCTGTTTCCTTATCTCCCAGGCCTCTCTTTGTAATGTGTGTGTGTGTGTGTGTGTGTGTGTGTGTGTGTAGATAGAGGCCCAAGGTCAATCTTAGATATCTTTCCTCAGGTCCCATCCACCTTGTTTTATGAGGCAGTGATTCTCAATAGGGTTATCTAAATTACATTAGTCTCTGGTCATGTCTGTGATCCATTTCCTAAATTAGGTAGATTAGGTGTAAAGACTCATCCTGAATGTGGGGGAAGGGAGGGGAAGGGAGGGAGAAGAGCTGAGGACCAGCATTCATCCCTCTCTGCTTCCAGACTGTGTATACGATGTGACCAGCTCCCTCACACTGCTGCTATGACTTCCCTGCTATGATGCACTGTGCCCTCAAACTGTGCGCCAACATAAATCCTTCCTTCTTCAAGTTGCTTTTATCAGGTACTTAATGCCAGCAAGGAGACTTAAAATCAGTGTGTGGGTAACAGAATAGCTGAGGTGTGAACATGTAGAGATAAAGGGAAACAGTAAGTGGGGTACAGAGAGGGCAGGGAGGAGGCACTGATGGAGAAGGCTGAGTAAGAGTGAAGATAATATGTGTAAAAATGCCATAATAAAGCCTATGGCATTAGGCTGGAGAGATGGCTAAGCAATGCTTGCTGCACTTGTACAGGAACCAAATTTCCTTCATAGCCCCCACTTTGAGTGCCTTACAAAACTATCCACGACTCAGGTATCAGGTGATCCAGTGTTGCCTCTGGCTTTGCTAGCATGTCCACTCACATGCACATATAGACACACACAAGCTCATGCACACATATGCTCTTATATATACATATATACACATATACATATATACACATATATACATAAGAACACATGCATACACATGTATCCACACACATATGCACACATGCATACACGCAGATACACACATACTAACACATACAATTTCAAATTTTAAAAATTCTGCTCAAAAAACTCTAGAGACAAATAACAACGCTATGTTCTTTCCTTGTCTCAGGGCTGCAGTTGTAGGGTTCTGTTGTTTCTTTTCTTACTTCTTGCCCTGTCACCTTCTGGGGGCAAAGGCCACATTACACCTGTATAAGGCACATGTGGATTGAGACCTTTGGCACATAAAAAGCATGTCCCAACCCACACCCGGGTTCTTCTCTGTGTGTGTGTCTGTATGTATATGTGTGTGTCTGTCTATCTGTCTGCCTGCCTGCCCATCTATCTATAGCTATCTTCTATCTATCTATAGCTATCTATCTATAGCTATCTATCTCTATCTATCATCTATGTATATCTATTATATCTATCTATCATCTCTATCGTCTATCATCTATCTTCTATCTATATCTATTACCTATCATTTCTATCTATCATCTATCTACCTATCATCTCTATCACCTATCTACCATCTATCTATATCTATTATCTATAATCTCTATCATCTATCTACTTATCTATCATATCTATTATCTCTATCATCTATCATCTATCTTCTATCTTCTATCTATCTATAACTATGATCTATCATTTCTATCTATCATCTATCTATCATCTCTATCATCTATCTACCATCAATTTATATCTATTATCTATAATCTCTATCTATCATCTATCTACTTATCTATCATATCTATCTATCTGTATCTCTGCTCTCTCACTTTCTTTCTGCCAGAAGAAAACAGTGGATGAAGAAGGGAAGCACCTTGAGAATTTACATGCATATTAATTGTGGCCTGTGGCTTCCTGGTGACAAGGTTTTATTTTGTAGCCTTTACAACTTTTATTAGAGACATGACTTCTTTGTTACTGTTTGTTGCCCCAGGAGTTTTAAAAGAACTGATTTTCTGTCAGAAAAGATTGGGATCAATTGCAGTCTTCCCCTCTAGATAGTGCTAAAACATTTATTTAAGAGTTTAGCTGCTTGCCTGGCCTTATCTGTATTCTGAACAGCCTGTCCAATGAAATAAAACTCATTCATGCCTTTGCTCTGTGTTATTGACAAAGCTCGCACTGTATGTGACTCACAACCAGAGCCCTGTCCTCTGGGAAAACTTCCCTCTAAACTTGTCTGAAAGAATTGTTTCATGAGAGAGAGATAGAGAGAAAGAAAGAGAGAGGGGTGGAGAGTTATGTATGGGGAGGAGGTAAGTATGTGGAGGTGAATATATGTGTTTGTCTTTATGCCCAGCTCAGGAATCCCTGAATACTAAGTTCCAAGGTTGGAGAGGAAGCAGGGATGGAGGGCCTATAGGCAAGGTGGCTTGGGAAAGCTAATTGAGCAAAAATAAGAAATCTCTTTTCTCTAGCCTGAATTTCATTAGAAAATTGAATTTAGACAACTGTCCTCCAGAAAAATGAGCTCTGTGGGATGGGGATCCAAACTCAGATCCTTTTGCATTTGTGGTGCAAGTGCTTTTGCCCATGAGCCACTCCCCAGGCCCAGGTCTGCATATTTGCATTCTAACTGAGTTCTAAATTCTCAGTCCTCCTTCTATGCTAATGCAAAAGAAACTAAAGCAAAGGGAGGCAGACAGATGACAGACAGACAGAGATGGTATATGTTCTAGTTTCATTTCTGCTGCAGTGATATAATCTCCTGACAAAAGCAACATAGAGGAACGGGTTTATTTGTGTTACAGTTCATTATTGTAGGGAAGTCACTGAGTTGGGATCTTGAAACACTTAGTCACATCATATACACAGTCAAAGGCCAAGAGAAACAAAGGCACCCATGATGTCAGCTTGCTTGCTTGCTTGCTTGCTTGCTTGCTTGCTTGCTTGCTTGCTTGCTCTCAGTTTGATTTCTTCATTCATATAGTTTGGAGGCCCTAGCCTAAGGAATGATGCTGCCCTCTATGGGCTGAACCTTCCTATATCAACTAACAATAAAAATATCTCTCCTCTCTCTTTCTCTCCCTCTCCCTCTTTCCCTCCCTCTCCCTCTACCTCTACCTCTTTCCCTCCCTCTACCTCTACCTCTACCTCTCTACCTCTCACCTCTACCTCTACCTCTACCTCTACCTCTACCTCTACCTCTACCTCTACCTCTACCTCTACCACCTCTACCTCTACCTCTACCTCTACCTCTACCTCTACCTCTACCTCTACCTCCTCTACCTCTACCTCTACCTCTACCTCTACCTCTCCTTCTCCCTCTCCCTGTCTCACTCCTTCTCCCCCTTCATTACTCCCTTCCCCACTCCTGGACCAAACTAATCTAGATAGTTCATTCCTCACCTAAGACTCCATTCTTAGGTGATTCTAGATTGTGATAAATTGACATTTAAAACTAACCATCACAGAGGGGGACTTCTTGGAAGATAGAAAGGAGATAAAAGTAGATAATGAGGGTTGAATACAGTCAAAGCCTTTTACATATTTATATATATGTTTCCATTTAAATTTACCTTAAAAAATGTACTTGGCAATTGTCTTGAGATCAGATATTTGGGGAAATAATTTCTAACTGATTGAATCCAACTATGCTACACCTATACATGTAGTTCTTAACACCGGAAGCCACCACAGAGGATTACACAGTGAGGGCCCCAGGATGATGGATGGTACGTGCTTGCCATGCATCTGTAAAGCATCAGCTGCTGAGGAAACAGCTTCTGAAGAGCCCTGACTGAGGCAACTGTAAATGGAGCAGGCTGCTAACCACAGCTCTGGCGTATCTTCAAACCATCTGCTCATTGAATGATTAGGTCTTGTTTAGAAATTAAATGAAGTACATGGCTCCTGGCAAACAATGTGGGAGCTAGATGAAGTGGAAAAAGAAATCTTTGTTTTATCTTTCTTCGTGTGTGCCTATGTGTCTGTCTTTGCCTGCATGTGCAAGTGTGTGTGCACATGCCGGTAGCCGCTTGTGGAGGCCAGAAGAGGGCATCAGAATTGCTGGAACTGGAGTTATAGGGATTATGAGTCACACATTGTGGGTGCCAGGAACTGAGTTCAGGTTTTCTGAAGAACAGCAGCAACTGCTCTTAACTTCTGAGCCATGCACCCAGGCCCTAAAGAACTTACCCTTCCATGAACCCAGGCCCTAAAGAACTTACCCTTCCACAATTTTAGAAGAAAACAGATATGTGACACAGTTTCTCTTCCCCTTCTTTCCTCCTTGTCCTCCTTTTTGAGACAGGGTTAATGATGGTCAGTGTTAATTACCAACTCAACATATTCTAAAATCATCTGGGAGATAGGCCTATGGGCATACCTGGGGTCACTATCTTGGCTACTTCTATGGATGTGGGAAGATCCATCTAGACTGTAGGTGGGGACATTCCTTGGTTGGAATCCTGGACTGGTAAATGGAGAAAAGAATGGACATTGACTGGAATTGATTTATAAATAAAATAAACAGAATGATATATTGAATTCCTAACTCCTAGTACCTTATATGGTAATAATAAGAGGTAATCAAGGGTCCAGGGAATGGCTCAGTGGGTGAAGTGTTGGTATTGTAAACATGAGGGTATGAATTAGATCCCCAGAACCCATGTGAAAAAGCTGGTGATGACAGGATACACCATCCCAGTCTCAGCAATGGGAACATGCAGATACAAGGCCTTCTGAAGCGTGCTGGCCAGAAAGCTTCGTAGTCTACTTGGCATGGGCCAGAGAGAGACTCTGTCTCAGAAACCAAGGCACATGGCACCTGTGGAACAGCATTGGATGTCCTCTGCTTCCAGTATTATCAGAGAAACAAGTGGCAGAGAACAAAAACAAGCTGGACACAGGTGAAGACAGGATGAGCCAGAGCATGAGGAAGCAGGAAATTAGAATATATTGTCAAAGTTAGTATGTGTCCAAGCGAAGCAAAACATCAGAGGCTGAGAGAGAATCCAGACTGAAACAGTAAGCTTGGAGAGGAGTTTGAGCCAGAACAGCTGAGTTGAACCAGCCAACCAGAGCTCAGAGAGAACTAGAAAAGGCAAGCTTATTCATCAGCAAGTCTCAGAGGCTGAAAACATTCTAAACCTAGATAAGATTGTACAGAAGATAGCAACTTTCAGAACTAGGCCTAGGTTAGCAGACTGAAGTAGTAAGTCTCAAAGACAAATACTACAAGTGAGTAAAAGATACTTTTACACAGTACTCACACACACACACACACACACACACACACACACTCATAGCCACACATAGAGACATACCCACCTATGCATAATTCAAAACAATAAAACCTCAAAAATAGATTAGTGTCTGGTGGCTTTGAGATTTACAGGGCATTATTTTCTTATTGAGTCCTCCTGGAACAAAAAGACAAGAACTGGGGAGATGGAATTTTTTACCTGAATATCTACATGGATGCTTTTCTGTAAATACCCATGGGCATGGGACCTGCTGATGCAAATGCCAACTCCTACCCTGTGTTCTGCCTTAATTGAAATGGAAATTAATTAATTAATTGGAATTAGTTGAAACCATAAGAAGTCTTAGGTAAAGGTCTTAAGTGAAATCTTAAACTGCAGCTGTGAGCCGGACATTGAGGCATACACACCTATAGGGCTCAGCTCTCAATACATAGAAAGAATAATATGGGAAGGTCAAGGGGGCTAGCCTGAGATACATAGTGAGATGCTGTCTCAAAAACAAAGGGAAGGAAGATAAAAGGGGGAGGAAGGAAGGGATGGAGAGAGGAGAGAGGGAAGGAAGGAAGGAGGAGAGAGAGAAAGGGAGGGAGGAAAGGAAAGAGGGAAAGTAAGGTGAGAGAGGGAGGAAGGGAAGGAAAGAGGGAAAGGGAGGAGGGAGGAAGGAAGGAAGGAAAGAGGGGAAGAGAGGAAGAGAGAGAGGGAAAGAAGGAAAGGGAGGAAAGGAAAGAGGAATATAGGGAAGGGAGGGAGGGAAGGAAGAAAGGAGAGTGGGAGGGAGGGAGGAAAAATGAAAGGAAGGGAAGGAGACAGAGAGGGATGGAGGGAGGGAGGAGAGAAGGGGGATTGAAGAAACAAAGGAAATGATGAAGAAGGAGAAGAGAAGGAAGGATGGGAGGAAAGAAGGGAAGGAAAGACAGGAGAGAGACAGGGAACAGAGGCAGGGAAGGGATGGGAAGGAGAGAATTCGGGGAGCCTGAAGGGAAAGCATCACACAGCCGAACTTCCAAGGCGTTTGAGTGCTGAATCCCTAACTTCTCTGGAGATTCATCAAAGGTTCTGTGACTATTTACTGAATGGTCACCATAGAAATGAACTTCAACCTCTGGTAATTCCCTATAGTGTGAATAAAGTCTGCTGACTAAAAGGACTAGTGTTTTCCTATTTTATTAAAATCAGTGTTGAACAAACATTTCCAAAGTTGTGTGCCCTGCAACCTTTGCTAGACTATGAGTGTTCATTATAGGAGGCTCCTTTTATTAGGGGAAGAGAAAATGCTCTGTTGCAGTTGGGAAATATATTTACCACAAAGGTCGCTTCTCTCACCAACTCCATGATAATTAATTTGCCAGCCTGACCTTACTGAACTAAGTCTAATTAACTCCACCAGTACAAAGAATGCTACAGAGTCTAAAAGCTAGAGAATTCCAAAGGCCATTCTTCTCTATGTAAATAGTGATTTTACATATTAAAAACAAGTCACCATGTGGTAATGACTCTCAAAATTGGAATTACCAGAGCATTTAAGAGGCCTGATTTTAGGGCTATAGTTCAGTAGTAGAGCCCCTGCCTAGAATCCCCCAGTGAGGGACTGGGGGCGTGGCTCAGTGGTAGAGCCCCTGCCTAGAATCCCCCAGTGAGGGGCTGGGGGCGTGGCTCAGTGGTAGAGTCCCTGCCTAGAATCCCCCAGGGAGGGGCTGGGGGCGTGGCTCAGTGGTAGAGCATCTACCTAGAATTCCCCAGTGAGGGACTGGGGGCGTGGCTCAGTGGTAGAGCCCCTGACTAGAACCCCCAGGGAGGGGCTGGGGGCGTGGCTCAGTGGTAGAGCACCTGCCTAGAATCCCTCAGTGAGGGGTTGGGGGCGTGGCTCAGTGGTAGAGCACCTGCCTAGAATCCCCCAGTGAGGGGCTGGGGGCGTGGCTCAGTGGTAGAGCATCTACCTAGAATCCCCCAGTGAGGGGCTGGGGGCATGGCTCAGTGGTAGAGCACCTGCCTAGAATCCCCCAGTGAGGGGTTGGGGGCGTGGCTCAGTGGTAGAGCCCCTGCCTAGAATCCCCCAGTGAGGGGTTGGAGTTGCTCTGTGGTTGAGCACCTGCTCTACTTTTTGTTTTTAAACTGAGTCTCACTAGGTCACCAAGGCTAGCCTTGAACTCATCCTGTAGCCCACACAGGTCTTAAACTTACAGTATTTCTGCTTTGGCTTCCCTAGTAGCTATTGTTAACAGGCTTCTATCACTAACCTGGCAATGTTTTTGACATATGAATGCACTTATGAAACTGTGTGGAATAGCAAACAGGTCTGCTTCGATGTCACTCAATGATATACTATGACCTGACACTGTAAACCAAGCCAACTGTTTCCTCTCTCACCTGCCCTTTGGTCATGGTGTTTATCGCAACCACAGAGAATACACTAGAACAGGGGTATCCAGAGAGTTTGGTTCATGGATGAAAGGTTTTAGTTACATAGGAGTAGTAAATTCTGGAATCTTACTATACAATAAAGTGACTAGATTTAGCAGTCACAAAATGTGCACTTTAAAGTAGCCAGAGATAGGCTGGGGACAATAGCTCAGTTGCTAAATTCAGGGCATACAAGCAGAAGGAACTGAGTATAATGCACAGAACCCACATAAATGGTATGTGGTATGGTGGTGTGTGTATGTAATCCCAGCACTGGAGAGAAAGAGACAGGAGAACCTCTGGGGCTCACTATCCAGCCAGCCTAGCTGAATTTGCAAGCTCTAGATAATAAATATATATATATATTTGTTTGCATATATATATATACATATATATATATATGTATATATATATACACAAACAAATAAGAGGCTCTATCTCAAAAAGGGAAACACGAAATAAATGAGATTCCTAAGGTATGAGAGCTCAAGTTGTTCTCTAGTCTCCACATTCACAGATCTACAAGTATACCTACACACACACACACACACACACACACACACACACACACACGTATACACAGGCATGTACACACATAAAAAATAAAAATAGAATATCTCTGAGAGAGAATTTCAAATCTTTCACTACAAAAAATAAAAACACTAGGAAGTGTTTGAGGTGATGTATATGTTAATTAGCCTGATTTGATCATTATACAATACATACATATATCAAAACATCACATCATACCCTATAAATATGTACAGTTATTTTGTGTCAATCAAAGATTAAATGAAGCTAAACTAAGTCTTTGCAGAAACATATGCTGTCATTTCTCTTGGGTAAATGCCTAGGAATGGACTGGCTAGATCTGATGCTATGCAGATGTCTATGTTTTCAAGAAAAATGCAGAACAGTTTTCAAATGTGAATGCTTTCTTTATTTTATGTACCTACAGGAGAACTGAAGAATTCTAAGTCTTTCCCCGGTGTCCTAATTAACATGAACTGTCAACTTGGTATGGCTAGAAGTCATCTGAGAAGTGAGTGTCAGTTGAAGGATGATCCAAATCAGGCTGCCTGTGGGCATGTTTTTGGGAGTGAGTCTTGATTGTTATTTGTCATAAGAGGGCTCAGCCCATTTTGGGTGACACCATCCTTTAGGCAGGTAGTCCTAGAATACCAGCTGAGTATATACTTGTCTTTGAGCCAGCAAGCTGTGCTCCTCCGTGGTTTTTTTCTTCAAGTTTTTCCCTTGACTTCCATCAATCATGAACTATAACCTGTAAACTACAACAACCCTTTTTCCCCCTAAGTTTCTTTTGGTCAGAGGGTTTTATCACAGCAGCAGAAAAGAAACTAAAATACTGATAAACACTTAAAGTGCTCAACAATGAGCAATATACTAGGTGCAAAAAACCAGACCAACCTAGTGCTATATAATCTGAAAAATTATCTATTGTAGTTACTGTAGTCTCACTTTGCATTTTGAATGAGTGACTTCATAAAGCATATAGTGAGACAATCCAAAAGAATAAATATAGATAAATGAGTGGATGGATAGATACATAGATGATAGGTCATAGACAGATAACAGACAGACAGGCAGGCAGGCAGGCAGGCAGGCAGATGATAGTGAGGGACCCTAAGGGCTTTTTCCAGTCCCACACTCTCCTTACAGCTTCCCCCTCCTGCATGAGGTCAAGGGTAGGCCAAGTTCCATTCTCCATCCATAGGAACATTCATGAGTAAAAAATTCTCTGAAACACTGCAGAATGTACTGACCCTCTAGAAAGTCTCAGGTAGAGTTCAAATGCGTGTCATGCTTGCTAACCAATAGATTTAAAGGTCAATATGCTTAGCCAATAAGTTTGAACTGTAACCTTGCTGATGTAACCTGTGCCCCTAAAAAGTATAAAAACTGCTTATAATAGCCATTCTGGGTAGCCAGGTCGCCTTCTAGTCACGTGCATTAAGGGACTAATTGAAGGTCAACTCTGATACTCCAGAAAATAAACCTCTTGCATTTGCATCAATCTGCATTTCGGTGTCTCACTCAGGAGTGTCTTGAAGTAAGTACCACTGACCAAGGGTCAGGGTCTTACAATAGAAGACAGACAGACAGACAGACAGACGGACAGATGGACAGACAGATAGACAGATACATACATACATACATACATACTTATATATGTATATACATACATAGGTAATAGATAATAGACAAATGATAGACAGATGCTAGATAGAAGATCAATAGATAACAAATAGATGATGCATCTACAGATGATAGATAATTAGATGATAGATAGATAGACAGACAGACAGATAAGAGAAGTGGTAGATTGAAAAACAATGGAGAGAGAGAGCAAAACATCAAATGCTCAAAAGGTCTATCAGAAACTGGTTGGAGCATGAAAGTTGCCTTAAGGCAGTCATCAGGAATGTTCGAGTCAGAGCAGCATGTCCCCTTGGGTTCCAAGCAAATAGCCATAGCTAGGGGTAATCTCATAAACTGGGATTCAATCACCCAGCTAAAACTGACTCAGGAAATGGCTAACTGGAGTTTTTGTTGGAGCTTTCTCTTTATGGATGGCTTTCTTATGGTGGAACTTTCCAATGTGGTTTCTGCTAATTCGATGATGTTTTCCCCATCTATCTGTCTACTATAGTTGGTTTGGTTTTTGTTTGTTTGTTTGTTTTTCAACTTAACACAGGCTAAGGTCATCTAGAAGACAAACCTCAACTGAGAAATTATTGCCATCAGATTGCCTATAGGCAAGTCTGTGGAACATTTTCTTAATGATTTATTTGTAAAGGGCCAGCTCACTGCAAACAGTGCCAACTGTGGGCAGGTGGTTCATAGTGGTCTAAGAAAGCAGGCTGAACAAACAAATCGTGGGAATCAAGCCAGTAAGAGTCCCTTATGGCTTCTGCTTCAGTCCTGCCTCCAGGTTCCTGCCTTGAGATCCTCCCTTGGATTCCCATGGTGATAGACTATAGCCACTAAAACACAAACCCGTTCTTCCCTAAGTTACTTGTGGTCATTCTTTCTATCTGTCTATCTATCTATCTATCCAACCATTCATCCATTTATCCATCTATCAATCAACCTATCATTATTTGTTCTTTCACTTTGGTTTGCTATATATTTATTAAACTCCATCATTCAAAACAAGAACTCTGACTGTCACAGATCATTCTCTGGACCGTATAAAATAGCCAACCAAATTTGAGAACACATATGTGACTCTGTATCATCTAGCACATTATCAGTGTTACAAAAGAAAAAGCATGGTGCAGACTAAGTTGTTTATGCAGAAAGGGAAGAAGTTAGCTAGAATTGTTTCTTCTTTCCTTGATTCTATTTTACCATGACTTCCCTCAATATATGCCTATCTCCCAGAACTTTTATTTTATGAATACTTAACAGAAAAATGATCTCTCCTTTGGGAGTGAGCTACTATTAAAATGGTTAGTTTTAACTGCCTGCTCGATACAACCTAGAATCAGCTGGAATGGTAGTCTTAATAAGAAATTACCTATCTAGCTCAAGTTGAGCCTGTAAACATATCTAGGTGAGATTGTATTGATTGTTAATTGATAAGGGAAGGCCCAGCACTACCATCCCTCTCCTCTCTCTCTGTCTGTCTCTGTCTCTGTCTCTGTCTCTGTCTCTGTCTCTCTGTCTCTGTCTCTGTCTCTCTCTCTCTCTCTCTCTCTCTCTCTCTCTCTCTCTTTCTCTCTCTCTCTCCCTCTCTCTCTCTTCCATTGACTACCCTGAAAACCATGGACTGTCACCTGGAATAGTAAACTGAAGAAACCAGGAGATCCTGCCTTGCTTTTTGTTGGAATATTTGTCACAGCAACCGAAGTGAAATTAGGATAGTTATATTTTGACATACCTGAGAACACAAACTTTTTTATTTTTTTCTACACCCTTTTGGCTGGAAACATTTAGTACATGCTAGGTTTTGGTTTTCTTATATAAATTTAAATTATATAACATGATATTTTGACACCCATGCATAAACAAATAATAATTATAGTCAGAAGCATTAATACATCCATTATCCCATTTGCATTTTATTTTTGTGACAAGTTACATTTCTATTTTTGTAACAAGAGCTCCTAAAATCTCCCCTTTCAGCAAAATTCCAGAATATTGAACAGTATTATTAATTGTCTTTGTTTTAGACATTCATTTTCTAGGCTTCTTCATCGACTATAATTGTTTTTAAGTGTGGTGTGTGTGTGTGTGTGTGTGAGAGAGAGAGAGAGAGAGAGAGAGAGAGAGAGAGAGAGAGAGAGAGAGGATATTTTGTGTTGCATGTATGTATGAGAACATGATGTGTGTATGGGTGCATGCATGACATGCAGAAGCCAGAAGTCAACTTCAGATGACTTTCTCAGTTGGTCTCAGGGTGTCTGAGTGATCATGGATCTCTCTGTTTCAACTAGACTGACTAGACAGAGAGTTCTAGGGAACCCCCAATATCTAATTCCAAGAGCTGGAATTACAGTTGTATACCAAATGAACCTGGCTCTCTACATGGATGCTAACGATCCAAACTCGGGTCCTCATGCTTTCAGAACAAGCACTTCATTCACTGAGAACTTTCTGAAGGCCATCATAGTTCTAAGGCACATTGCAAAGTTTTAAAATTTTGCATATGGGTGAAGGGCTGGAGAGGTGACTCCGCAGTAAGAAGCATTTGGTACTTGATCAGAGAACCTAATTTAGTTCCCAGCACCTATGTTAGGCTACTCATAATCCCCTGTAGCTCCATCTTCATAGGGTCCGTGTCCTTATATGAATTATGCAGGCACCCACATGCATATGTGCATACATTCAAAGAAATACACAGATGCATAATCAAGCTAAAATCTGGTTTTTTAAGTTTTATTGCATTATAATGAGAAAAGTTACATGATTTCAACTTATCTGAATTTGTTAACATTTAAAAACATATTTTAAGTAAATATAATTAAATCACATTATTGTTTTCTTTTTGTACCCCAACTCCTACCAGAGACCCCCCCTTCAATACCTACAATATCTTTTTTGTCATATTTTTTAAAATTGATAAACTATTATAACAATAAAAATGAGTATTTAAAAGTAGTTTAATATAAAACAAAAATCAATTTAACAGTCCTATGTAGATGCTTGTCTATGGCAATACTGAAAAAAAAAAAGTTTTTCTCAATATAAATTTTAAATAACTCCAAACGTATTAACTGTATATTTCAAAATAATACATCACTACTAATATTTCTTAAATGAACATAAATATATAATGTGGTTTTGTTTGTTTGCTTTATATTTAGTAGAGCTTAAAATCTTGGCTCTTACTGTGGTAACTTGATACGAGAGTTACAAATGTCAAGCAAAGCATTCAATCTTACTTTTTGTTGTTCTCTTACAAACCCCATCCCAATTTAATTGTCTACATTTCTTTTGGGTATGTAAATACTTTTAAAATATGTAAGCTGTTTGGAAAACCATAGTATAGTGTAAAACCATGAAATAAACAATACTACTAATAGAGAGGCTGATAGGAGAAGCAAGATCTCAAGACCATTATGTTGTACACAGCAAGACACTGTCATGAACAAACAAGCTGAAAGTGTATATGGATTGTACAATATTGGACCTATTTCTCCAATTACCAAATTAGAGAGACCATTGGATGACAGTGAATAAATTTCTAATTCCTCATATTTTTGGATTTCAATCAATTAGGATATATTGGTAATGTTAATTTTCATATTAAGATATTAAGAAAAAGTAATTGTTACTTCCTGCTGTTTTTGTTGTAAGAGGTGGAATTAGGTTTGTGTGGATTTGATGAAAGATTACTTTCTTGCTTCTTCTGGGGTAAAGTTTTGCTCCTTATGTTGATGTTTTCCATCTATTATCTTTTGTAGGGCTGGATTTGTGGAAAGATATTGTGTAAATTTTGTTTTGTCACAGAATATCTTGTTTTCTCCATCTAAGATAATTGAGAGTTTTGCTGGGTATAGTAGGCTGGGCTGGCATTTGTGTTCTTGTAGGGTCTGTATGACATCTGCCCAGGATCTTCTAGCTTTCATAGTCTCTGGTTAGAAGTCTGGTGTAATTCTGATAGGCCTGTCTTTATATGTTACTTGACTTTTTTCCCTTACTGCTTTTAAAATTCTTTGTTTGTTTAGAGCATTTGGTGTTTTTATTATTATGTGATGGGAGAAATTTCTTTTCTGGTCCAGTCTATTTGGAGTTCTGTAGGCTTCTTGTATGTTCATGGGCATCACTTCCTTTAGGTTACGGAAGTTTTCTTCTATAATTTTGTTGAAGATATTTACTGGCCCATTACCTTGGGAGTCTTCACTCTCTTCTATACCTATTATCCTTAGGTTTGCTCTTCTCATTGCATCCTGGATTTCCTGGATGTTCTGGGTTAGGAGCTTTTCACTTTTTGCATTTTCTTTGACTGTTGTGTCAATGTTTTCTATGATGTCTTCTGCCCCAAGATTCTCTCTTCTATCTCTTGTATTCTGTTGGTGATGCTTGCATCTATGACTCTTGATTTCTTTCCTAGGTTTTCTATCTAGAGGGCTTTCTCTCCTTCTGATTTCTTTATTGTTTCTATTTCCATTTTTAGATTCTGGATGGTTTTGCTCTTTTCCTTCACCTATTTGATTGTGTTTTCCTGTAGTTCTTTAAGGAATTTTTATGTTTCCTCTTGAAGGGCTTCTAGCTGTTTATCTGTGTTCTCCTATATTTCTTCGAGGGTGCTATTTATGTCCTTCTTAAAGTCCTGTATCATCATCATGAGAAGTGATTTTATATCTGAATCTTGCTTTCCCAGTGTGATGATGTGTCCAGCACTTGCAATGGTGGGAGTATTTGGGTTCTGATGATGCCAAGGAACCTTGGTTTGTGTTGCTTATATTCTTATGCTTGCCCTGCCTCATCTGGTTATCTCTAGTGCTACCTGCCCTTACTAAATCTGACTGGAGCCTATCCTTCCTGTGATCCTGGTTGTGTCAGAACTCCTCAGAGTCAAGCTATCTCTGTGATCCTGTGATTCTGAGATCCTGTGACCCTGGGATTGTTAGAGCACCATGGAGTGGAGCTTCCTCTGGGTGTTTTGGGAATGACTGCAGAGTTTGCGCCCAAAGTCTGTTCAGGGCACTGGCTGACCCAGACAGACCAGAAGGAACCTGAGCCACTGGGTTGGCAGAGTTCCTATGTGCCTGGTCCTGCTGGTCCTAGTTACTCCTGGTGTTGGGACAGATGTTGTGTCCTCCTCACCTCTGATCCTGGGCATGTTAGAGTGCCTGAGAGTGGAGCTTCCTCTGGGTGTTGTGGGACAGGAAGAAACCTGAGCCACTGGGTTGGCGGAGTTCCTGTGTGCCTGGTCCCACTAGTCCCAGTTCTAAAATCAGTTTTTTATTTGATATACATATTCATATCATTGAACCAGTGTAAATGGCTATTACTTCTCCAGAGATATTTAAAACCATTTGATTTCAATCTGTTCTGGAAGACTTACGCCTCTAAACATATAAGTATTGAAAATAGCATAGCTTTTGCTGCATGGTTTCTCAAGACCATGACGGGGTTCTATCATGTGATATGATAACTATTGGCAGGACCTCATAATATCAAACTTCTTGGGACAAATAAGCCTGTCTCTATAGTAAGAAACATCCCTGTTCCCACACTTTTTACTAACTACAGACTCCTCCTCAGAGGTTCTTTCAATTTAAATGGTATTTTCCATGCCTGAAGCCTACACGTTATAAGCCTAGGGGAGGCCATTTCTTTTTCCATGGGTCCATCAAGAGCATTTCAAATCTTGGGTAGTTTCTCTTTGTCTTTAAAAAACTGAAGAGAGTTTTTGTTTTTTCCATATGCTACCCATAAAATCTTATAGCTCAGTTTGGCTCCCCGCTATGTAGAATGCTTCACAAGTTGGTTGGGATGGTTTCCATATATTCAACCCTGTTCTTCATGTGTTCATGGCTTCTTTCTTTCCTGGATGATTTACATGTGTTATTTTTGAGATTTATCTTATTACCTTAATTGTGTGTGTAAGGGGGGGGTGTTTGTGTCTGTGTGTGTCTGTGTATGTGTTGTGTATGTACACATGTGTGTGGCTGCAGTACCCACAGAGACCAGAAGAGGGCATTAGACAATCTGAAGCTGGAGTTACAGACAGTCGTGAGGTGTTACAGACAGATCAGGGCTGGGAAACAAACTTGTGCCCTCTGTCAGACCAGGAAGCATTCTTAACTGCTGAGCCATCCCTCATGGTCTTATTTGTAACACTTGTGTCTTTGCTGAACCCTGAGATTATCACTTGAAGTAGGCTGGCTAGTCAGGAATGTCCAGCAATCATCCTGTCTCCGCCTCCCCAGTGATTGGATTATAAACACAAACCGCCCTGCCTGGCTTTGTACTTTGGCTCTGTAGATTGACCTCAAGTCTTCTTGCTTGCATGGCCAGGCACTCATTGAATGAGCCACCTCTCCAACCCCCAAATTTGAAATAATACATTTGTATAACCAGGGCCTAAATCCCATCCACAATGATCCTTATCTATGATAGTCAATGAAATAGTCTTTCTGTTGCTATAGTTTTCAATTTTGCCTGAGTGACATAAGAACAAAATCACAACATCTGTAACATTTGAGACCGAATGCTTTTGCTGAGCATAGTGTTATAGAGTTATTTATATTGTTGCTGTGTTAATAGCTCATTACTTCATTGCTAAATAATTGTCTGATTGTGGATATAGCACAGTTTGTTTATTGATAGTTTCTAAGGCTTATGAGCTGTTTCTCATTTGGGTAAGTGTGTGTGTGTGTGTGTGTGTGTGTCCATATGCACATGCTTATCTATGTGCCTGATGTATGTTTATGTATTTGTATGGACATATGTCTTTTGAGGTTAATTACAGTTGCCTTCTCAGTTGTTCTCTACCTTATTTTTGGAGACAAGGTTTCTCACTGAACCTGGAGCACACCAATTCTGTTATACTGCAGACAAGATGGCAGAGACCCAACTGCCCCTACCTGCCCAGCATTGAAAGCATAGGCAATCCTCACTGTTCCCAGATTTTTCAGGAATGCTGGGGTCTCAACTTTGCAGACACTGCGTTTAAGTCAGAGCTTTCAAAAACAAACAAACAAATAAACAAAAACACAAGACCAATGGAATAGTTAAATATTAAGGGGAGATAATTAAATCATCTTAGAATAAACTGTCTGAGTGCTCCAGTATTGTCTGCACACAGGCTTCTCAGTCTACTGAATAAACACTTAAGAAGTCCTAATCTGGTACTGAAAACCTGGAGATCCTTGGAGAGTTTTTGCCTTCAGTCTGCATTGGAAGCTAGATACTGGGTTGTGATGTCAGCAATAAATGGTGGCAGCAGCAACAGGGTAGATGCATACACAAGTAAGAAGCAAAGACAAGCAGACCTCAATATATACAGAAGGCCAATAGAATCTGCTGCCCACTCTAGGTAGAGTGTTTCACCTGCCACCCCCCAGCATATAATACACTCACAGACATATACAGAGGCATGTCTCTTAGTTGATGCCAAGTCCAATCAAATTGACAACAAAGATTAACATAATAAATAAATAAATAGATGAATAGATATTCATAAAGATATTCAAATATTTTGTAAAGTTTTTATAGTAGCAGAGCAAGAAAAGTTGTAAATATTTTTTTAAAAGAAATACTGGTGAAAATATCCGCCAGGCAGTCTATAGCAAAGCCTCTTCTCAAGGCCTCACATCCCATCTAATGACATTTTTAGCCCTTGGATTAGTGGAAGCTATCAGTCTGTTTGTACCTTCCAAAAAGGACTTTCCCTAATAGTCACAAGGATTTGGGGTCAAGCACAGTGGTTCACAACAAATGACTACCGAGACTGCTAAAAGTAACCTGTAGTGGCTGTTCCTGGTTGTCAACTCGACTATATCTGGAATGAACTACAGTCCAGAATTGGAGGGCTCACCTGTGATCCAGACCATGAGGCTAAAAGACAAAAGTTTCTGACCTGGATCTTGGCATGAAGATCTTGAGATATAGTGGCCATGAAAAATCTTAGGCCCAGGCAAAGTAGTGCACTCCTTTAATCCCAGGAGACTAAGGCAGGAGCTTTCTAAGTTCAAGGGCAGCCTAGGACTAAACAAGTCCCAGATCCAAGCATCGTGGTACACACCTTTAATCTGGGTCACACCTTCTGCTGGAAGCCTACATAAGGGCATTGGAAGAAGGAAGATGTACTCTTCTTCACCTGCTTGCACTTACTTTGCCAGCACATTTGTAGGAAGCTACTTCCACAGAAGACCAGCTGAAACAACTAGCCCCATGGGACTGAGCAGCTACTAGATTCTTGGACTTTCCATTCCCAGCTGAGCCTTGTTGAGGTAGTTGGACTGCAGACTGTAAATCATCACAATAAATCCCCTCAATAGAGAGAGACTCTAGAACCCTGACTAATACATAACCTAAGATAATTTGTAGACCTGTAATTCTCTACAAGTTCTAATCTGTCAGTCTTGAGGAGCATTAAGCATAGATGTGGCATTTCTTCCAGGAACTTCCATTCTCCACAGAGATCTCTAGTGCTCTTTGAAGCGTGTCTTCCTCATTCCAAGTGTGACCGTTTCCACCAAGTAGTCTCTGTATCTATGAATCTCAGTTCTCTTCTGCTAAAGAATGTGGAAGATGCAGCAGAGAAACATGAGGACCAAATCTGGTCCCCAGTACCTATAAAGACAAAAACAACAACAAGGAAGAAAATCTCTACATGGTGGCCCACACCTGTAATCCCTGCATTGGGAATGTGGGACAGAGAGATCCCTGGAGCTCACTGTCCATCTAGTCTTGCCGTGTAGATGAACTCCAGGGTCAGCAAGAGAATCTGTCTCAAAAAACAAGGCGAGACATCTAGAAAGATATTTTTTTAGTTACTGTTCTATTGCTGTGAAGAGACATCATGACCAAGGCAACTCTTATAAAAGAAAGCATTTAATTGGCAGCTTGCTAAAAGTCTTAGAAGGTTTATCATCATCGTAGGAAGCCGTCAGGCAGGGCAGTAGAGCAGTAGCTGAGAGCTTCCCATCCTAATCTCTAGGCAACAGGCAGCAGGAGAGACACTGGGATTTTGAAATCTCAAAGCCCCACCTCAGTGACACTCTTTTCCCAACAAAACAACATCTAATCCTTCTAATCTTTCTCAAACAGTTCACCAACTAGGAACTAAGCATGCGAACATATGAGTTTATAAGGACCATTCTCATTCAGACCACCCCAGATAGTTGGTGGTTAAGAATATTTGCTGCTCTTCCAGAAAGTCCAAGTTTGGTCCCAGCACTGTTGTTAAGCAGCTCACAAGCATCTGTAACCCACAAGCTTGATGTCACACACACACACACACACACACACACACCTGTAATTAAGACTTTTTAATCTTCAAAAAAATACAGATGAACTGAACTCCCAAGCTAGAACAAAAGGCTATGCACATGTTTAATGAGCTATTCTCTTTGGGTGTTCACTGGTTTGTTTTTAGCACTAAGAATTCAGAGCCCCAGATGTCTGTATTTCAAAGCAGGAAATCTAAACATAATAAGCCTTTTTAAGTTGCATGTAGTGTGACCCAGGGCCTGTAGCTCCATATATCTGGGTGGCAGGGGTGGATATCCTAAGTTCAAGGACTTTCTTGGCTGAAAGAACGACAGCTTGAGCGACTAGTAAGACCTTATCTCAAAATATAAAAAAAAAATGAGAAAAGGTTTACAGCTATGGGTCAGTGGCAGAGTGTTTGTCTGAAATCTGCCAGTGAGGGGCTAAGGGTGTGGCACAGTGGTGAGGAATTTGCCTAGAATTCCCCAGTGAGGGGGGCTGGCTGAAGCTAAGTGGTGGAGCCCTGGCCTAGCATACGTGAGGCCCTGGGTTCAATCCTCAGTACAGCACAACAATAATAATCAAAACAAGCCTCTTTAAACTAGCTTTGAAGTCTAGTTTATTTCTCCCTTTATATAGAACACAGCATCTGTTTAATGAACACCCAGCATACGGGAAGAAATATGGTATACACGATGAAAAAGGAAGTTTGCCCATAAATCATGTGAGTGGAACCAGTGTTTTAAACAATGCCTAAGGGGCAAATAATGTTTATAGTCATTCTGGAAACACAGATCTGGTGAAATTACCTAGTAAAAGCCTTGCAAATTTCCATTTCTTTATCAGAAAAATAAAGGGTCTCTGGATGATTCCTTGTGATACCTGTAAGGCACATTTATTTTCAATATTAATAAAGTCAATCATTTGACATCATAGGTGTACATTTGGGGTTCAGTGGCCAGTTGCTGCAACCAACAGCTGCATCGCTAGTGGCTTAAAGCTACCACAGTCTGGTTACTCATCACATGAGTGGTGAGTGGTCAGTGGTTCTCAACCTGTGGGTTTCGATCCCCTTGAGAGTCAAATGACCCTTTCACGGGGTCACCTAAGACCAACAGAAAACATAACTATTTACATCATGATTCATAAAAGTAGCAAAATTACAGTCATGAAGTAGCAATGAAAATAATCTTATGGTTGGGGGTCACCACACCGTGAGAAGCTGTATTAAAGGATCACCGCATTGGGAAGGCTGAGAAGCACTGAATTAGTTGGATTATCTCAAAGGTTCTTCAAATGGTCTTGAGACCAAAAAGACAGAGAGGATGAACTACAGATGTGAGAAGAAAAAGAGCCATTATCTGGAGTCTAGCTGAGGCCTCTCATCATCTGAAAATCACAAATTCCAGTGCAATTAACAGCCGCTTACGCCAGGCTCCCTCTGAAGCTGTAATTCTTTTTCTAGGAATCCCACCAGAAGTCCCACTTACAGGGAAAAGTCACTTCATAAACTACTTGTGCAGCCCTAATCTTTGCTGGTTTTGTCATATCAGGTAGCAATCCATCCAAGGCGCCTCCTTAGCTACCCTTCAATCTCAATAATCAAAGGTTGGAACAAAGGTAGAAGGAGGGTTCCTTCAAAACCTGTTGTGATAGAATGGTGTGTCCCTCACACCAGCAAAACTGCCACCATCTTCATCAGACTTCCTATGCCTGCTTGCCATATGTCACAATAGGGCCTGTGAATTGTTGACATGGCATTCCCTTGAAGAAAAAGGACATAAGGAGTGTCATTTAGACCCTCGTCTGAGTTTCCAGCCAATCTTTCCAGCCATTTGTATACAGTTCTGCCTTAGTTACAGATGACCTCAGGGTTCTGGAGAGTACAGTATATTATCTGTAAGAGGTACTGGTGTATACAGAATACATATTATATGGTATATGAGAAATGCTAGAGTATATCTCAGATATAGGATAAGGAGGTTCTAGAGTATATAGTATATGGTATACAATACATAAGATTGTTGTAGTACATAGTGTATATATTATATAGTCTATAGGAGGTGCTAGAGTATATAATATATAGCATGTCATATATAGGAGACTCAAGATTATACTAAATATGTAGGAGGTGCTAGAGTATATAGTGTATAAAGAGTATGTGGTGGTTTGAGTAAGGTTGACCCATGGGAAGTGACACTATTAGGAGGTGTGGCCTTGTTGGAGGAAATGTGTCACTCTATGGGTGGGCTTTGAGGACTCCTAGCACTCAAACTCAGCCCAAGGCAGAAAAGATCCTCCTCCTGCCTGCCTGCCTGCGGAGAACAGTCTCTTCTCGCTGCTTTCAGATCAAGATGCAGAACGCTGAGCTCCTTCTCTAGCACAAGTTCTGCCTCGATGATGCCATGCTTCCTGTCATGAGGATAATAGACTGTAACAGTAAGCCAGCCCCAATGAAATGTTGTCCTTTATAAGAGTTGCCTTGGTTATGGTGTCTGTTCACAGCAATGAAACCCTAACTAAGACAGAGGTATATGGTATACAGGAGGTTCTAGAGTATATAGTATATAGCAGGTACTAGAGTATAAATATATATTTTTATATGGCTGCTTTGGCGGTTTTCCATGCTCCTGCCAGTAACCCCCTACCATGATCTGTAAATAAACCCAATAAACCCATTAAGTTCCCCAGAGGGAACTCGGATGGTATCATACTTTGGTTTATCTTGGGGACCTATGAGGAGGGAATGCTGCTTCTATGAGTTCCCTGAGCACTGTTCTTTCTATTTCCACCAAACCCTAGTTCTGCTTTATTCATACTGACTCATACTGAAATTATCCTCTGCGTTGAAGCCTCCAATCCTGGATTTGCCTAAATTGAGGTCCCAAAATGATCAAGGGAACCCATCAGGCTACTGAGGGTAATGGAGCTGTGACTGCTCCCCTTCTGCTAACAGTCATGTGACCATATCTAGATGGTGGCTGGCATGTGATCAACCAAGAGATCCATTGGGAGAGTTCTTCCCATCCAAAGATGTTCTCCACACTGCTCCACTCACAGAGCAAGCAAGACTTCACTGTGGTGGGCCAGGGCTCCTAAAACTACAGAAACAGAAGCTGTATGGGCTCAGACAGGACATTTCCACTGTTGGTCATTGCTTAAAGTAACTCAGGTCAACTTCATTTCAGTGTGGGAGGGAGTCCCGCTGCTGTGACAGAGTACATAACAGAAAGCAACTTAAAACATAAAAGCTTTATTCTGGCTCACAGTTTGAGGATGCAGTCCATCACATCTCAATAATCAAAGGTTGGAACAAAGGTTGCAGGAAGGCATGGCGGCAGGAGCCTGAGTCTGCTAGTTACATTGTATCCATAGTCAGGAAGCACAGAGAGAGGGATGCCGGTGCTCAGCTCACTGTCTTCTTTTTATTCAGTTCAGGATCCCAGCCCAAGAAGTAGTGCTGCCCACTTTTAGGGTAGATAGATCTTGTCTTAGTCAGGGTTTCTATTCCTACACAAAACATCACGGCCAAGAAGCAAATTGGGGAGGAAAGGGTTTATTCAGCTTACACCTCCACACTGCTGTTCATCACCAAAGGAAGTCAGGACTGGAACTCAAGCAGGTCAGGAAGCAGGAGCTGATGCAGAGGCCACGGAGGGAAGGATGTTACTTCCTGGCTTGCTTCCTCTGCCTTGCTCAGCTTGCTCTCTTATAAAACCCAAGACTTCCAGCCCAGGGATGGCACCACCCACTATGGGCCCTCCCCCTTGATCACTAATTGAGAAAATGCCTTAAAGCTGGATCTCATGGAGGCACTTCCTCAACAGAAGCTCCTTTCTCTGTGATAACTCCAGCCTGTGTCAAGCTGACACACAAAACCAGCCAGTACAGATCTTTTTTAAAAAAAAGTCCCTCACAAACATGCTCCTTTTCTAGGTGATTCTTCGTCCATTACAACCCCTCTAACAAAACTGTCCCCTCAAGTACATCCTTGAGATAAAGAAAGGGCTCATGAGCAGAAACACAAGAAATGAGATCCCAAGGGAAGTTGGACACTGAACCACTCTGAAAAGACAGGATTGGTGGAAGTGGTCACGTGGGAGCAGTTTGGGTATTAAATCTATTTTTCCTTATGTCCAAGCTTTCCTACATGGAACTGGGAGGAAGCTCTGCCACTGTTCCAGATAATCTCAAGGAGAGATGAGGTCGCTAACTGGGCTGGGAAAAGGGTTCAGTGGCGTAAGGGTACTTGTTTTTCGATCATCAGGACCTGAGTTTGAGTCCTCAGCATCCATTTTAAAAAGACAAAAAAGTTAAGGCCAGGTTTCATGAGCATACCTGTAACCCAGCATCAGTGGGCAGAGACAGGTGTATCCTGGGAGCTCACTGGCCAAGGAGGCAACCCAACTGAATGGCAAGTTTCTAGCTCAGTCCCTGGACTCTGTCTCAATAGAAGATATATAATGCCTTTCACTGGCCTCCATATGTTGCACGTGGACTTTATTCTAATTTGCTTTCTGTTGTTGTGATATAATTCTCCAATCAAAAGTAACTTGGGGACAAATGTGTGCAGTTTGTTTAGGCTTCCAGATCACAGAAGACCATCATTGAGGACAGTCAAGGTGAGAACTCAAGCAAGAACTTGAAACCAAACCTGGAGAAGAACTTGTTCTTTTGGTTTGTTCATAGGCTCATGCTCAACTGTCATTCTTATACATTCCAATATCACCAGCCCAGGGAATGGTACTGCCTAGAGTGGGCTGGGCCCTTCTACATCAATTAACAATCAAGACAACCCTCATAGAGATATGTCCACACACCTATCTGACCTGAGCCATCCTTCAACTGAGGTTCCCTTCTCAGGTGACTTTAAATTGATATACATACATACATACATACATACATACATACAACACACACAGTATTAAAATAGAAGAACAGATTAGTTCAAGAAAATCTGAAACTGGCAATACCCTTGCCTCTGGTAGGAGACAGTGCACATTTAGCAGAATAAAGCCTCTGAGAACCTTTACGGCAAACATTAAAGAAAAGAATCATTTAATTTTGCTCAAGTTCACACATCCTCAACTTACATCACACAACACTCTTTCACAAGATGCTTATTTCTCTTAAAACCAACATCCTGTGCAATCCCTTTTGGGAAACACCACCATGGATCTATTCTTGGATCTGTGAACAAATCCAATTAACTTTATTTCAAATCTCAAGCATCTGAGGGAAGAGTTAATGGGTGTTGCATTTTCTTACGAAGCTGTTTCTTTCATGGTGACTCTGCACCAGATGACACCCGAAGTGTGAGCCTTTTCATAAACAGCAGAGCGAAAACCCTCACCAGAGCTTCATGGTCCTTCCTGTGGAATGAATTCCATGCAGTCTACATTAGAATTGCAAATACTTTTCACCCAAGTGCTCAAGTGTTTCCCAACCTTATAACTTTATATTTGGGCAGGTGTCTTTCAACATGAATTTCATGACTTTAAAAAAATTTTTTTTTGGTTATAGAACTAATTGCTTTCTTGCTTTGATTTTGACGGAGGAAGGAAAAATATCCCAGAATGTAAAAACACTTATTTTGAAAGTAAACATAAACCTGAGTTTCCTTAGAGGAGAAAATGATTGACAGGAGTGTTGTGGAATATTTAAAAAATAATAAGAGAAAGAGAGAAAAAGCATTGTGGGAAGGGAAGCATAGATAAAAGCAGAGAATTGTGGGATAGGATGCCCAACTATAATGAGGAAATAAACCACTGGGTGGGAGGAAGGGATCCGAGGCCTTAGGGAAGAAGCCTGAATCCCAGCAGCTCCACCCAAAGGACTATTAAGACACACCCATCCTGGGTGTCCCATCAGAGAGAATCTGTGTGACATTATCACGAAATCAAAAGTCACAGAGGTGCATAATAACCCTGAAAACATAGGCTACCCATAATCTATCAATAATGGCTAATTCTTTTTTTAAATAACCTTGTATATTTTTTTAAAGATTTATTTATGTAAGTATACACCAGAAGAGGGTATCAGATTCCATTACAGATGGTTGTGAGCCACCATGTGGTTGCTGGGAATTGAACTCAGGACCTCTGACAGAGCAGTTAGTGCTCTTAACCACTGAGCCATCTCTCCAGCCCAATTGTTGATTCTTAAAACATGAGATCCAGACTCACCACAATTGTTTCTATGACGAGGTTTCCAGAAGTTTTAACTGAGTAAGGAAGACCCACTCTAAATGTGTGCACCAGCAGTGCATGGGCTGGAGTCCTGGACTGAATAAAGAAAGCAAGCCGACAGCATCAGCATCCATCTCTCTCTGCTTCCGGACTGTAGATGTCATGTGACTGGCTGCATTGTCCTCCTGCTTCCACGGCTTCCCTGCCATGGTGAACTGTGCTATGATCAAAATAAACCCTTCTCATCAGGTATCTGGACATAACAGCGAGAATAGGAACTAATATAGGGCATATTACTAAATGATACAGAGAGGGCATCCTAAAATCTCTTAGACAAGCGACAAACAGAAGCTAGTAAAATAGCATCTCACTGCTGGGGAGATGACTTTGGGGGAAAGAGTGTATTGGAGCACTTGCTGCTCTTGCAGTGGACCTGAGTTCAATTCTCAGCACTAAGGTCAGACAGCTCACATGCTCCAGCTCTAAGATCTGATGCCCTTTCTTGGGCTCTGCAGGCGTTTGAAGACATGTATCTATAACCATACATAGACACATATGTTAAAATGAAATAAATCTTTAAAAAAATAGCATCTCCCATGATTAAATATCATTGAAAAAAGTGTATATGTTATTTTGATTTACTAATTGCTATGAATCACATATAAATTGTTCTCCAAAGAAGGTGTCAGTACTGATGGCTCCATTTTCGATGCCAGTAGCATGGCCTGCAGTGGTGGAGGCTTTGAGATGCATTGGAGCACAAAGACTCTGACTTCATAAATGAATTACACTATGACTTTCTACAAAAAGGAACTGGCATGAAATTATCACTCAGAAGAGCTCATTAAGAGAGTTACAGACTCATGGCCATAGGCAGCCATGACAAAGCCTTGAAGAAGAGCTTCCAAACTCATAAAACATTGGAGATTTTGTTGGATGACAGGAAACACACACACACACAATCTAAGTTAGCCAAACACAATACAAAAAGTATTACTAGCCTTTTCAGTGTATTCTGTCCCCCTTCCCCCAAATAGAAGCAAACACAACAACACTTGGCTTTGTAGTAGTTAGGTCAAAATACTGACAGCAGGGGTCTAGACATAGCCTGTCCTCCTCTGTGTCGATGCATGTTGGGAACCAAACATAGGTCTTCTGTAAGAGTGACAAGAGCTCTTAGTTGCTGAGCCATCTCTCAGCCATATACTCTTAATTATTAGTTCTGCACGATTGCTTGGTCTCCATCATCTATAAACCCTTCTATGGCTTGCCTGTATCAGATCCCTTCATCTGTTCTGGTACCCAGTGCTTGCCTTATCAAATCCCTTCATCCGTTCTGGTACCCAGTGCTTGACTTTCTTTGTAGTCTGCTCTACAGGATTCTGCATAGTTTCTTTTCCTTTCTTTGTCTGTTTGCTTGTTTCTTTCTTTCTTTCTCTCTTTCTTTCTTCGTCTCTGGTACAGTTAGGTGTATTGTTGAATTTTTAATAGAATACTTTTATTTATTCTTTAATGATTTCATGCATGTAGACAACATATCTTGACTATATACCCCACATCTCCCCACTTTACATCCTGTACTTTATCTACTTTTTAAGTTTCCTGTAACCCACTGGAGCCTGGTTGGAGCTGCCTATTGGAATGCTGATTGACCTTTTGGTCAGCCCTAGTGCAGATATCCACAGCTGTAGAGAATTCACAAAGGCAATGACCACCTAATCTCCAGCAGAAGCAGTTGTTTTCTCATCAGACAGGGTCTCAGGTAGCCTACTTTGGTCTCATTCTCACATAGACATTGCCATAGATGACTTTGAACTCTTAAACCTCCTGCCTCTGGAGAGCTGGGCTGGGATTTCAGGCGTGTACCACCAAGCCTGGCAGTATTTTCTCAATTCTAAATGTATTTGATTAATTTGATTTTCTGGCCCATCACTTCCACCTTTTACTATTTCAATAATGGTCTGATTCAGGCTGCCTCGATTCTCCATCAGAGACTTGCTTTGTGTGTTAACTTCACCAACTCAGGCATCTTCCTAGACCTTTTAAACATCTTTCAAAGCATAAACACCAGAGCTATTGTAGGGATTAAGACTACTTGACTTTGAATACCTGACCCAGCCACTTAAAAGCTTCATGACCTTAGAATCATAAAGAAAGAGATAAATCAGCCTATGTAAAGACAGGAAACACAGCCTCTGTGTTCCCTAATAGTAGGAAAAACCTTGAAGGCTGCTGCATTTAAAGGGCAAAGCGATATAGGGAGAGAAAGGGGACAGTCCAGAGATTCAATATGATTGGAGTAGAGATTATTGGGCTTATGTGCTAAGAAGAAGGTCAGAAAAGGTTAGATTACGAAAGCCCTTATATGAGACAAACATTTCAGAATTGTATCCTTATAGACACTAGCTTCTCCTTCCAGTGCTGAGGATTGAACCTGGGACCTTCTACAAGCTGGACAAGCCTTCTCCCATCGAGCCATGTTCCAACCCCTCCCCCAGGGCTTTTAGGCAAGTGTTCCATGGCTAAGTTGTAGAGCCAGCCCCTCACTACTAAACTATATCCTCACCCTCTTTTAACTTTCCCCTTTGAGGCAGAGTCTAGTTAAGTTATCCAACTCACTCTATAGCCTGAGCCCACCTTAAACATGACATCTTCTTACTTAAACCTTTTCCAAATTGCTTAAGTTAGCTACCTGAACCACCAGGCCCAGCAGACAGGTGTTTTGTTAAGTGCATACCCAGAGCATCGACACAGTCTTCCAGATACAGGTGTGGATGCTCCAGAAAGAACCAAGATGACTTTTGTCATTCTCTTGCAATCCTCTAAACTAGTAAGATTTGTTGACACAAGCTCTTTCCCAAACACCATGTTTAATTTAAACCAAGCCATTGCACTATAGGAGAGAATGTAAAAATCAAAATCAAATCTTCAAAAAAGCATTTATTCAAGTACCTATGTTGGCTCACAATGGTCAGTAGAAGGTCTATTCAATCCTTTGTGGTCCTTGGGAGGGTCACCAGGAGACCCTGTCTGTTTCCCTGCATCTTCTCAGCACAGGTTTATTCCCTTTGTAAGCTACAAGGTACCACAGCCCTTCCTAAGCCAACTGCAATGACCCTACTAAGTGCTTGCTTGGTGTGTGTGTGTGTGTGTGTGTGTGTGTGTGTGTGTGTGCATATGTGTGATTCTGTAATATATGTACATGTCATTGTATATGCATGCAGATGTATGTATACATGTGTACACATATGTGTAGAGGCCAGAAGTGGAAATCCTGTGTCTTCTATTATGTGTCTCTGGGTTTTGTTTCTGTCTTTGTTTTTGGAAAGGTTTATCACTAACCCTAGAGCTCACTGATAAATCCAGACTGTCAAGAACTGTAGGACGATTCCAGCTCTGCCCTTCCCCTCCAGACACGGGGATTATATAATCACTTCACTATCTTGTATCTTTTACAGGGGTTCTGGGGATCCAAACTCAGGTCCTCATGTTCACACAGCAAGCACTTTATTGGCTGAGCCATCTCCCCAGCCCCTTAAGTGGCTTAATGATAATAACACCCAAGCCCTTCAGAAGACACTGTCCCCAAACAGAGACCAACGAAAGATGGCATTTCCCACTAATCCTGATGTATTTTCAATTTATGCAATCAAGAGTACATAGGTCTGCAGTGCAGTGATTAATGGCCTGGCCCCGTCTAAGGTCCAAAAAAGAAAGGAACCCAGGGAAGCAAAGGCAGGGGGTTTTATATTATCATGACTACAACAGACTCATTCGATGGTGTCAGCACCGGCTGTGGGCTCTGATTATGAAATATGATGCATGTTGAATGTAATGACTTTCTCTGCCCTTCTGGGGAGTTCAGTGCTTCCCAATGTCATTTTCTGTTCTCATCTGAATGGTAATAAAAGGAATATCATCGACTGTTGCAGCACTGTGACCACTGTGTGTTTTACAATAAATTGCATCTCAAGACCTTTCATCCCAGGAGAAAAGCACAGTGCCAGAGTAGATGATCCCAAGTCGGGTCTGGGCCCCCAATCTCCACAATGGGGACCTTCACTTTTTAGGGAGCAATTCCCTAAGAACACTCATTTTTCAAGCAGTTCTATAGCAAAAGGCCATTTCAGACTAGGGAGCAAGATGATAAAACACATTCTCCTAAGACTATATATAGTCCTGCTAGACTAATGTGGACTGGACCAGACAGTGCCTTTGCCATGGCACTGGTGATGAATGACCAGACTCCAGCGAAGCCCGAACCTTAGAGCCTAACCTCTGACAAGTTGAGGAGAGGGCAATGGCAAGAACACCAATTCAAATGGAGAAGGCAACCTTCGAAATCCTAAGCATTCTGTACTTACCAACTGAGGTTTGCCGTTCCTTAGTCCATGTGGATGAAGTCATGTTTTTTGCTGTGGCCAAATGCCTAAGGGGGAAAATTTTTTTTGCACTGTTCAGGATTGCATGTAGGACTGTGTTCATGTTAATCAGATGCTCTAGCATTGAACCATACCTTAATCTCTCACTGGAGGAATCTAGGTTGGCAATCTACCACTGAGCCAGACCCTCAGCTCTTCCTGGGGATTCTAGGAAAGTGTCCTGCTGATGAACCTGTGTCTGGGCCGCCCCCCTTTTAGTTTTTATTTGGAAGAAGGTTCATTGTAAGTTGTCCACACTTGTCTTGAACTCACTCTGTAGTGCAGGAAGCCATTGAACTTGCGATTCTCCTGCTACAGCCTCCTGAAAACTGGTACTGCACCACAAAGCCTGTAGCACAAAGCCTGACTCTGAGAAAACTGAAAAGAAGTGGGTATTTATCTGGCTCATGGTTTCAGAGAGCTCTGGTCATGGATTTTGGGTCCCATGCACTTTGGGCTGAACATGAATAGTAGGTAGAGGGCCCTAACTAATCTTCACATCTTAAAGGATGGGAGACCACAGAGTGGCATAAAGGAAAGGGACAAAGTAAGAAATATCCTTCAGGGACTATCCCACCAATGACCTACTGCTTCCAACTAGACCTCACCTCTAAGCTTTCATGACCTCCCAATAATGCCATCATATCATGAATCTACCAAGAAATTGATCCATTCATTAGGCCTGGAGCTTGTGGCATAGCTTGTTGTATAGTTATGTCTGCAGATCATAAAGCAGAGAGAGCTTGGGCTGGAAATGAGTCAGGCTATAACCCTCTGCCCCAGGATCTCACCTCTACCAGCCATTCAGTTACTACCCTGTGACCATATATTGCAATCCTTGATCCTGTGGGAGCATTTCAGATTCCATTCATGGCAAGAGGGGTCAAAGGTCAGGCAGGGAACAATCAATTCTTACTTGTACAGGGTGGTGGTTAAACTGGATGGTCAATCTTCAGGATCTAGAATCTTCTTGGAGACCATCTTTGGGCATGTCTCAGGCACTTCTGGAATGCTCTCTCCATGCCTCAAGATCATGGAAGTATTCTGTTAAGACTTGGAAGCCTGGGAAATACTCTGACAAAGTCTTAAGCCCTCATGGTTTTGTCTAAAATGCAAGTTGGTCTCTTAGGCCATTACCAGTTCTCAGCCCTTGAAAGCACTTTATTTTCTTTGTAATAACTTTAATGGATATCGCAAGGACTAGGGACCCACGGGACACCAGAGCTTGGTAGTAGGCTAGATAGCTTTGTCAGTAAAGTGCTCACTTTGTGTCTTTGCAAAAGAGATAAGAAAATTTATTCTGGAGTCAAATATGAGTGACCCTGGCCCAGAAACACTGATTTAGGTTACCCCACTTTCCATGTTCAATATGGTAACCGTTTATAGGAACAGAACTCTAGTAAAGAAAACCATAAATGAAGACACTTGCAAATACAGTGGTGAAGGCACCAGGTATGTAGGCAGGTTACAACAAATTAAGGAAATCTCTGATATCAGCCTCAAATGATGTCTAATGACATTTTGGGGCTTCCAAGTCATATGTACATCCCAAAGATTGACCTAGTGGTCACAATGATGTCAGGTTGTGCATAAAAGAAGGCAATCAGCAACTACTGGTAGTGGGGCTGAACATGGCCTAAGATAATGTCTCTTGGACTTTAAACTCTTCAAGCTCTCCATAATCACTGGAGTCCTCATCAGTCAGTCAGCCTTGCAGAAAGCTCACTGGTGGTCGTGGCTTCTTTGCAAGAACTTTTATTCACCCTTGCAAGTGTAAAGACCTGAGTTTGATTCCCAGAACCCATGTTTAACAGCCAAGCGTGGTGGCACATGCTTGGAATCGCAGGGCTGGGAAGGTAAAGACAGGCAGCTTCTTTGGGCTCGCTGGCCAGCCAGCCTAAACGACCTGGTAAGCATTAGGGCTATGGGAGACCCTGTATCAAAAACAAGGTGCAGAGCATCTAAGAAACTATGCCAGAGGTTGTCTCCTGGTCTCCATGTGTAACCCTCCAGGCTTGAGGGCTGATTCTTCAGACCCTGCCTGCCTCTCATAACCACACCTCTCTGCCCACCTCCTGCTATTTGCCAGGTCTCGCTCCTGGTTCCAGTTACATCGGAAGTCCTGCCTCTACAGAGACCAAAGAAGCTGCTGATTGGGCATATATGCTGATGAACTTGGGGGAGGGGTTTTGCCTCACCTATTCTACCTGTTGGATTGTAACAAAGAGATCATTAAATGCAAGATGGCTGGGTGACCATACCTCCTGAATGCTGTCTAATTTTTGGTGCCTCCCACATGGGTAAGATTAATTATGGCTAGCCTACTTTCTCCTGACTCCATATTCCAGAATAATCCTTCCCTATGGTTACTGCTGAGCGGTAACATCCATGGTCATGCATGTATCTAGTACACACACTGTGGGGGTTTGAATAGGAATGGCCCCCATAGTAGACTCATGTGTTTGAATACTTGCCCCACAGGGAGTGGTAGGACTAAAAGGTGTGGCCTTGTGAGAGGAAGTATGTCATCAAAGGGGCAGGGTTTGAGGTCTCTCATGCTCAAGCTACAGCCAGTGTGTCACAGGGTCTCCTTCTGCTTCCTGCAGATCAAGATGTAGAACTCTCAGCTCCTTCAGCACCATGGTTGCCTGTAGTCTAGGCCTGATTGAACTCAGGTATTCACACTTGGGAGCATGAGTAAAAGTTGTTGCAAAGAAGCAGTCCCTCCCAATGAGCCTTCTTCAAGGACGTTTTAGGATTCCATGCTTCTCACCATGGCAACAATGGACTAAACCTCCAAAATGGTAAGCCAGCCCCAATTAAATGTTTTCTTCTATAGGAGTTGCTGTGGTCATGGTGTCTCCTTATAGCAGTGGAAACTTTAACTATAATACACACACACACACACACACACACACACACACCACTCACACACAGAGAGACAAAGACAGAGAGACAGAGATAGACAGATAGATTCTAATGACAACTTATAGGTGAGCAAATTGGATTCAGAGAATCAGAAAATACTTCTAAAAGCCATACAACAAAGTAGAGGCCACCATAGAGCCAAGGCTTAGACACCTGGCCTGGGTAGCTGCTTCCATCAAGGTCTCCAAGCTTCTTTGCCATACATACTCACTTTCCTTTACTAAGAATGAAGCATGTTAATAATGCTCTTCCTCTAAACATCTTTTCCCAGAGAAATAATGGACCACAGAGAGGGGCTTCCCTTCATAAAGGAGCATTATTATTTTTATACGAGCGCTAAAACAATTCTGAACTCTCAGTCCAGAATGAAGTTACCCTTGTCTTACCTGTGTAAAACACCTGGGAAACTTGGTTTAGAATTTCTTTTTCTTTCTTTCTTCTTATTTTCTTTTTTAATGAATCAAATCCATTTTGAATGGTCTATCTTAAGCTTTTCAGTCTGTACTCAATTTGTTTTATCACAGTGATAGGAATTAAAGGCCTTCACTACAGTTTAGGCAGCCTGCCAATACCTATTTTATAGCAGTAAAATATGTACAAATTAAGGAATCTCATGTGGAAAATCCATTCAACGGCCTCAAAAGCCAAATGAATGGTAATTACTCCAAGCACAATGAGGCGGCAATCAAGCACGATTGGATCATGCTTTTAAATGTACGTCTACATTTTAAGAACGGCGATAATTATGAATTATGAAAATAACCAACAGAGACAATGGAGCAGCAGAGATGTTGTTTGTGAAACATGAAAGGGCCATTTTCAGAGGGGTGCGGGGAGCCAGTCATTCTTTGCACCTGCCAGGGAATGTTGAACAGGAGCTGTTTACAAAGCACAGGGGGCTGGGATGAGTCTCTCTCTCCCAGTCATTCATGGGGAGGCAGGGAGGGGAGGAGCTCCTGCCGAGCTCTAGTGTTTGTACCAGTGGATGGGGGAGGGAATGCAAAGACACCCAAGCTCAAGTCCTAGGTCTTTTCCAGTTGTGCCACATCTTTGACATTCAAATCAGGACCATGTAAATTGGAGTCATACAAATTAGGGCCATGCAAATAAGGGCAGCCTCCATTGATCAAAGTTCCATTCTGGGTAAAGGCTTGGACCACTGGGCTATAGCCCTGTGGTGTCAGTTTACAGCATTCTATAGGTAACTGCATGGGAGTTGTAGAATTTGATCCTCTGAACAGAATAGTCACTGTTTCACTCAGATCACCTATACCTATTCTAAGAGTCCATCAGATTGGGTTTGTTGGCTATTAACATGGCTTCATAGGAAGGGGCTTTGGAGGGAGTCGTGGAACATTCATCTGAAATTACACTCAGTCTTCTCAACCATTTGTACAATGCTGCCCCAATTGTGACTTTGGGGTCTGGGAAATGCTGGAATTCACACTGAGAAGGTTACCTGAAGTGTGGGCCCCTTCTGTGCAGCTGTTAGCAAGCCACCATCTAAGCCAGGGGTGGGCCTTCCAGTGCTACTGCTTTGGGGTCACTCGTACTTCTATAGACAACCCCTCACCTGTGTTCTGTAAGCTAGCTCAATAAACTCACTTCTTCCCCAGGTTGACGTGGTGTGGTGGCATCAAACTCCGATTCCTCAGAATCTATGAGAAAAGGGTATGCATTTTTTTTAACATCTCCCCAGAGAAGGAACTCTAGCAGTGGATTCTTGGACCACATTGTCAGTCTATACTATAGATTTCTCTATTAGACAATCATGTCAGAGCTCCATTTGCTACCAGTAACCATAACCCCATAACCCACTGTACCAGGATCATGATGATTATGACAGGTACCCTATTGCTGGGCAGCAACATAGATAGATGGTGCCTTCCAGCTCTGGGAAGGTCTAATTTTTTCTTTTATTTCCAGTGCACATTCACTCTGACTGAAGTTCTCTTTGGGAGCCTATGAGCTTCTGTAGAGTCTCCTGTTCTCTCACGTCAGTGAAGTAACTGGCTTTGTTCTAGCAAACTTAACGGAGCATCATCATCTCCATCTAGCACCTGACATCAACCTTTGGGCTGCCAGCTATCGATTTCCTCATTCAAGTTTTGGAGATTATGTAAGAAGATGACTTTTGTCTTGTCTATGAGCCACAGTTTTCTGCAATTTAGAGTAAAACTGCTGTCACAGTTTTGAGTATGTGTGTGTGTGTGCACTTGTGTATGTTTTCCTGTATGTGTGTGTACCTGTGTATGTGTTTGTTCATGTGTGCATGTGTAATCATGTGCACATGTGGGCACATGTCAGAGGTTAATCTTGGGTACTGTTCCTGAGGTAGTCTACACCTCTTCCTTTCTTTCTTTCTTTCTTTCTTTCTTTCTTTCTTTCTTCCTTCCTTCCTTCCTTCCTTCCTTCCTTTCTTTGTTCCTTTCTTCCTTTCTTCCATTCTGAGACTCTCACTAAACCACAAACTCACCCATAGGCTTGGGTGGCTGACTAATGACCTCCCGGATTGAAAATGCATATGTGTGCTACCATACCTGCATTATTTTATTAAAACCTGGCTTCTAAGGATCCAAATCCAGGTCCTTGTGCTTGAAAGGGAAGCTCTTTACCAAACTAAGCCATTATCTCTCCAGCCCTATCCCAGACGTATTTGGCATTACTTTAATGTCCTACCCTGCCCTGACAGCTCAATGTCACCACCTGGCCCTTCACAGCTCTGACATCCTTTCATTTCGTGGACTGCAGAGCTCAGCAGTGTGGTGACGACTCCTGCTACCAACCTCAGCCCATAAAGACCAGCAACTATTAAATCCCATAAAGAATGCAGTGCTCCATCCACCTACACACTCTTTACTCTTTTCTTATGCATGTATGTATATTCATATAAATATTCATGGGTGCACTTGTGTGTGTCAGTGCACATACATATGTGTGTACACATATAGAGGCAAGAGTACAACCTCAGGATCATCTTCATAAACACCATTTCCTTCCTTCAAGACAGGAGTCTCTTCCTGGCCTGCATGCCCAATTAGGCCAGGCTGGCTGGATAGCTAGGCCCAGGGATCACATGTCTCTGCCTCCCCAGTGCTGGGACCATAAGCCATACCTGGCTTTTTATCCTTGGGCTGTAGTGATCAAACTTAAATCCCCACACTTGCGAGTCAAGCACCTCTTGAAGGAGACTATATAGTCTAGTCTCGGTGAAAGAAATGAGGTAGGGGAGTCTTTTATTAAGAGACTGGATGTTTTCTAGTTTCACATAATAAATCCTTTTCAAATTCCCACTCTCTAGAGCCTTCTGATGGCTAACTCACTCTTCCTTCAAAGTGATGTTGACAACTCCAGGTTATTTACTATGAGCCTTCATGAGATGTGAGCTTTGCAAAGGCCTCCTAGCAATGACCTTCCCAGGTCATTACCCATAAGCTGTGGGAGATTGTTCTCTGATCAATAAATTCTCCCCTCTTCAGCTGTCTATTCTGCAGCATGTGCACACACACACATACACACACACACACACACACACACATATACACCTGAGCCATTACCACCACCACTAACATTACAAGCTTCTCTCTTCTGTCTCCTCTTCATATGTTTTTGATAAGTTGGCATATCCTCATCCTCATATGTTATGTAGGTAGTATGGGGAACAGGGCTGAGTGAACATGTGTTTGTGTGCAGGTATGCATGTAAATGTACATGCATATGTGTGAATGAAGGCCGGAAGTCTATCTGAAGTTACTTTTTCAGTCACTACCTACCACAGAGAAGGGAGCTTCAGTTGGGGAAATGCCTCCATGAGATCCAGCTGTGGGGCATTTTCTCAATTAGTGATCAAGGGGGTAGGGCCTCTTGTGGGTGGTGCCATCCCTGGGCTGGAAGTCTTGGGTTCTATAAGAGAGCAGGCTGAACAAGCCAGGAGAAGCAAGCCAACAAGGAACATCTCTCCATGGCCTCTGCGTCAGCTCCTGCTTCCTGACCTGCTTGAGTTCCAGTCCTGACTTCCTCTCGTGACCAACAGCAATGTGGAAGTGTAAGCTAAATAAACCCTTTCCTCCCCAACTTGCTTCTTGGTAATGATATTTTTGCAGGAATAGAAACCCTGACTAAGACACTACCTTTTAAAAAAAAAAAACCATAGGATCCCCTACTTTTACCTGGAACTCCCATATTTAACTAGGCTGGCTGACTGGCCAGCATACCACAGAGATCTACCAGTTTCCTTTTTTTATAGAACGGAAGAAGAGGGGGCTTACATGCATCTACTATTATGCCTGTCTTTATGTGGTTTCTTAGAATCAAACTCAGGTCCTCATACTTATAAGATGTTCTAGTTCCATTTCAGTTCCTGGGGGTAGGGGCAGAGGAAACCTCAGACCAAAAGCAACATAGAAGATGAAGGGGTATAATTCACTTTGTAGGCTACAGTTCATCACTGAGAGAAGTCAAGACAAGAACTAAAGATAGGAGCTGAAGGCAGGCCTACTTGCTATTCCACAGAGCAATGCCTCTGACCAAAGGCCTCAATGGCAGCCAAGAAAGTACAGCAAGGACCATGGAAGATGTTGCTTGCTAGCCAGCTGGCCATTTTATAGTCATTTAGCTTCTTCATATAGTCCAAAAACTTTATGCCCAAGGAATCTTGTAATTCAGAGTGAGTTGGGCCCTCCTACGTCAATTAGCATTCAAGACAACCCCTTCCCAGACAACACACAGCCCAAACTGATCTAGGCAATTCCTCTCAGATGACTCTACAAGTGGGTCAAGTTAACAGGAAGTGGACATAAACCTGTAAAAGGCAAATAGAAATGAAAAAGAAATGGAGGTTGGGGGTACTGTATAGAACAGTTTTCCAAGGAGCTAATCCAGAGAACCCTTTAGAGATTGAGGAAACCAACAAGAGATATAGGGCTTCTGCAATGGCCATCCAAGACAGGCCAAATGTCAAAGCAACACCAACCACTTTCTACATTTGTTTCTGTCTCTTCAACATGTAGGGGCCATAGCCAAATGAAGTGGCCAATTCCAGTAACTTAGCATACTGTCCACATTCCTTTGGTAATTCCCCACTCTTTCCTTTCTTTGTCTCATTGCAATGGCCTGACAGAGGCAACTTAAGAGAGGGGATAGCTATTTTGGATCACCGTCTGAGAGGGCTTCAGTACATCATGGAAATAGTGGAACATAGAGCAGGTATAGTCCATTACATGAGGAAGATGTAATGGACTATATGAGGTTGCTTGCTCATATCTTGGCCAATCAGGAAGAAGAAATTTCAGATCAGAATTATTGAGGATATAACCTACAGGAAAATCCCCTTTGGCAGCCCACTTCCTCCAAATAGATCCCATCTTTTGGTTTCTGCACCTTCCAGCACTACTAGCAGAGGACAAAGTGTTCAAACACAAGAGCCTGTGGGAGATATTTTACATTCAAACTAATGCCCATATTAATAAGTTTCTAGCAAAAATCTCTTCCTATAGAAGGCACCTCACAAGTGTTCCTCTGAAATGGTTCAGCAGTTAAGATCTAGTACTACACTTGCAGAGGACCAGAGTTCAAGTCCAAGACCTACATTAAGCAGTTAAAATTTTCCTGTAACTCAGCTCTAGACTACACAAGAGGGAACCTCAGACCACACACGCACACACACATATGAGAGCATACAACATACATATATACACATGTACCCTACATACACACATACATAGCACACACATAACACACATATATGGATACACAAACACATTTAATCCTAGAAGAAGAGGAAGGAAGGAAGGAAGGAAGGAAGGAAGGAAGGAAGGAAGGAAGGGAGGGAGGGAGGGAGGGAGGGAGGGAGGAGAGGGAGGGAAGAAGGAAAGAAGGAAGGAAGGAAAGAAAAGAGAGGAAGAAGAGGAAGAAGAAGAGGAAGAGGAAGAAGAAGAAGAAGAAGAAGAAGAAGAAGAAGAAGAAGAAGAAGAAGAAGAAGAAGAAGAAGAAGAAGAAGAAGAAGAAGAAGAAGGAGAAGAGACAGTATCCTTTTAATGTACCAAAATTTGGTTATGAATAAATGTGTACCCAGTTTATTCTTACATTCATAGGGTTGGCCAATGATTTTGCAATTCTCTTTTTGGACCAATCTTTTGAGCCTCTGTGGGGGGAAACAGCAAAATAAATGCCCTAATTTGCACTGAGAAATCAGATGTGCAGGCAGTACAAGATATTATCTTAGAGCCACCACAAAAGACCTCTTCCTTCCTTTATTAAAAGTGGCAAGAACTGCCAAAGTGCTGGAGCATCTAGGAGCCAAGAAGATTGCAAGGGCAGTCTACACCACTCAGCACTAACAGGCAACAAGTTCTGATATTCTAAGGATTTCTAATTCATGCCCATTTTCACTGAGAGGCCAAGCAGATACCTAAATTGATTCTGCCTGCTTCAGAACCAATGTGTGAAAACAGCAAGTGACAGGGACACCGAAGGGGGAAGACATCCACCGAGTGATTGGTTAAACAGCTGTTCCTTTTTGAAATATATCTCCAAGATGCAGAATAGAGGGCCACCGTAGTATGTGACCCATTAATTATACAGTTGACAAGAAAATTACCCTTCAGATCAACATGAAGTGGAGATGGGAACTGGAGGGGAGGAGTGGGTCAGGAACAACATTCAACAGGGTTATTGGCAGCCCATGAGGCCCTCTGAGCTCAGGGAGGAGGCAGTTTGTATTCACACAGCTGCCCATCCCCATCTGAGAGTTTGGCATTCACTAATTTAACCAACAGAAGGTTGAAATGTCCTTATCATAGAAATGCTAGCATCTGTAATGGACATACATCTTTTAAAAATATTTATTATCCTTATAAGCATGTGATTATGTGGGGATTTATCTGTGCATTTGCATGTAGAGCCTACAAAGGCCTAGTAAAGGATGTCAGATTTCCTGGAGTGGGAGTAGTTGTGAGTTGTCGAGTATGGGTGCTGGGAACTGAACTCCAGCCTCCAGAAGAGCAACAAGCATACTTAAACCACTGAGCAGTCTCTTCAGACCTGACATAGAGACTCCTCTGCTTATCCTCATTCCCTGGACATTATAGCATAACAAGTCTTTGCACATCAGCTATATTGTATAAAACCAGAGTCCTCTTTAGCTTTAACTGTCAACCTGACATAAACTAAAGTCACCTGAGAAGGAAGTTTCAGTTGAAGAATGGTCCAGATCAGATTAGCTGTCAGGCGTGTCTTTGAAGGGTTGCCGTGATTGATATCTGATGTAAGAGGGCCTATTTCACTGTGGGCGGCACCATCCCTAGGCAGCTAATCCTGGACTATATAAGAAAGGAAGCTGAGAATGAACCTGCAAAATAAACCAATAAGTAGAGTTTCTCTATGGTTTTTGCTTAAGATTCTTGCTTGGATTCCTACCGTGACTTCCCTCAGTGGTGGACTCTGACCTGGAATTATAAGCCAAATTAACCCTTTTCTCCCCTACGCTGCTTTTGGTCAGATTGTTTCATTACAGCAACAGAGAGCAAACTATAACAATTAGGCACACAAAATGAGTTAGAGATAGTTGAAAGCAGGCAAGATGGTACATAGCTATGTGAAAGTACTACAGCATTTTATGTACTAGACTGGGCCATTCTTAGATTTTAGGTTTTTGCTATCACTCGTTTAATTGAAGATGAACACCTAGCATGTGCAAATCCCTGGGTTCTGTTCCCAGCAATTGGTAAAATTGGGTGTGATGATGCATGCCTACCATCTCAGTACTGAGGAGGTAAAGGTATGATAATCAGAAGTTCAAGGTTATTCTCAACTATAATAGTAAGTTTAGCACCTGACTGAGCTACAAAAGACTTTCTGAAAGGAGATGAGCTTCTAGGTCTTATCAGTTTCTAATCTCTTTTCTTCCCCAAGCTAAGGATGGCCCACTTAAATGGCTGGCTCCCCTCTGAATCCAGGTCTGCCTCATGGGTCTCATCTCAAATGCCTTTTAGAGTCAGAATTCCACTGTTGAATCTATCCCATCCCATGGGCACCTGAGATCTAGATGGTGCATTTGTTACTGGGAAATTGCTCAGTTCTTCTTGTCTTCTTGAAGGAAATAATTAGGTTAAGAGACGTAGACAGTTTAAGTAGAAATTTATTTAGGAAAGAAAAAGAAACACTCCAATGAGAAATTGGACAGGGCTTCCTAAAGGCCAGGGGCAGCCTAATGAGTTCTTAATTGTGGATTTAAAGTGTTTGTGAATATTTATGACGTGGGTAACATATTTACAGAATGACTCTTCCCTCAAATTCTGATGGACTGGTTCTCCTTCCAGGCTATTTCTACTGATGACACCAACAAAAGGGAAGTGAGGTCAAAATAACAATTCAGGTGTTGTCACAATGATGTCAAAGCCTTTGAAGATGTGCAGCTTCTTTACCCTCCCAGTTGGAGTTCATGTTTCTGATGTAACGGGAACTGTAGCTCCAAAGATGTTGAACCACACAGGAACGTATACAGATCTTTTTGGTCACCATTCCTTATACAATGAAGAATTAACATCTCCCACTGCGTTACAAGTCATTTAGAGATGATTCAACTTCGATAGAAGGATGTCATCAAGCGATAGGCAAACAATATGTCATTTTATAAGAACGATTTGTTCATGCACGGATTTGGGTATCTTTAAGGGTCCTGGAGACAATTCTTCGTAGGCATAGATTGTGTGGGAAGCAATGACTGCAGAAGGTCTGGGAGCACCAAGAGTATCACTGAGTGGGAAGCAATGATTGCAGAAGGTCTGAGGAGCACCCGCAGAAGGTCTGGGGAGCATCGACAGCAGCAAGGTTAGCTCTATGCTGCTCCTCTGTGTAGCTGAATGGGTTGCATGTCATTTGCTGAACTCTGTTCCATGAAGGACTTCCCAAGTTGGAGGAAGGGGATCAGTAAAGACAATTGTTTAGATTTTTGTTCCCTTGACAAACTCTCCCCTGTCTATATAGACTTCTATGTATGTTCAACCTGTTTCAGTCTGAGAACCTGGCTGGAGGACTATGTATCATAAGCTAAAATGTGTCTTCTCTTGGTTGGACCAACACCAAGTAACATTTTTTAAAAATTCAATTTTGACAAGGAGTACACACAAAGCCAATTTATAACAGAGACGTGGGAGAGTTAGCAGTTAGTTGGCTCCATGTTTGCCATGCCTGAGCTCCTTGTTTCCTGTGCTTAGCTCCTCCCTCTGCCTTAGTCTTTTGTCCTATTGTTCTAACAACATTCCTAACAAAGGCACTTAAGGGAGGATGGTTTTGGCTCACTGTGTGAGGGTGCAGTCCAGCAAGGTGGGGGAGGCATGGTGGAGTAGGAGGTGGCTAGTGATATTGTATTCACTGGAAGCAGAAAGCAATCAGGAAGTGGGGCCAAGCAATGGGATGACATCATGAGAATAGCCAGAGACCACCCTTGAATAGTGCAACGCAAAGCTGATAAAATAATAAATACATTCTTCTTCTTCCCCCCTCTTTCCTCCTCCTCTTCCTTTTCTTTCTCCTCAATCCTCTTTGTCCCTCTTCACTCTTCCCTTTCTCCTCCTACCTTTCATCTTCCACAAGAACTCCATTGTTCTTAACAATGGAACACAAGTGACTTGTAACCAGAGTCAAGTGAATGACTCATCTGTGTCAGTCCTCCCAGCCCCCATCCTTTCTCTGATCTCCCATTCCCTCAGTCCTGCTCTCTAGAATAGTCCTCAAAGCCATTGAAGTGAATGCTCTTATTTTCTTCTTTGCTTGGGTGGGGAAGGTAAAATTAGATAACTCTAGAATAGTTTACCAAGCTAAGCGAAGACTGATTAAGACATTTTCAAATAGTCAGTGCTAAAAGAACAAAAAAAAAATGAGGGGGAAGGGGAAGAGGGGGGTAGAGAAAGAAGAAGAGTGAGGGAAAAAAAGAAAGGGAGAAGGGGGGAGAGAAAGGGAGAAGGGGAGGGGAAATGGAGGAGAGGGAAAGAGAAGGGAGGAGGGGGAGAGGAAAGGGAGGAACAAAAGTAAGGGGAGTGAGGGAAGAAAGGAGGAGGACAAGTAAAATTGAGTCCAAATCAGGCCTTGATCAAGGAAAGCTCCAGGCTCACAACGGAGCAGCTGGTGGACTGGACCTTCAGGAAGGACAGAGAGCTTGTAAGACCCTGATGAGCCTTAGCTTACCGGAGACCCCCTGAGTGAATCACATGGAGCCTGATCGATGCAAAGAGCGTGAGGATTTTTATTTCAGTGCACTGAGGCCGTCCCAGACCCTCAGGAAAGGAGGGGACCCCGCACAACTTGTTCAGTGAGCTTTTATAGAAATTTCAGGGCAGCAGCCAGTAGACACAATGTGATTGGTAGAACAGTGTGACTTTTTAAACTGATTGGTCTTTAAGGAATGAGGTGGCAAGGACTTCCCTTGTCTGAAGGTGGGCAAAGGTCCACCCTGCGGAATGTGTCCCCACCTGCAGGTAGTTTCTCACCCTGTGATCTGAGGAATGTTAATTAGCCTTTCCCTTCAGAAGAGTTCCCCTACCTTCCTAAAGTTCCTGAGCTTATCTTACTAAGGAAATTCCTGACCTCCCTGTATTTTTCTGAGATGTCCCTGTCTACTTGGATCTTATAAGATCTTGAGGACCACAGCCTCAGCCCCCTAAAGATCTCATCTCTGTGAGCTTTGTGAGGGAAAGTACCACCCCCAGGAAACCAACAGGCCTCGTAAGACTTAGATCTGTGTGTAACAAACAACGTAAGTGAAACATAAACCAATTACTTCCCCCTGCCAGGCTTTCCAAGAGGAAATATAAGCATAATAAAACTGTGTCCCTTGAGTGAGCCATACTTAGACAGCCACCATGTCATAAATTTTCAAGACTGATTTTCTTTTCTTTCCACGCAGTTGTATTGGTAGAGTCAGCTAAGGAAAGTTTATTTATAAGGAAGAAGCTTGAAATAAGCAAGTTCATCATTTCACACACATACACACATGTATTGAAGTGCACACAAAGACAATAGAAGTTATTTCAGCGGCCAAATCAAAAGGCAAACTCCCCAGCCAGTCAGCTGAGGTAGGATGCTTTGGGGAATGATCCTGCTCTCTGCCTAAGAATCCACTCTAAACATGACATCACCTCATTTTCTCCTTCTGCTGTCATAGATTGAATTCCATTTCCCCTCCTCACTTAGCGACTTCTCAGTTAGAACCCACAGCAACCTAGTTAGTGTAAGGCAGCTGTGATGTGACCAGTCCACCTTTCTTCATTTTAAAAGTTCAGTCTTTGATCTTACTGAATGGTCTTTTCCCTACCTCCAGCTGTTCCTGAGCCAAAGATCTCAGAGCAATGATTTAGACATGTTTCTGATTTCAGCAGCTACCCACCTTGTTCAGGAAGTGGGGTTCGGACCACAAGCATAAATATCTTCATGATGGTGTTGTTACCTAAATGTCAATCAAACGATTATATTCTCTCTCCTTCATTTCTTCTCCCTGCCCCCTGTCTCCCTCTGTCCCTTCCTTCCTTCATTTGAGACAGTTTTATAAAGCCCAGGCTAGCCTGAAATTCAATATATCCTACTGTGTAGCTTCCCAAGTGCTTGAATTACAGATGCTCATTATATCCATTTCTCTTGGTGTGCATAAGCCACTCATGAGAGCTGTTTCTTTTCCTTGATTGCCTATTTGCTATATATTGAGATAGGATCTCATGTAGCACAAGCTAGACACAAAATTTACATAGCTGAGAATGACCTTGAACTCCTTATGTTCTTTCTTTTATCTCTGAAAAGCTAAGATTACAAACATACAGCACTATACCAAATTTACATGATTCCGAGATAGAACCCAGTACTTTGTGCATGCCAGGCAAGCATGGTACTAATTGACTACACCCTCAGTCCCAGAGATAAATATCATTATGCTGTTAACTGGCCTTAAAGGGTGGATGGCGTGATTCAGCATTCACCTCATTGGGCCACTGCAATAGTTAAATGATAATAAACTTGTGACTTTTAGACTAGGACCTGTAACATGGTGGATACCATGTAAACATTATCTTATTCTTGTTATTCCTGCTGTATGTTTGTAAGGTCTTGGGAGATGAGTCTCATTATCATATCAATTCTCTTTGTGCTATGGTAGTTCTTAGCACCTATTATTTTCAGCTTTGAGCCTATAGCAACAATTCAGAGACCAAAGTAAAAATCCATTTAATGTCTTATGACACATATTATTGAGAACCAGGGAGATAAACACTGGAAGAAATAGCTGAAATGGTATATGGTGATTTTCCCTAGAGAGCACACTATGGGGTGGGGCGTGCAGCCAGAGGCAGACTACAGCTCCTCATTTCAAGTCCATTCGTGCTGTTTGATTTTTAAAAACTACATCCATGCATCACTTTGATAAAAGTTAATTCTTAATTTTTAAAAGAAGAAAACATTCTGAGAATATGAAACAGAATTCTGTATGTTAATTAGCATCTATTTGTTTTAATCAAATCTTAAGGATGGCATGACAACTCTGAGGGGGAAAAATGATACTTATTTCCCAAGATTACATGGAATGAAAACGGTAACATTTATAGGTAGGGACTGAGGAGATGGCTTGCCAAGCAAACACGAGGACCTGGGTTTGGATCACCAGCACCCATGTAAGATAAGCCAGGCAATGACACATAACCTTGCAACATCAAAGATAAGAGGCAAAGATAGGAAGAGCCCTAGAGTGTCCTGGACAAGCAGCCTAGCCAGTCACTGAGTCTAGTTTCAAGGAGAGGACCTGTTTAAAAATACAAGTGAGGAGTAATTGAGGAAGACAACTAACACTGGCCTCTGGCTTCCACATGTCCAAATGCAGATGTACCACACACACACACACACATATTCATGCACTCACATAAGCTCACACACAAATCACATGCACACTCAAATGTAGATGTACCACACAAACACACACACACACACACAAGAGCACACACCACACATGCACGCACATGTACACACACATTTAGTGCAGAGAGTGCAAAACAATTTTACGTAGGTTTCTTTTGTCCATCTACTCTCTCTCGCTCTTTCCTAAGCAAAAGAAAAATGTGTCATTTTAAAGAAATTTCTCTAATACTTGTACTTAGTAGATTGGTACCCTCTTTCTTGGTTGGCTTTCAAATGTCATCAGGTTTAGGATACATATACAGGAGCAATGTTTTGTCAAGCTGTTCACTGTTTCATATGTCACCTGCCAACTTCACAATGGCGATTTCCCTACTTGCAGTTGTTCTTACATTCTGCACACTTGGGGTTCAGCTTTGGGGCAACTGGGTGAGCAAATCCATACTAACATTCCTCTGTGCCTTTCAGGAAAGAATGAAGGAATCACTAATATTAAGTGTACATAGGAAATCAGTGAGTTATTAATGAGAACACAAGACAGGGTATATGTAGTTTTCATCTTGAATGTTTTGCTAGACAGCTAGTGAAATGCTCCAAGCCAGTGCAGACAGCATTACCAGGGTAGCTCCACCAACATGGATCAAGAAATAATCCTCTTGTTCAAATATCACACCTACCCCTCTGAGCTGAGAGCTGATGGCTGAATATTATTGTTATTACTGTTGTTATCATCATCATCTTTTTACTGCACATGGGTGTTAGCCTGTGTGTGTGTGTGTGTGTGTGTGTGTGTGTGTGTGTGTGTGTGCGACTGATACTCAGAAAGGTGAAAGAAGGGTATTGGAATACCCAGGACTGGAGCCACAGATAGATGTGACCCACCATATAAGTACATGAAATTGAGCCTGGGTCCCATGCTCTTACCCACTGAGCCATCTCTCTGGCTCTGAGCCTCATTATTGAAACAGACTCAGATATGTTCTCTATCCCCCCAGTACCAGACATAGAAGCATGACCCATCATATCCAGTCTTCTATGTGGATCCTGGGGATCAAATTCAGGTCTTCATACTTGCAAGACCACAACTCTATCAACTGAGCTATAACTTCAGTACTTGATCCTTTTCAAAAAATCATTTCATATTCAAAACAAGTACAACATCTAAATCCCCCCTCTTCTACCTACCATTATGGCCCCTCTGTGATGTGACTTGAGCCTGATTTTCTAGTCTAACCCCTGATACTGACCTACCTGACCTCCTCAGACCTCTTCTTTCCCAAGAAGAGGCATCCTGCTTTCTATCTTTTCTGTCTTCTTCCACTAGATCCTTCTATTCTCATTTGCATATGTAAATTTAATCCTCTTTCTTAGTGCAGCCCACTTCCTGTCTCTGTTCCTCCAGTCACATCTTCCTTGATAACTTCTGTACAAAGAAATAGTTTCTTTGTCCCAGAAGCTGTGTGTGACCATAAGGATCCCAGTAAATGTTTTAATGCGTGGGGTTGAGGGGCAGGGGGCCGTGCATGTATGTGCAAGATGGTATGGATGAGAAAATGTTTAATCATGGTTGTCAACTTGACTCTATTGAGCAATGCCTAGGAGATTAGTAAACCTTATGTCTGCTGGGTCTCTGTGAGCATCTGTCTAAGATGATTACATAAAGCATGAGGAGCCACCCTGAATGAGGGTAGCACCAACCCATAGTTTGTGGACCTAGACCAAATAAAAGGGAAAAAAAGAGAAGAGGGGAAAGTTAACAAGAGGTAGAGAATCAATCACCACGCTCCATCCCCCGCCCTCTACCCCCCCCACCCCTGCCTTACCCTCCACCCCCCCACCTCTGTCTTACCATCTCTCTCTTTGCTTCTTGGCCACTATGATATAAGCTTCTCTGCTTCACCACCACTGTCTTAGTTAAGGTTTTGTTGCTGTGAAGAGACACCATGACCAGGGCAACTCTTTTAAAGAAAAACATTTCATTGGGGCTGGTATACATTTCAGAGGTTTAGTCCCTTGTCCTTATGGTGTAAAGCATGGTGACATACAGGGAGACATGGTGCTGGAGAAGGAGCTGAGAGTTCTACATCCAGATCAGCAGGAAGCAAGAAGAAAAAAACGAGCCCCTAGGCCTGGCTTGAGCATCTGAAGCCTTAAAGCCCACCCCCTGTGACACACTTCCTCCAAAACAAGGCCACACCTACTCCAACCAGGCCACACCTCTAACTACCACCTACTCCCTATGAGTCTATGGGCCCATTTTCACCTGCTATAATGGGTGAAACCTCTGAAACCACAAACCAAAATAAACTCTTCTACCTCTAAGCTGTTGATACTTTGTCATGCCAACAAAAATCTAACAGAGGTGAAATGTCCCTTCTGGACCTCATAGCCTCTCTGTAATTTGTTTTCTAGTCTATTTTAACCTTCGGCTCTTTATTTCTCACATTGCTCCATAGATGTTAGAACCTCACTAATGGTTTGTTTGGATCTTTCCCCCCAGGATATTCCTGTTTTATCGGTCAAATTCACACCGCTGCTGTCTTTTCCTCAACTTGCCATGTGTCTATACAAGGAAGGATATATCTAGATGCAGTGCTTGTTACAGTCTCAGCATTTGGTTTGTGGAGGCAAAAGGATCATAAGTTCAAGGTCAACCTTGGCTACATAAGGAACTGAGACAAGCCTGGACAATATGAGACCTTCCTTCAAAGTAAATGAATAGATAAGAACTGAAATAAGGCTCAGAGTTAACAGCACAAACTGATCTTATAAAGGACCAGAGTTTGATTTCCAGTCCTCTCAGCCTCCCAGCTCACAACTGCCTAGAACTCCACCTCCAGGGGATCTGATACCTCTTCTGGCCTCCAGGGTCATTGTACTTTTATGCCTACACACATATGTAATTATAAAGTAGATCTTTTAAAAATCCAATTAATAAAATAAGAGAAGAAGGAGAAGGAGAGAAGAAGGAGGAGGAGGAGGAGGAGGAGGAGGAGGAGGAGGAGGAGGAGGAGGAGGAGGAGGAGGAGGAGGTGAATGACCTGACCTATATCCCCCTTCCTGGCCCATGGATAGTGAACCTCATGGGACAAGGCTTGAGGTTCATACTATAGTACTTCATACTATAAAAGATCTAGATGTAAACAAAAAAGGTGATGGACATGCATTCAGTATGCTACTTAATGTTCAGTATTAATTCTGATTCAACAAACCAATTAAAACAATCTATTCCAATCAACTTGACAACTGACAAGCTCAATCATGTGTCTAAATTCTTTAACCATCTCTCTTTAAGAATGTTTCAATTGTCCAGCTGTTTTATTTGCCTGTTAGATTCATTTCACCTAGATAATAACACCAATGGTTATATTAGCAATCAGTCATTATCACATTTGCTGTAAAGCCAGAGGAAAATTGGCCAGTTTGGAGAATAGTTTACCTAAACTTTGTTTAGGTAAAAGGTTCACTGACTGTGTTGATACGATGTGCACAGGGGCTGATGAGCTATACCTTAGTGTGTAAAGCACTTATTGTACAAGCATGAGGTCTGAGTCTTGACCTGCAAAGCCCATGTAAAATCTGAGTGTTGTGGCACCTGTAACCCCAGCTCTGGGAGGACAGAGTCAGATTCTAGGACTTGGTAGTCAGCCTTGCTCAAAGTTCCAGGTTCATCAATAGACCCTACATGCTACAATTCCAATCTTCCTAGAAAGTGTGCATACTACTACTGCAGTAGTGACTTAACAGTTATAAGAGCAGCCAACTGCTTTCCAATTGGATATAAGACTTACTCCACAGTAGAGATACAATGATGAATACCTTAAACCTGGTTAAAAATCCCATGACTTGAGGGATCATAAGCCCTAAAGAGGAGCCTACTTATGGTCAAGGATAATGTTATCAAATACCCTTCTAAATATTTATGTTTATATGCATAGATTTGTGCTGCTCTCTGCTTTGCTCAGTATGAAACAGTCTATACATTCATGTATAGACTCATGTCTGGTCAAAGTGCCAAGTATAATTAATCATGGGCACTCGACTATGAATGAATCATCCCTATGATATCTGTGTTCACCCAAGGCTCAGGGAACATATCAGAGAAGGAGACTGGAAGAATGGAAGAGTTGGAAGATGAAGAGGAGTACTGTGAAGTGCTGACTCCTACACATCATCTGGCTGTCCTGAACTCACATCACCTGTGTATATCTGTACAAGACCTTCAAAATCCAAGCTGACAAATTTGACAAGACCAAGCCAGTCAAACTTCCAGCATAGATAAGGAAGGGGACCCAGAGGCTCAACCCTTAACAAAAGAACTACTGTAGGGTTATGGGTCATACATCTGGTCCACCACAGGGCACAGCCACTTGGGGAAGCAGGACTCAGGAGTTGACTATGCTTAGCCAACGTGGTCACCAGGCAGGTTGTTGGGCCATAGGGAAAAGGGACAGCTGGAGCTAACTCAGGGCTCCCCAGGCCTGTGAAGAGGCCATGGAGTTCCCAGGCTCTTGGACACCCAGGCATCGATGGAAGTCTGGGGAAGAGCTGAGAATGGAATCTGGGCCTGAGGGCTGGATCTAGCCAGGAGACAGAGGTTGGGGGGAAGGGGAGCTCTGGCTGGTTCCAGGGGAAGAGTCCTTGGCTTGACAGCAGTGGGCTGCAGGCTTGGGCTTGGTGGCATTCATGAGAACGCAGAGAGGCCTTCTACAGAAGACTAGACAATGGCTCTATAGGCCTTCTCCATGGCTCCCCATGGCAGATCTCAATGAGAAGAGGCAGTCCATGGTTTTAAGGCATCTATTATTATGGCAGAAAGTGGATGTGTAAAACCATACCCCACTTCTCAGGGGTGGCCCTGAGGTTAAATACCTTTTGCAGGGAGGGATGTCTGGGAGTATTGGAGAGGAGGTGTTAACAACCTGAAAGTTTGTGAGTGGCCCAGTCATAGAAGGCACTCTGTGAGTGTGTGTGTGTGTGTGTGTGTGTGTGTGTGTGTGTGTGTGTTTGTGTATGTATGTGTGTGTGTGTGTGTTCTTTCATTTGGGAATCTAGAACATTGGTGTGGGTGGTGAGGAACCTGCACTGCTGCTGCCAGTACAATTTGAGTAGCATTAATCACCGAATTCAACACAACACAATGGAGTGCTATTCAACTGTTCAAAACAAGGACATCACAAATTGACAAACAAAGCTTTGAACTAGAAATTATCATCTTGAGTGAGGTAACCCAGACCCAGGAACACACACATGGTATGTACTCATAAGTGGATATTAGCCATAAAGTACAAGATAATCATGCTACATTTACATGCCCAAAGAAACTAAGTAATAAGGAGGACTCAAGGGAGGATACATGAATCTCACTCAGAAAGGGAAACAAAATAGTCATCAGAGGTCGATGGATAATGGGAACTGGGTAGGAGAGAGAGTAAGGGGGGAATGGGGATAGGGATCAGGAGAGAGGGGGCAAGAAGAGCTGGGAGTGAGAACAGAAATTGGTGGGGGCATCTCTGGGACTACCTGGAGACCTGGGACAGGGATGGGGTAGGGAGAAGCTACTGGGAGTCTATGGGTGTGACTCTAGCTGAGATTCATACCAGTGGAGGACACTGAAGTGGCCATCTCCTGTAGCCAGGTGGGACTTCCAGTGGAGAGTGGAGGACTTCAACCCACCCACAAAACATTTGACCCAAAATTTGTCCTACCTATAAGATGTGCAAGGTTAAATATGGAACAGAGACTAAGGGGATGGTCAACAAATGACTGCCCCAAATTGAGACCCACCTCATGTGAGAGAGCCAACCCCTGACACTATTAATGCTTGCAGACAGGAGCCTAGCATAACTGTCTCTTGAGAGGCTTCATCCATCAGCAGATGGAAACAGATGCAAAGAACCAAAGCCAAACATCACATGGAGCTCAGAGAGTCTTGAGAAAGAATGGCGGATAGAATTGAGGGACCTGGAATGGTCAAGAACAGCACAAGAAGACCTACAGAAGTAATTAACCTGGGCTCATGGTGGCTTACGAAGATCAAACCCCCAACCAAAGAGCATTCAGGGGCTGTCTCTAGGACCCCAGTTGTAGCAGATGTGCAGCTTGGTCTTCATATGAGTGCCATAACAATCAGAACAGAGGTTGTATCTGACTCTGTTGCCTGCCATTGGGTCCTGCCAGTCCCCTAACTGGACTGCCTGGTTGAGCCTCAATGGGAAAGGATGCACTTAGTCCTGCTCAGACTGGATGTACCAGGGCAAGGTGGTACCCAAGACGGCTGTTCCTTTCTCTGAGGAGAAACTGAGGGGAAAAGTGGGGAGAAGGATTTGTAAGGATGAGACTGAGAAGAGAGGAAGGATGGGGGCAGCAATAGGGCTGTGAAGTAAATAGATAAATAAAATAGTGAAAAGAAAAAGAAAAGTCTTGTTTAAGGTCTATTTCTATACTTAAAAATAAAACTAAAGCATTTTCCACTTTAAAAAAATTGCAGTTAAGATGAGGAGTGACACAGAAAGGTTGCTTTCACTTATGAAAGCAACCATGCTTACAGAGAGAGAGAGAGAGATATATAGAGAGAGACAGACACACAGACAGACAGATAGACAGACAGACAGAGACAGAGAGACAGAGAGAGGCAGAGAGACAGGGAGAGAGAGACAGAGACAGAGAGAGAGAGACAGATAGACAGACAGACAGACAGAGACAGAGAGACAGAGAGAGACAGAGGCAGAGAGACAGGGAGAGAGAGACAGAGACAGAGAGACAGAGAGAAAGACAGATAGACAGACAGAGACAGAGAGACAGAGAGAGAGACAGAGAGACAGAGGCAGAGAGACAGACAGAGAGACAGAGACAGAGAGACAGGGAGAGAGAGAGAGAGAGAGAGAGAGAGAGAGAGAGAGAGAGAGAGAGAGAGAGAGAGAGAGAGAGAGAGAGAGAGAACACCTGCACTGGTGAATTAACATCTTTGCAAGAAAACCACTGCCATCTTTAGTCCTGAGCCTGAAGCCAAGGCAGAAGCAAACCCTATTGAGAAAGGGGCATATTTCTTGGAACACTCTCTTCAGTCCATCACTGACATTTGCTCTTCATCCAGTGGTAAAGTTAAAACATGTAGTGGCAGCAGAAGGGTGTTCAGGATGCATTAAATGTTGAATGTCTCCCAGGGAGGCTCCCGAGCATTGAACGTGCCATGCTCTCCCCCAACTATTAGTTCTTAAATCATTCTGAGCACTTTTGTTCAGAAGGGCCTTCTGGAGATTTCTCTAAGGAGAATACTTATTGAGAAGCTAGTCTGTGCTTCTCTCCACTCATGATGGGATTATCAATACTGTCTGGGCAGAAGGAAGGAGGGGTGAGGGAGACATCAATTGGATCTTGCACAAGACATTGCCAAAGGAACCAGACAAAATAGCAGGAACGTAGAAGAAAAGTATGCGAAGAATCTTAGCCTCAGGAATAAGAGAGAAATGAATTGAGACCAGTAGCACAAACCTGTGATCCCAGTTTTGTTGAAAGCAAGAACAAGACGATCACAAGTTCAAGAATATCCTGGGCTACAGAGTACAGAGTTCTGTGCTAACCTGGGCAACTTAGTGGGATACTATTTAAAAGGGGGGACAGATTATAGCCCAATGGTAGAGCTCTTCCTAAAATTCCCCTAGGAGGATGCATAAGTAACAGTGCTCTACCTAGAATCCCCCAGTGAGGGACTGGGGGCGTGGCTCAGTGTCAGAGCCCCTGCCTAGAATCCCCTAGTGAGGGGCTGGGGGCATGACTCAGTGGTAGAGCCCCTGCCTAGAATCCCCCCAGTGATGGCCTGGGGGCGTGGCTCAGTGGTGGAGCCCCTGCCTAGAATCCCATAGTGAGGGGCTGGGGTCGTGGCTCAGTGGTGGAGCCCCTGCCTAGAATCCCATAGTGAGGGGCTGGGGGCGTGACTCAGTGGTAGAGCCCCTGCCTAGAATCCCCTAGTGAAGGGCTGGGGGCGTGACTCAGTGGTAGAGCCCCTGCCTAGAATCCCCCCAGTGAGGGGCTGGGGGCGTGGCTCAGTGGTGGAGCCCCTGCCTAGAATCCCATAGTGAGGGGCTGGGGGCGTGACTCAGTGGTAGAGCCCCTGCCTAGAATCCCCTAGTGAGGGGCTGGGGGCGTGACTCAGTGGTAGAGCCCCTGCCTAGAATCCCCCAGTGAGGGGCTGGGGGCGTGACTCAGTGGTAGAGTCCCTGCCTAGAATCCCCCCAGTGAGGGGCTGGGGGCATGACTAAGTGGTAGAGCCCCTGCCTAGAATCCCCTAGTGAGAGGCTGGGGGCATGACTCAGTGGTAGAGCCCCTGCCTAGAATCCCCCCAGTGAGGGGCTGGGGGCGTGGCTCAGTGGTAAACCATTTTTCCAGCATGTGATATTTGGATCACTATGATGTCCCATCTTGTGTAAATCATATTTTAAGACTGCTAGCTAGGGAGTAGCATTCTTGCTTAAGAAAGAACAAATCAAGGTTCAAAAGAAAAATAAATACAATTGATGGCATGTTCAGTATCAGTCAGCACATGGCATGAAACTACACAGGCTGTAGTTTAACTCTTGCAAGGTCTCTAGAAAGTGAACATTGCTATCCCCATCTCACAGATAAGGAAGAAAGGTGAGAAAAACCAAAATAAATGTTTTTTTTAAACAAAATAATGAAATTAATCCATGTTTCCAAAAATTCCAAAATATTTCTTATTTAATCCAAATTTGTGTAAAGAATAACTTTAGTCCCTGGGGTAGGGACTTAAAGGGCCTGTGAGAAGTTTCTCTTGTGAGGCCACCATCAAGGCTTATCTATTTCACATGTATCAAGTCTGGCTACCCAAAAAACAAATGTAGCTCCTTTTCCAGGGGTTATATCCTAAATACCTAAGTGGACATAAGAAACTACAGAGTCTCCACCCCTATTGAAACCCCGGTTTGTATTCGTTTCAGGAGCTCCAGCTTGTATTCAGCTGGCTCCACTGTTTTAGGATTGAGGTAAAGCCAAACACTACGGCATTAGGAGTGTGGACCAGTGAAGAATGCTCACCTCATGTGGACCAGGAAGTAGAGAGATACAGATTGGCCAAGATGGGGATCAAATATTCCCTTCATGAGCATGTTCTCATCAACTAGCTTCTCCTAACTATGTCCCATCTCCTAAGATTTCCATACACTTCCACAATAGTTCCTTAACTTCTGAACCTATCAATTAATGAAACCACTTGTGATGTCAGAGTCCCCGTGATCACATCACTTCTCAAAGGCCCCGCTTCTAAGCACTGAGCTCTGAGGTCTAGGTCCTTCCCAGATGAGCTTTAGGTTATATTTCAAGTGGAAATCATAACATCAAGCCATCTAGCTTTCTAATATCTCTTCACCCTCCTCCATATACCTGGAGATTTCATTGATCTTCTCCTGCTCCTTTCCTCTAACCCTTCGATTCACGATAGCTACAGAATGCAATAACATCCCCAGTGAAGCTTCTCTTGGGCAGTAAGGGCAAGGCTCATGGTGGCGAATGAGTTAGACACATACCCTATGACTAAGAGGGTTGCTGCTGGTTACCTAGAGAGCGGTAGAGCTCATTCCCTGGCACTAAGAAAGAACTAAATCTCTGGGAAAGCAGAAATGATAGCTTTTACCTCTGGGGATAGGAATGGCCCTAAAGCTGAGAGTGAGCTCTGATTATTTTTATAGGGTCCCCATACCCTCTCCTTTCTCCAGGTGGCCCTGTTTAGATACCCACCCTGTGTCTTCTTCCTTCCAATATCTTCCTGGAACAAGAAGCCACCATCTCAGAGAATGTCTTAGGCTCTCATTTACAAAGGACAAGATTAGCACTGGCTTACAGGTCTAGAGGCCCACTCCATTATCATTATGGTGAGAAGCATGGCAGCATTCAGGCAGGCATGGCGCTTCAGGAGCTGAGTTCCAGAACCTTCCTGGGCACAGCCCCAGTCTCCCACTGAGGGATTCTAGCTAAGTGCTCTATTACAGCCTCACCTCTGTTCCTATCACTACAGGTAAGAGAGCTACGCTTCCCTAATCCCTCACTGGGGGAAGGGTTCTGGTTAAGTTCTCTACTGCTGAACCACACCCCCAGACCTTCATGGAGAGTACAATAAATGTCAAACCATGATGAGATATCTGGGGCCTCGGTTTATCCACCAGTTGTAAAAGGTAAATTTCATTCATTCTATAAATTACCCAATCACTCCAAATCTAGAAGACCACAGAAATGAAGAAGGAATTCTTATTAATTCATTTAGCCCTGAATTAGCTGTCCAACAGAACTTCATTCTGGGGTGAAGCCCCCCTAGGGAGAGATGTTTTCTGAATTCTCCTTGCCTTTGCTAACCCCACACAAACAATTTCTCTTGCTTATGTGAGAGAAAACCCAATGTTTCATTTAGCAAATTAACCTCAGACAATTGAAATGATTTCTTCCTAGCCACAGGGAGGCTGCCCGAGTTATGCCCAAGCACTGTTCGGCAGGGGAGGCCAAGAGTCAATCTGTCTGAAAAGCAATCTGGATTTATCTAAAAAGGAGATTTATCCCTCAGAAAGCAGAAGGCGGTGTAAGGAATCAGCGAGTGCCCACAGATCAATCCTCTTTTACCCTCTGAACCACCAGCCTGCGCTCTGTCACTCAGAGTTCAGCAGGGCCAACGCCTATTCCAAACAAAACAATAATCATCTCAGATGCAATAAAATGGATGAGGTGGAGGGAAGGCATTAACCAGTCCTGTAATGGGCAATTGCCTGTGTTCACAAGACATCCAGGCCTTGTCTCTGCACTGTTCAGAATATGCTACATTAACTCCAGCCTCCAAGTAAGATTGCTACTCAGACGTGAAGTGATTGTTCTTTTAACAACATGTGACAACGGGGAAATGCTCAGTATTAATACTGACACATTTAAATACATCCTAATGTGTATTACGAGCGATTTCCCTAAGCAATGTTGCAAGTCTTGAAGGTGAGATTGTCTCTCCCCCCGCTACTCCCAGTCTGAAGCCAAATTTAATCGATGTTACAAATTAATGCTCCGATGCTGGAAGAGTAATCGATGCTTTCCTGCACGGAGGGGCTCTGTGCACTTCCAATTATATTTATTATGCTGACTAAATGAAAGGAGAATGTGCTTGAAAGGGAGTGTTTGCGGGGAGGAAGGGGCTATTCTGGTTTCTCCAACTGCTCTTTATAGCTTGGTCCTGCAGCCTTGCCATCTGACTAGACGCTTCATTTTCTGAAAGAGAGATTCCAGATACAAGATTTTGGTGATATCATTTATAGCCTTATCCAGATTAGGGCACATGATTCATACACATCCAGGAGGTCCAGACTCATGTCCTAGGACCTATGGTTTCAAGAAAGCTTATAGCGAATGAGATGTGGTGGTACCTGCCTGGGATTCTAGCTGTTGGGGGCTGAGACAGGAAGATGGTGAATGTAAGGTCATGATGTGTACAGAAAGAGTTTAACAAAGTTAGTACCCAACACATACACACACACAAAGGAAACAGGAAGGAAGGAGGAGACAGTCAGGAGGAAACAGGAGAGGAGAAGAGAAAATCGAGTAGGGATTGGAAGAAGAGAAGGAAAGGACAGAAGACAGAGAACATGGATGCAGTAGAGGGGATCCAAAAGAGGAAGAATCAAGGAGGAGGAAGGAGAAGGAAAAGCAGGAAGAAGATAAGAAGAGAAGGGAGCTTCAAGGGCCCTTCCATATCATCCTTGATTCAAGCATCCAAAGAGCCCTTGTGCGACCAGGCTCCTCAGACCAAAGCTTGCACTGGGATCTCTGCAAAGCTGATTCCTGTGGCATTTGAGCTCCAGTATATAATTGCCTGATTCCGTGGATCTTTGGTGAGGTTGGGAGATTACCCTTGCCTTGAACTCTTCACCAATATTACAGTCCAGGGACCACAAGGTGAGGACTTATCAATTATTTCTCTAATTGGTGGCGGGGGAGAGTAGGGCACAAACATGATAGAAGATTCTTCCAGGATGACACAGAATAAGAGGAGAGGGTGTGGGCCTGGGCACCTGAATTTGACTGCCTCAGCCTCTGAATCACATACATCACTGTCTTGAGGAGGATCCTGATACATCATTGCCTTGCTCAAGGATTATCTCCACAACAACACAGACACATACCACCCAACCCATCCACGGTGACCTGTTTCATCAGTTGGGTTTGTACTTGGAATTTGGTGGGAAGTAAAGGTTTAGTACAAAACCATTTTTCCCCTTACATTTATTTATTTGTGTGTGTGTGTGTGCGTGTGTGTGTGTGTGTGTGTGTGTGCATATGTGTCACAGCACATGCATTGAGGTTACACAACAATTTACAGGAGTTAATTCTCTCCTTCCACTGTGGGGTTCTAGGAATTGAACTCGTGTCATCAGGCTTAGAATCAATCGCCTTTACTCACTGAGCCATATTTCAGGCCCCAACTCTATTATTTTATACTATCAATGTCAGTGTAGAAAGTAGGTGCTCAGGAATTATTGATATAAGTTGAGTGTGCTGGCACATGCCTGTCTGTACTACCAGCCCTGGGGAATCTGAGGAAAGAAAGCCATGAGCTTGAAGCTAGTACAGATTTGCTAGCAAGATATTGTTTCAGAAAAGTAAATGCTGGGCTGGTGAGATGGCTCAGCGGGTAAGAGCACCGACTGCTCTTCAGAAGGTCATGAGTTCAAATCCCAGCAACCACATGGTGGCTCACAACCACCCATAATGAGTTCTGATGCCCTCTTCTGGTGCGTCTGAAGACAGCTACAGTGTACTTACATATAATAAATAAATAAATCTAAAAAAAAAAAAAAAAAAAAAAAAAAAAAAAAAAAAAAAAAAAGTAAATGCTAAGGAGATAGCTCAGTGGTAGAGCTCTTGTCTACTATCCCCACAGTGAAGGGCAGGCAGTGCAGCTCAGAAAACACTGGAGATAATGTTCATGGGAAGAATCATCAATATCAATGCCCAATCCTGACCCCTCCCCCACTGTGGGGGCCAGGAGCAATCCTTGCTCAATTGTGACACGTTTTAATAACGCTTGCTAAATTATATGCTGGTGGCATTAATAGCAATCAGGCTGGTAGAACATGGACTCTAATGGCTCATAAATGAGATGCGAGTTCATTTTTGCAAACTGTCCATAATAAACTCATTATTTTGCAGCTCTCAGACATACATTTCTCAAAAAGCTGAATTGTGTTAAAACCATGCTGTGCCTTATAGATCTTATCTTTAGGGCAAGAGGGACATACATCTGTTTGATGAGTAGCCAGAAAGAAAGAATAAGGATAGGAGACACAGAGATGGAGTCACTGGCAATAAGGACCAAGCCAGCTGCCAGAGGATGCATGGAGTTGAGGAAGACAAAGAGCTGTCAGTTTCCTCATCAATTACAGCTGATCTCTCACCCACGAGAGACAGGATTGTCACCGTCATCAGAGATGGCTCTGTTAGAATTATGGAGTTGGGGATTTCTCCTGATTTATTCAGTGCCTGGAGGACAGATGGGTGTCTGTTGTTTGGGGATTGCATCTTCTCTGCTCAAAGACATCCAAAGTTCAGGAATAACCCACCGATGTCAGAAATGTTCTGACTGTGCATCCTTCCAGTAGGAGTCTACTTCTGACAGGTCTGTCACACAATCCAGCGAGCGCTGACAGGCCCACTGGAGGCCTGGGGTGATGCTGCAGGGAGGGTGGGGGAAGGGCTTGTGTGTAACAATCTGTAGCAGGTAATTAAATGCAGGGACTGGTCACGGCTTAGACATTTTCCAGCGTTTCTGATTACTCCCACCCCGCCCCTATCCCCACCCCAATCCCTATTGCTTGTGTATCCAGGTAGGTCCAAATCCAGGCTCCAGGGATCATCTCCCATTGGGTAGCCATGTGTATTGCTTAACCTTGCTGGAGATAAGTTATGTACCACTACCACTAGGGAGACATTAACAAACATCTACTAACCTCACATAGAAACAGGCCAAAATAAGGACACCATCTAAGTACAACTTGGTGAAACAATCCATTTATTGAGGTTACTTATAGGAGAAGAAATGAATCAAAAGTCCACCCCAGGATAGGAGGCCACTCACAAAAGCTCGAACCCTGGATCTCACTGCATGGCTTGCAGGCGTCTCAACAAGTCAGAGTGTTTCTTCTAGGTAACTCGGCATGTTTCACTATCTGCTCCATGCAGCTTAGCTGATTTGGGTCTCTTAGTCCTTATTGATCATATGACATTCTAGGGAGAGGCTTTATGCATGTAGTCAGTTTCAGGGACTTCCTGACACTCCTGAGTTGTTTACTTCCTGAGATATAGCAGCCTCTCTTTAGGATTTCCTGAGTTCTAAATAGCTTCCATTAGAACTTGTTGGGCTTTAAGGAACTTCACAGGCAATCTCTGTACAACAATGTAGAGTGTTTATTCCAATCTCTTTCCAATCTTGGGAAAGAATGAGTGGAAGGGTTTTACAAACATACAATGCAGAAGGTTGGTCTTCTTGCTTTTCTTTTTTTTTTCTTTTGTGTATGTGTATGTAGAGTGTGTGTGCATTGTATGTGAGGTGCATTATGGCACACTGGTGTGTGGAATGTATGTGAGTGCATGTGGTATTCATGTAAAATGTGTGTGTGTGGTGTATGTATGTCTCTCTGTGTGTGTATAGTGTGCATATGAGGTGTATTGTGTGGTGTGTATATGTGAGGTATGTATGTGTGTGGTGTGTATGTGAGGTATATGTGTATGTATATGAGATGTGTGTGTGTGTATGTGTGTGTGGTGTATGTGTCTATGGTGTATTTGCACATGCCTATAGACTCCATACAACACTACTCTGAAAGGTACCCAATGTCTATAGGTACTTGGAGAAGATGGCAAGAGAGAGAACCATAACCAACATCTTTGATCCCTAAGGATCAAACTTTCACCTGAATCTTTGGTTTTTCTCTTTTACATGAATTCCTAGAATCCACAAATTACATAGCCATTGTAAAGAGCCTCGGGAAATACTGCCAAAATACTGTCCAAAGACCTTTTATTTATTTATAAGAACACAACACTATTTCTCTACAACCGTGCTAGCTTTGGGTATTATTGTCTAAAACCAATAAGTTGGTAAACTAAGCCTGTTGATTCAGACCTGGGATCCCAGGTACTCCGGAGGCTGAGGTAGGAGGATTTCAAATTCAAGGTCAGGCTGGGCCACTTAGCAGGGCTCTGTCTGGAAATTAACAGTAGTGATGGTAATGACAATAATGAGATAGGCTGGCAGTAGAGCTCCGTGGTAGGGACCTTGTCAGTCTAACATAGCTCCTACATCAAAGGAAATAAAGGGTAGTTCCATCTGGGGCCAATTGTGAGTGATCGTGGTAACAGATTCACTTCAAATGCTATGTTCCCATGTGGTAACAGTTTTATAACATTTCCATAATGACAGAACAATGTTATAAATCAAGGCATTGGTGGAGGCGTCAGGTAGACAGGTTATAGAAAAGCCGGGAGTTGTCTGCTGTAGGAATTGGACACTATCTCATAACCACTAGTGTTTGGGTTGGCGGAAGTTAGCGATGCATTTATGAATTCCAAAGTGATTTACCTAACAGTCCCAAAAATGTTAAGTCAGACACAGAAGTAGGCAATACATAGTTATTTAAGGGGCTGAGGTAGGCCAAGATAATTTGGCTATAGTTCTGCAACATTGCCGCCCTCCACAATTACAGATGTTTTAACCAATCATCCAATTTAATGCAGTTGTAGCTTCTTTTTATTCTTCTGGAAACTTCAGTTCACACTAGCATGTGCAATGTTCAGTGTTCTTTCCCTGAAACTGAAGAGAAGAGGTAATTTTCAGATAATGGCATAAAGCTACCTTAATTCAGGTTGTAGAAAGAAGACTCAGCAGTTGCAAATGTGTACTGCTTTTGCCCAGGATTCAAACTCAGTTCCTGATTCCAATATCAGCACACACACACACACACACACACACACACACACACACACACACATTTAAAAATAATAAAAGTAAAAGTATACATTATTTATGTCTAAGTATATAGGTATGTATACTATTATAACACATAGTATATAATATAATATATATTAAACATATATAGTATACAATATACATTAATAGTAATAATATTATATCATATGGAGGACAAAGATAAACCACACACATGTCATTTCTCAGATTCTCTCCTCCTTGTTTTTAGAGACAGGGTCTCTCACTGGCTTTAGACTCACTGATTAATACAGTAATGATAATACTATATATATTATATGAATACTCATATATATTATTTATTTACATGTATATGTAAGGGATGGGTATGTGCATGTGAATGCAGAACCTATGAAGTCCAGAAGAGGGTGTGGGATCCCCTGGAGCTGAATTAGGAAGTTGTGAGTTGCCCACTGTGTGTGCTGGGAGCAAGTCCTCTGCAAGGACAGCAAGTGTTCCTAACTGCTGAGCTATCTCCTCAACCCCACCCACTGCTTCTGTTATTACTATGTAGGAAGAAGCACCTCACCTACCCTGCTCAGGCAGAAACAAGGACGATGGAGTCTATTCCCTGGTCCTCTGTTTAAACCTTCATCTCCCTTCAGGCCCCTGTGGTGGTGTCTCTGCATCTCTCTGTCCCTCTTTCCAATGCAGCCATATTAAATAAAAATCCCTCTTTACCATTATTTATTTTACTATTGATATGGCTATTTCAGGCACACCTAAGCATTCCTAATCAGGTATGGCCCTGCCCACCACTGGCCAGTGGATTCTGGGGCTTCAGTCTCATCCTGTAAGGTTCTATAGAATGCCTTCAATTCTGCCAGGGCATTTTATATTCAGCTTCCGAAGACACTGGGGTTACATATCTGCCCCACCAGGCTCAGCAAGTCTCTGTATTCTATTCCTTTTGTCACTATTTGTGGCTTACCACTAAAACTTATTTTTCATGGCTTTTGTATTGTCACCGATTTTTGTGTTGTTAAGACATGATCTTATGTAGTCCAAACTGGTCCTCCTGACAAGTCTTTGCTAAGTGCTAGGATTATAGGCACTCACCACCATCTCCAGCATTTTTCCATTCTTCAGCTCCCACAGTGCGCACGTGTGTGTATGTGTGTATGTGTGTGTGTGTGTGTGTGAGAGAGAGAGAGAGAGAGAGAGAGAGAGAGAGAGAGAGAGACAGAGAGAGACAGAGAGAGACAGAAACAGAGAGACAGAGAGAGACAGAGACAGACAGAGAGAGACACAGAGAGACACAGAGACAGAGACAGAGACAAAGAAGAGCATGAATCATGCATATGGTGAATGCAAATGTGTTCACGAATATGGAAGCCAAAGATAAGCTCATGTAATTCCTCAGATTCTGTCCACCCTGCTTTAGAGACAGGATCTTTTACTGGCCTCCGACTCACTGATCAGTCTAAACTAAATGGCTAGCAAGTTCCACAGATTGCCTGTCTCCGCAGCCCCAGTTTTGACATTATGAGCATGCCTGGCTTCTTGACATGGGTTCTGGAGATCAAACTGGTGGTGGAGGGGAGCTGTTCACTTGACAGCCAGGGCTCTCTCTCCAGCCCATTCTTCATGTTCTTAATGGAAATCAAGCAGCTGGGAGGAACCACAGAGGCCTCTTTGGAACCATGTGCTTAGGTAAACAGTCCCTTTCACGGGGGAGGACACCTGGGGCAGCAGCTTGGGGCACCACACGCTTTTCCCCATGAGTTGCCAGCTGGCTTTCTAGACAGTGTAATTTTTAACAGCAGGTTGAGCTGCCTCTGCCAGGAGGAAGGTTATAAACACCCTCTCCTCTCAGTGAGGGGCTTCCTACCCAAGCAGTTCATCTTCCTCTCCGTGTCTGAGGTGCAGGCTAAGCAGGGTCTTTATTTACACAGCTTAAACATTCCTTTAATTGGATCGCTGGCATTTCAGCCCCAGCCCTCCTCTTCCCTTTGCTTGGTCCCTCTGGCGCATACCTGGAGATGTGCCTGAGAGAAATGCCAAGGGGAGATTTCGTTTTTAATAAAGCCGAGATGAGGCCCGGTCCCTTTAGAGACTTATGTTACAGCTTTGAGACACTACAAACTAATGAATTGCATCCCAAAAGGTCCCCAGCTGTTGGCATGTGGAGCAGAGCAAAGGGAAGAAGTCTATAGGCCCCGGGTAATGGGGGAGGTGTGTGGAAGAGGACTCCGTCTATGCTTGCTTGGCCCACTCTCCACAAAGCTCTTTCCTGTGCTGAGGGGCAGGGCTGTCGTCACTGAGGGATGTACAGGCACCATCTATGCCTCTGCCAGGAGTCACAAGGTCAGGCAGTACCTCACCTTATCTCTCCACACCCCGAGTGCCACATGTCAGTGACTATCCACAATGACCTTATGACACCCTCTCCAAGTCTCAGGTCCTCTCTCCTAAGTAACGACTAAGTTCCCTCCTGTGTCTGACCTACCCCCTGCACCTCCTCTTCTAGCTCACACATGAGGGTAGGTAGTTTTAGGTAAGGTAGAAGAATAAGGCAGACAAGAAGGTACTGGCGATCTCAAGGTTAATATATAGGGCTGTAAAGGCTGTGCCTCGCCATCTTGATCCTGAGTTCAGATACTCAGAATCTACACAGAAAGCCAGATACAGTGGCATGTGCCTGGAATGCCTGGAACAGTAATGTTGGAGGTGGGGACAGAGGGGTCACTTGACACTGATCAGGATGCCAGCTAGTCAGATCTATGTACTCACACTCAAGGCAAATCAGCAAAAGGGTAGAAGATACGTGGGGACACCTTTGAAGCTATCCCAAAGAAAGATACTTGTGTGCTCTCTTAAGTTGTCAAACTATTGCAACCATGCATCCCAAGAGATTGGACTTGCTTCAGCTAGATGAGACTCATGAGAAAGGAGGGGCTTCTGCTTGGTGCTGACCAAGAAGAGATCTGGTCACCAAGAAGAGATGTCATGCCTTTCTGACAACTTGTCAATCACTACAGGAGAGTCTGGAGCTGAGAGAATAAAGTGTCAGGGACGAGCCATACCTTGACTTGGACCACTTATTTCTGCACAACTCTTGCCCACTGTTTAAACTTGATCATCTTATCAGAACCCTAAAGATGGTCTTTGGGAGGTGGGAATCGTGGACCTCTTTATTTTCTCTTCCTAGTGTGAGCACATTGAATAAATCTTTCTCTGCTTTCACTACTACATGTCTGTCTAATGGGCCTATTGAGTGTGGGTGGTCTAGCCTGGCTCATTAAAGCTGCTAGGACCTAGGCTCCTATGCAAACAATTCTCTATCAGGATGTCATAGAGAAATGCAGGTTGTACATGCTCACACACACACACACACCTCAAGGAAACAAGGAAGAATAAGCATGAATATTCATTCTTCAGTGGAAATAAAAACAAAACAGAGTAGAATAGACAACAGAAAGCTATAGCAGAGAAGTATGTTGAGTCTTGAAACTGGAGTCACAAACAATTGTGAGCCACCATGCTGGTGCTAAGAATTCATCTTCAGGTCATCTGGAAGTGCATCATATACATACATGCTACTGATAATGGGATTGGGGGAGGTGGCTCAGACGTAGGTTACAGAGAAACATCATGGCATTGTTTCTGTCTTCTCACCTTTAGTGGGTTTCAGGTTCATATGGCAAGTGCTTTTACCACGTGAGCTGTCTCAATGGGGATTTTTTTTTGTGGTTTCTTACAGGAGTAAGGGGAGGGAGTTACTTATAGGAGCAGGAATGACTCAAAGTCAGATGTATCATCAGAGTTTATCCCAACATGGTGATGACTCACACAATCTGCGACCATGGACCTTGCTCAACAGCTTGCAAGGCAATTGACAGATATGAGAATCCTCTGTTCTTACTTTGGGGAATGTTCTAGTTTGCTTCTCTGTTGCTGCACTAAAACACTGACCAAAAGCAATTTTGGAAAGAAAAGTTCTTATTTTATGGGTTGTACTCCATCATTGAAGGAAGCCAAGGCAGAATCTTAAAACAGAAACCATGAAGGAATACTGCTCTCTAACTTGCTCCCAGGCTGCTTTTCTTAGACAGTGCAGAATCACTGGCCTAGGGATGGGACCACCCATTGTGGGCTTGGTTCTCTTATATCAATTATCAATCAACAAAATGCCCCACAGTCATGTCTTGCACATAACCCTATCCAGTAGAATAAAGCCTTCAGTTGAGGTTCTTCTCTTCCCAGGAGTGTAGAGTTAACAACTAACTGACAGCAAAGGAATGGCCTTGTACCTCTGACAAGTTTCAGGGACTTCCTGAAACTGGACTGTTTACTTCCTGAGTCTTAATGACCTTCCTTTAGAACTTCTTGAGCCTTACTGAGCTATGCTCTATGACAGAATGATTCAATTCCAAGGAAATTACTACATAGCAAAGGTACAATCTACACACCTGCATATGGCAATTAGATAATATACACATGGATAAGAGTGTTCTAAAATATGTCATTTCTGAATCACATTTTCTGCCATGATGACTTCAACAGCAGGGCATACACCATCTTGCAAACTCACACTGACTGTGCTGGTATTGGCCTGGTGTGTCTATGATCCTCTACAAAAGAGAAGCCTGGTATGCTGGACCACTCAGATCATGGGTGAGTCCCCAACTTCATGTGTAGAGATAAAAATGGTTTGTGGACAATATTTCTGTATTACATAGCACCATGACTTACAGAAAATGAAGAAAATGAAAAGTCCTCTCATTGGTCTCTGTTTCTCATTATACTAGAATTTATCATTTCAATATTTTTTAAGATTGTTTTTCTTGTTTAACTATGTGTGTGGGTAGGTACATGAGTGCATGTATGTATATGAATGTGGGTATCTGTGGAGATCAGAAGAAGGCTTCAGATCCCCAGGAGCTGGAGCTACAGGAGAAGTTGACATAGGTACAGGGAGCCAGATATGAGTATTCTGGAAGAGCAATTTGCTCTTAATCATTGAGTTTTCTCTTCAGCCCCTTAAGTTTTATGAAAACTTTTATCTCATGTTTAACTAAAAGAGAAAAATTGATTCATCACTTGGCAGATACTCATATCTATAACACATGCTTCAACCCACAAAAGATATGATTCCTCTTCTCTTGGTTGGCAAACAATCACTGTTTATTCACGTATTTTATTTTATTTTATTTCTTTACTTGCATGTGTGTGCATATATGACATGTGTACATGTATAATGTATGTGCATGTACGTGTATGTGCATAAATGATGTTATACATGTTTATACAGGTGCATAATCCATACATGTGCATTATCTATGTTTGTGCATAGGCATGCAAGTGCCATGGTATGCTTGTGTATACCAAGATATTTAGCCTAAAAGTATCACAGGAGTCTCCTGTCTCCTGTCCCTGTACCAAAGGAGCACTGGTATTACAAATGTATATAATGACATGTGCAGATTTACACAAGTTCAGGTCTTCACACTTGCACAGTAAATGCTTTACATATTGCCCAAGCCCAAGACTCTTTCCTTAATAAAATCAAGCTTCTTTGTCTTTCATCTCATAGCAAAGCATATGAGGTTCTACCTCTGGGTATGAAAGAGGTGGGAGTGGGCGTTTTTAATAAGCAGCTGAAGGACCAGCACATAAATTCAAAGTTCCTTCTGAATTTGATTATAGTGATCTAAGCAGAAGATCATATTAGGGAAGTTATAATCAGCCAATCATTTGAAGAAGATGAAGTGGCCAGCTGGAAGTGCAGTAAGCACCTATATATTATGCAGTTGATCTAATTGCATAGCAAGCAGCCCAGAGATTTATGAAATTACTCTATCATTTGTTTCTTCCATCGTTCTGAACTTTCCTAAGAGGAAACTAAATGATGGAGTTTATAATTCACTCATGGGAAGGTGGTCATTCATGGTACCACACTTGCCTAGCATATATAAAACTTAGGTTCTATCTCCATTTCACAAGAAAGGAAAAAGAGAGAGAAAGAAATAGAAGAGAATGAAAAGAGTGAAAAGAAAAAAGGAGAGCAAAATCAAGGAAAAGTTGAGAAACAAGAAGAAAAAGTATCTACTTATGATATTTTTGTATAGTGCAGGCTATTGCCTAAGTCTTGAAATTTATTTGAATTATTTTCCTGTTCTTGGTGGTTTTATTATTGTTATGATAATTAAGTGTGTTTTGATGTGGTAAGTTTGTTTTTATTTTTTGGTTACTTTAATTAATTTCAATTTCTACTTTTTACTCTTTGAGAATTTCATAGAATGAAATTTAATCATATCCATCACCACTTTCCTCTCCAATCTCCAACTATCCTACCAATACATCCCCTTCCAACTTTGTCATTGTGTGTGGGTGTGTGGGTGTGTGTGTGTGTGTGTGTGTGTGTGAGAGAGAGAGAGAGAGAGAGAGAGAGAGAGAGAGAGAGTTTGCTTATGATAAACCACTAAGTCCTATTAGTGTTGTTCTTATGTGCATAGATAGATACAGTGCCATTCAACAAAGCATGGGAAGCTTCTTATTGGCCAAACCCTCAAAGAATAATGGTTCTTCATCTCCCAGTGGCTATTAGCAGTCAACAGCTCCTCGGTACATAATAAGACCTGAAGAGCACCCTATCCATGAGTCTATGAATTGAGGCACATATCAAATGCCTTCATTGCTCAGTATTTTATAGTCTTACCTTGCAACTCTATAACACTGGTATGAGGCATTATACAGATTTAATGAATCTGGATCAGCTTTTATTCCTGAAGGGACGGTCATCTGTTACCCTAAGATACACTAAGTTTTTTCCAGGAATAAAAGTTTTTCAAAAGTGAGAAGGAAGAGATGTGCCATAATGGCTGCTTTCAGATCTTCCTATGTGAGACGCCCATTGTCCAGAAGACTGCAGAGAAGTCTGAATGCTGAGATATTCCTCCTCTAATGAACTAATTTCTTCATCCAAAGCTTTTGGTCAAATTTCAGTATATCAAATATTTCTTTCTCTACTATACACATGCTGCCTGAACAATCAGACCCCTCCATGTGCAGTCTTTGGTTGGTGGTTG
>NW_022196905.1:127574470-127578823 GCF_008632895.1 Mastomys coucha
TTTTGGAGGGGAAACTGGGAATGGAGAAATTTACATGTAAATAAAGAAAATATCTTAAAAAAATATTTCTTTCTCAAGTCTAGTGTTAAATAGTATTGATTCACATCAATAATGCTTAGTTCTTTCAACTGTTGAATCAAATCATGCCTATGGTTAGGGTTGGGGATGGGGAGAAGTTGGTAGAGGAAAACAAAGAAGTAGTTGTTTGTTTGTTATTTTAAATTATAGTCTACATAATAAGTTCTTGGCCAGCCAGACTGAGACACTCACCCCTCACCCCCGCAAAAAAAAAAAAAAATGCAATCATCCATTATACCATTACACCAAATTATTAACTATGTTTCAAATATTTCTCTCAGATACCTAATGTTTTAAATTTATCATTTCTACAAAATTTGTTATGATATCATTTATTCATAATTAAGGTACACAGAATATCTGCATTGTCATGAATGGTATTTGAATTATTTTTTATGATTTTATAATTATCAAATCCATTACATAGTACAGAATATTCATTTTTTATTTTTGATAATGCAAATAGTGCTTAAAGCATGTGCCTTTGTAATAAAATGTTAACACATTATTTTAGTCATCTCCTTGAAAGAATAATCTAGATATTGAAGTCTGAATAATCACTTATAAGCATATTTTAAAGTAATTTTCACATACTATAAAATCCAGAAAGTTTGGGAAAACGTGTGCTTCCAGCGCTAACACTATTCCTTCACATAGGATCCTAACCCACTGTGAAATAAGAGTTAGTCAGTTTCATGTTGTTATGACAAAATAACTGGATCAAACAGTTTGAAGACTGTTGGATTGTGGTTTCAAGGTTTCAGTCCGTTGTTGTGGAGACCCACGGCAGAGCAGAGTCATTCATGGTATATCATCCCAGAAGTAAAGAGATGTGGATATGGTTGCTTCCTTCTTCCCCCCTTTTATTTGTCTCAGTCTTGGCCCTATGTGATGAAATGGAAGCAACCTAACAGAAATGAAGGCATTCTAACACGATGTATGTATCTCTTAATCTGACTCTCAGATTATTGAAACAATGGCTCCCAAAGAAATGGACAATTTACCAGGAATCTTATGCTGGGAGAAGACAAAGGCACCTGCTGGAATGGAGAATTGTCTCTCAGAAAGAGATTTCACATGATCCTCACAACTTATCCAACTACCTTATATGGTAAGATTGAAGTCCAGACAATGACTAGTCAATAATGGGCATGACCGTACCTTGACCAAGACTGTTTAGATGTGCATTCCTTTGTCCTTTACTGAAACTCTACTCTTACTTCAGGACCTTAAAATTGAACTTGAAGGGCCCAAATTGGTTTTTGTGGTTTTCTTGGTTTTTCCATTTTGTTGTTGTTGTTGTTTTTTGGTTGTTTTGTTTTGTTTCGGTTTTTAAGCCCTATTCCCAATCTCACCACATTGAACAACTTCCCTTTTCTTGCTTTTTTACTATTAGTTTGGCTGTTGTATCTGATCTCTGAAGGGTGAATGACCAAAATTACTTGTTTGAATACAGATTGTGACCCCAAATTCGCTGACAGTTAACACTTTCACAGACACACCCATAAACATGCTTTACAAATCTCCTAGTAGCCTCTTAGACCAACTGAGTTGACACTTGAGATAAGCCATCACAGGCTATTAACATGAATATGTAAAAAGAAAAACATGTGACTTCTTGATTGTTAAATTCTTCATCTTCCACTCAAGCATCCTTCATGCCTCCACAGAACTTTGTTTTTCCTCTTCCCCCAAATGGTCAGCTAGATTTGGTTGTTGATGGTTTATTGTTGTTATTACATATCTAGAAATAATATGTAGGAGGAAAAAAAGTACATAGTGCCACTCAGTCTCTCATCCCTACTATTATAAAGGAAAGTCACCCGTTGATTACTTGTGTCTATTTCAGAGCTCTGTAGAAAGAAATCTCATCCCATTTATTCTCTATTTACATTCATTCTTTTTTTTTTAATCAACAGATCTATTCCCCACCCTCAGAAGCTGTAAAACACTTCCTCTCTCTTTTTATTCTATTGTAAGAAGTGTTTGGCTTTCATACCCTTAATTAAGGAAGAGAGCTCAGTGCAAAATGTAAACCAGTTTGAGCCTCTTTCAGCTTAATGAGAGTTGCATGGTGAGTAACTGTGATAATTTAAGGAAGGAGAGGGCTGGCCCTAACGTCATTGTCAGGTAATCCCAGTTTTTGCATGCTCCCCCAGAATGGCTCTGCTATGAGTCCCCAGTGAGCTTTTTTTAAAAGCATTTATTTATTTTATGTATATCAGTACATTATTGCTGTCTTCAAACACACCAGAAGAGGGCATTGAATCCCATTACAGATGAACCACTATGTGGTGAGAGCAGTCAGTGCTCTTAACTGCTGAACCCCATCTTTCCAGTCACCCTTCCCTCCCCTCTCCCCCTCCCCCTCTCTCTTAGTGACCTCTTAATTGTGAAATCTCCCCTCTTCCACTCCAGCATCCTTCATGCCTCCACAGAACTTCTCTGTTTTTCCTCTCGCTGGAAATGATCAGCCAGATTTAGTTGTTGATGGTTTATTGTTGTTATTTTGCGTTTGCTATGGCTTCAGTTATTCCTTCCCAGCCTACTCCCTCAGAGCTTAGCCACATTCTCCTCATGATGGCTGATCTTCAACTGGATTTGGAATCACCTAGGAGATACACCTTTGGGTGTGTCCGTGAGAATGTTTACAGAGAAACTTTGCTGAAGAGGACAGACCCTTCCTGAATGTGACTGCAGCTCTCCCATGGGCTGAGACCTCAGAATGAATCAAAGGGATCAAAGGAGAAAAGGAGTTGGGTACCAGTGTTCACCTCTTGGGGCCCTGACTGTGAATGTGAGGGGACTAGCTGCCTCACACTCTTGTTGCCATGGTTCCCACACAAGGATGGAGTATAACCTCAAACTGTCATCCAGTATAAACCCTCTTTCCTTTCGTCGCTTTGGGGGACCTTTTGTCACAACAATGAGAAAAGTAACCAACACACTACAGTTCTGTCTACTTAGATCACCATCTTTGCTGCTTTCCTAGAGAGGTTGCAGAATCCCATCCACCAGGTGTCTTGAACACAACAGAAACATGTTGTCTCACACTCATAATGACTAGAAGTCCAAGATCGAGGCCTTTGGAGGACAACACTCTCTCTGATAACCCTGGGGGAAAATATCTCATTAACTTTTCTAACTTCTCGTGTTGGAAAGTCATAATGAACTTCCCTTGGCTTAGAGCCTGATGTCTTCTCTTTCTGCCTTTCTCAGCATCTTCCCTTCTCCATGGGGACACAAGTTATAATGGAAGAAAGCTAAATTCTCACTTCCACAGAGCTCTCAGACTAATAGCAATTAACCCAAGTGTTTTTCAAGGTCACATCATTTAGGTAATAAGACTAGTTTACACTGTTGGTTTAATGAAACAGCCATGTCCTTAGAGTGGCCATGTATACAGGGTTGACAGCAAATGGAACAGGCTTTCTGAATAGACTTTTCAACAAGAAGTACGCTTTGGGGACTAGGAAGAGAACGAACATGGGGAATAAGAGCATTGCTTGCTCTTCCAGAGGACTCAGGTCAGTAGCCTGGCTCTCACATCTGGTGACCCAGGGGATCTAGTGCCCTCTTCTGGCTTCCATGTGTACACACACACACACACACACACACACTGCTTCTTCCAACCTCCACCTTCTGGAGGATCCTTGTACAGAGCTTTTATTTAATTTTCCTTTTGAAATAAGTGTACTAAAGAATGGTTTCCTTATGACATCTTCATATACACATATGTTCTCCATCCCCCCAATATCTTTTCTTGCTCACCCTCCACCCTCCCTTTTTCCTCGATCTAATAATCTCTTTCTGCTTCCATGTCATCTATGCACATGTGGATGTGAGTATTTAAATATAGATTGCCACATATGAGAGAACACATGGAACATTTATCTGAGTCATAGTTCACCTATCAAAATTATCTCTAGTTCCATTGATTTTTCTTGAAAACTCCTGTGTGTGTGTGTGTGTGTGTGTGTGTGTGTGTGTGTATTCCTACATATGGAAGGAGGATATGTGCATGTCTGTGTCTGTGTCTATATATGTCTGTGTCTGCCTGTCTGTTTCTGTGTGTGTGTGTGTGTGTGTGTGTGTGTGTGCACGTAGAGGCCTCAGGCTCATGGAAATCCTACTGCTCCAACCTCCCAAGTGTTAGGACTATAGGTATAAGACACCATGCATATCTTTTATACTTGTGTGTAGGTACATATGTACATATATATGCATGTACATATGTATGTATGAATGTATGTATATATATATATATATATATAT
>NW_022196905.1:127578833-127584222 GCF_008632895.1 Mastomys coucha
ATATATATATATATATTTAAAGAATTGTAACTTATGCAGTCAAAGCTAGTAAAAACTACCTGGATTAATTTTTATTTGCAGGGAGCTTTAATATCAAAAATAATAGAAAAACATATTTGTATTATTCCTTTCCTAAAAGCTTCCTTGAAGTATTAATTTCCCCTTCATAACAGACTGTCAGAGTCTCCTTAACCTTTAGACAGATCTGCCTAAAAGACAAAGCTGCTATGACTTACATGGGTTTCCCCATTTTTTGTGTTGAAGTTCTCATGACTGAGAGAAGTGAATCTTTTGAAAAGAATGGAGTATCTAGGCACTGGAAAGAAAGCTCAATGGTTAAGAGAGGTTGCACTAGCTCACAACCAGCTGTAACTCCAGCTCCAGGGTGTCCAGTGCCCTCTCCTGGCCTCCAGGAACACCAGGCACACACAAGGTTCACAGACATATATATGCAGCCAAACATACAAATAAAAAAATACATATTTTTAAAATGTTGAATATGGAGTGAGGGTTTTTCACAATCAGGTTACTACTATAGTTTTTTGAAATCTTTCATTGTAGCTTTGGCTAAATAAATATCTAAGTATTATTTCACAGTGATGTATTTTTTATTCATATTTAGTTATGAATTCAGGCTTTTATTTTCAACTCTGGCTTCCCAAAATAAATCCTAAGTAAAATATTTGGTGTGTGGTATAGTGTGTATGTGTGTGTGTGTGTGTGTATGCATGATTCATGTGTATGAATACAGACCCCATGTACATGCAGCTAACACTTCAACAACTGAGCCATCTTTACAATGCCCCCAGCATTTTGCTATAGCACTAGAAATGGGCTATAATATGAGTCTTAGAGGTAATTAGAGGTTAATCTGGTGTGGCACAATGCAGTGTATGGGGCAGAGAACTGACTCAGTAGGTAAAGGCATCAGCCGCTACATTTGATCCCTAGGATGCACCTGATAAAGGGAGAGAAGCAAGTTCCACAAGCTGCCCTCTCATCTCCATCTGTGCTTGATCTCCATCTATGCATGCACATACACACATACACAATTTTCTTTTAAATTTCAACATATTTGTCTTTCTTCTTATTCTCTTCTTGAGATATCTTCTGAGATCTTACCTTGCATTGGCCGACTTTGACTTAGTGATGGCAAATTCCCAAAAGAAGATACTACAAGGCTCATCTCCCCAAACTTCCTGTCCTCTCCCCCTCCCCTTCATCCCTTCTATCTTCTCTAAATTGCCACACCTGTGTGGTTTGGATCCTGGGACCTGGACTAGGGCCAATAATGGAATTTAAAAAAAAAATGATAGACAGACATACATACAATAAAGCTAAGGTCAGGTGGGCTCTTCTGTCTGTGGCACCCAGAGCCTCAGCTTGTTTATTAGGTACAATACAAGCTGTAAACATCCAGTGGGGGGGGGACTATAAATTGCTAGTCTTTGCACACACTGATCAATCATTCATAAACTCTTACTGTCAGACACTCAAGGAAAGTTTTGTTATTTCTGCTGATCCTAGACCACATGGGTAGTGGCTTTTCCAATTTTTCATGGGCCCAAGACCTTGGAATCTTTGACATGGCCATGTCATGTCAACAATAAGCATTCATTCTGGACTGTAGTCACTCATGGCTTTCTTTGCTCGCTAGACCAAATAAATCATGAGGCTAACCTGTATTTTTCTCATTACTATGACAAAAAAGCTACAGAAGAAAGGAAGGGCAGGTTATTTTCACCTTAAAGTTCTAAGGAGTAGAGTTCATCATGGTGGAGAGTCACAGAAGAGCCATGGAAGACTGTAACCAGTCAGTATTCTCGTTTCTTTCCATTGATGTGACAGATACCATGTCCAAAAGCAGCTTGGGGGAGAAAAGATTTGTTTCTGCTTATAGGTTATAATCCATCATTGAGGGAAGTCATGGAAGGAGGTCAAATAGGAACTTCAAAGCAGAACTAAGTGTATACTTTTCCACACAACATTATCTCCAACCCAAGAACTCACTTCACTGCAAAGTAGTACACCAGAAGCCATGGAAGACACTTCTTACTGGCTCACTCAAGGCTCATATTTAGTTAACTTTGTTATACAGCTCAGGGAATGGTGCTGCCCACAGTGGGCTGGGTCCTCTTTCATCAATGAATAAACAAGGCAGTCTCTCACAGACATGTCCACAGGCCAGTCTGATCTGGGAAATCTCTCAACTGAGATCTTCCCGTTTTGTATCAAACTGACATTCAAAGATAAGACAAATAGAGAGCAGAGACTAGACTTTCCAGTTTGAGCTATAAAACCTAAAGCCCTAAGTGATCCATTTCCTCTAGTGAGAGTCCACAACCTTCACAAACAGCATCACTACCTGAGGTCTAAGTATTCAAATACATTAGCCTGTGAGAGACAGTGTTTATTCAAAGGGAAACACTGCCCAATGGAAGAGGTATGGCCTGGTTATAAAATCTGATAAACCAACATTTCTGTAATTGCACGATCCACTTTTCCTCCCTAGGAATTAGTTATGATGGCTCTGGCAACACGAACATAATAAATAGACTTGATTTAAACTGCTTTAATAAATAAGGAAATTTATCATCACACTCAAAAAATAAATCTAAAAATATGGCCAGTGGCTTAATCATGAAATGAAGGACTTGAGTTCCTTCCATCCCTCCTCCCTAAAATGTCCACATTCACATCTTTTCAAGGCCAGACAGGACTTAATGGAAGGGGTGGTTCTCTGGAGGAACAGAACAGGGAGAATATAAACATTACTAAGGGGGTTTATTAGACTGACTTACAGGATACAGGTTGGGTAGTTCAACAGTGGCTGTCTTCACACTGGAGAAGCTGAGGATCTGGTAGCTTCTTGGTCCATGAGGCTGGATGACTCAGCTGTCACAGAGTGATGCCAAAGGCCTGGGGGATTTCTCAAGAGCCCCTACTTTTCTATCCATATAGGAAAGCTAAAAAAGCTGCACTCTAATGACAGCAAAGGAGGAGACAATAACAATGGTGAAACTGATACTCAGAGGACACTGAGACAAAGGGTCTGAAATGGGAGGCATTTACACTGTTCCAAAGCTGGCTTCTTGGCAACCCCAAACATTACATGATGTAAATCACAGTTTGCAAAATGTACATTAGACTATATCGCAGTCTTTCTCTTTTTGTTTGTTTGTTTGTTTGGTGGGGTGTGTGTGTGCATATGTGGGCTCTCATGTGAGCTCAGATGCTCATATATACTTGCCTGTGAAGGCCAGAAGTCAGAATGTCTTCCTCAATTGCTCTCCATCTTCTACTTTGAGACAGGGTTTTTTCACTGAATCCAGAGCTCACCAATTTGGCTAACCTGTCTGGCAGATGAGCCTCTGCGATGCCCCTGTCTCACCTCTCTCATGCTGTATCTGCAGCCATGGACTGCCATGCACAGGATTTTGTTGTTTTGTTGTCTGCCTGTGATTTCTCAGAGATTCTCTTTGGGTCCTTATGTTTGTATGGCAAATATTTCACTTGACCAAACCTTCTCACCAGCTCCCTCTTTCTTCCTTTATGTACTTGGATCCTCAATTCTCTGCTTTTGCCCTCTTCTAGTTGTGCACTGGTCTCTAGACATGATGAAAGTGTGACAGCTTTTTAACCACTCAAACATAGAAAAAGGGAAATCGAAACAGCATATTCTGCTACTCAAAATGTACTGTGTTGTATTTTTTTTTTTTGAGACATGACTTGACAGACAGACAGACATGATTACCTGAACTTACCTGTGAACCCACAGGTGAACATATGTACCAGAGAGAGAGGAGAGAGAGAGAATGAGACATGGTATAATGTACATTTTGGAGCCAAGAATAGTCTCTAGTGCATGGCTCTCTTGATTACTTCTGATATTGCTTCTTCCTTTTAAAAGCTTTCATTTTTTTCCCCCATAGGTATATGCATGTGTATGCATGTAGCTGTGTGGGGCTGCACATGAGTGCCTTCAGGGGCCATAAGAAAGTGTCAGATTCCCTAGATTTGGCATTACAGGAAGTTGTGAGCTGCTTGTTGTAGGTGTCTAGAAGCAAATTCTGGTCCTCTGCAAGACCAGAAAATATTCTTAGCCAGTGAGCCATCTTTCAACACTCATGTCTTTCCTTCTTTCCTAAAAATAACTAAAATGTACTAAGATTGTCTAGATGGGACAAAGAAATAGATCTGTGAGAACATTCTATCTCTGAGGTGACATTTAGCAGAGATGCTGCCAGTGTCTGACTCACTGGGGGTGTCATGCAGAATCATTCAGATGACACTTTTTTTTGTGAGTGCTTTGATCCCTTCTGAAAATAGATATTGCCTTTGGAAAGGCCCACAGTCCTTCTTCTGGGCCATGACTCCATCTGCTGCCCTCTTTTAAGTTTTTTATTTTAATTTTACATGTATATGTGAGTGTTTGCAGGTGTGTGTGCACACTGTTTGTGTGCTTGTGTGTGTGTGTGTGTGTGTGTGTGTGTGTGTGTGTGTGTGTGTGTGTGTGTGTGTGTGTTAGCCACAGAGCCAAAAGAAAGTGTCAGATTCCCTGAAACTTGGGTTATACATGTCTATGAGCTGCCATATGGGTGCTGGGAAACCAACTGTGAGCCTCTGCAAGAGCTGTAAGTCTTAACAGCCATCTCTTCAACGTACCCCACTGGCTCTCTTAAGCAATTATCCTTAGCTCGCACAAATATAAACAAAATTTATAATGTCAAACTCGTGAGTATGGTAGATTTAGTCTTTTAGGAATGCATTTCATATATATTCTGTTGTTGTTGTTGTTGTTGTCGTTGTTGTTATTGTTGTTGTTAATGTTGGTACTTGAACCCAGGTCAGCTTGTAGAGTAAATCATCTGCCACTGAGCTGCATACAATCTTTTTAAACTTTGAGACAAGTTCTCACTAAATTCCCCAGGTTAGTCTTGAACTTACTCTGTAGCCTTGACTCATAACTGGCATAATAAAGACAAATATTGCATGTCTATCTCATACACACAATCTAAACATTAAGAAAAAATAATGGGAGCTGCCATCTTCTCTTCAGTGAGTTCCTAAGCCGGGAGCAGCCAGACGGGAGGCACAGGCCCCACGAGTCGCAGGGGAGCCGCAGGGCGGCAGGGACAGGATCCTCTCAGCTTCCAAGTGACAAAGGTGGAACAGTAACCTTAGCTACCCCCTTCCCTGCAAGTGGAGGGCCTGCCTCCAGGGACCACCTTGACCCAGACTGACCCAGAGTCTGCGGTGAGAGCCGCCGTCTTCTCTCCGGTGAGGTCCTAAGCCGGGAGCAGCCAGCTGGGAGGCACAATCCCCACGAATCTCAGGGGTCTTGCAGAGCGTCAGGGACAGGACAAGCTCTGGTCAGAGTCACTAAGAA
>NW_022196905.1:127590360-127598180 GCF_008632895.1 Mastomys coucha
CAGCATGTGTATAGTAGAGGACTGCAAATTCAATCATCAATAGGAGGAGAGGACCTCAGCCCTGTGAAAGTTCTGTGCCCCGGTGTAGGGGAATGCCAGGGCCAGAAAGTAGGAGAGGACAGGGTGGCAGGCATGGGGAAGTGGGAGGCAACAGGGGTTTGTTTTGGTTGTTTTTGTTTGTTTCTTTGTTTTTTGGAGGGGAAACTGGGAATGGAGAAATTTACATGTAAATAAAGAAAATATCTAAAAAAAAGAAAAAAGAAAAAATAATGACTTGAATAAAGAAGTGATGGCTTATTTTGGAAGAGAATGGGGACCAAAAACTGGGAGATGATGATGGAGACGTGTGAGACTAAGGATGATACATAGTCATGAGGATACCATAATGAAAGCCATAATTCTCAACAAATGAATGCATGCTAATAAGGAAGAAAAATTTTAAGAATCTCTTCCTGTGTCCCTCTGCTGATATTTTTATAGAGCAATAGGTTCTATCAGGTTTGGAAATCACCAACAGATCCCCAATCCATTATGAGAAAGGCATCACATTGCATATTTGGGGTTCATGGTGAGGAGACTAGAAATCCACTACTGAGAAGGATTATATCCAAGTCATGGAAAAGTTCAGTGTTAAAAATACTCTGACACTTGTTAAAATGGTAAGGATCTATTTAAGATGCTGTGTGGCTGTCACCCCTGAACTGAAACATCCTATCCTATAACAAAAAAGAGAGAGAGGCTCCTAAGATTTTCTCAGAAAGTTTATAAAGCATAGGAGGCTTAGAAAGTTCAGAAAATGACAAGATGCACATAGCTACTCCCCCAGGCTATATAAGCCATTAAAAAGTCTATGGGGAGCTCCAGGGATGCAGAGTTCATGAGTTGCCACTGATGCTGTGAAGGGATGTTCAGTGATGCAGCTGCCTTTGAGGTACCAATGTATGTAACCTTCCACTGTACTCCTATACACAACCTCAATGAACTCAGTAGTTTGACGAACTAGATATCTGTGGAATGATTTCTTTAGCTTAAGTAGACTTAGATGGAATCTCCTTGGGTGAATGGTTTTTTTAGTTCATAAATCCCCAGGAGAAGTCACACAACACAGAACTATTGCATTGGGGTATCAAAATAGGATACAGAGGAGCATTCAAATGTAAATAGAATCTCTGTATCACACTCAAACTCCAAGGCTTAGGGAACATTATGGAAGAGGGAGCAGAAAGACTGTAAGAGCCAAAGACTAGGTAGGGTCAATGTGAAACAGTGTCTGCTAGATATGACAAGGCCATTGAACTCACTTACTCTCAGCACCTGTGGTTTACTGTATAATGTGGTTTACCTGTATAATATCAAGCCAGGTATCATTCAAGAATAGCTGAGAGAATGGTCCTCAAGGCTTTACACCATGAGAAACTATGGGCAGTAGATAGTTGCTAGAGGAGAGAAAAATTCTTTTTGACAATAGTACAGCCCCATGGTAGGTTGGCCATGCTCCAGTGGATGACCCCACACCTGTGTATGTATAGGCAGCACTAACCGGATTCCACAGGTTATAGCAAAAAAGACCAAAAAAAAAAAAATGATAGGGAATGTGGGTAGATACTAGAAGAGTCAGAGTAGGCAAATACAACCAAACAAATTAGGCTCAACTCTAAATATAAGAACAAGTTGGGATTAATAGAGAAAGAATGGAGTTATGTAGCCAACTCATGAATAGTTGTTAAAAGTGATACAGAGGATATGAGACTCCCATTAAGCTTTAGGACTCTTCTTAAAGGCAATCCAAACACTGGTACATTCAAGTTAATAAATGAAGAGCTTGACCACAAATCAAGGGTGACCAGACACTAAGTGTTGGTGCAGCAGATTCAGTGGGTTAGTGGGATTCTTGTGCTGCCCTGCCATCATGTTAGGATGCTATCAAATCCCTCACCAGATACTAGCTCCATGGTCTTGTACCTCTTCACCTCCAGAACTGTGAGCCAAACAAACTTCAATTGTTTATAAATTACTCACTCCTAGATATTTAGTTATAGTTATAGAAACAGACTAGGCAGCAGAGGCCCAGCAGAGATAGGATGCTTATGAAAGGCCAGGGAAATCAAATCATATGATCATGGATAAATCTTTTTTTCATAACCAAGGGGCAGAAGATGCCACGAGGTCAAATGACCACTAAAGCTGCAGGTCATAGCCTAGGCATTGGCACCATGGGACGTGAGGGTTAGAGGTGTGTTTTTAATGAGTCCTCTGAAAGTGTTGAAAACTTAACAAATTCACATGTTGATAACAATAATGGGAGGCAAGGTCTGTGGAAGGTAATTTAAACTTGACTAGGTCAGGGAAGTTATTTTATCCCTGGCTGGTTATCATGGCTTTCTAAGGAAAAAGAGACCTAAACTGGCATACTTGTTCTGTCTCTTCATGTGACACCGTGTTATAATGCTACACGAACACTGTCCTCAGATACCAGCATCTTGGCCTTCCCAGGCTAGAGAACAGTGAGTCAAACCACCTTCTCTTGTCTGTAAATTGCCTAGTCACCAATATTCTGTGACAGTTACAGAAAGCAGACTGAGATATCCTTGCATGATAGTTCCTCTAATCTAGTTGCTAAAATGACCCTAATGTCACATAACCAGGGGAAATCAGTACAGGAATTTATTTCAAGAAGTACACTAGGAATTCTGATTTTATGAAAACCCTAGGAGCCTGCCTTCTTTTTCTCTCCAGTCTAAAGGACGCTGGTAACAATACAGACCATGTTGTCAATCTGTTGCCTTGGGAGCTGACTGAGAAGGCATGAGAGACTCCATTTTCATTGCAGGAAGCACTCCTGTATCTGTTTTGGCTCTGGTTCAATGCCTTGGAAGTTTGTGTCTCCTATTCTTATTGCTGTTTTTATAATGCCTCAAATTACACTGTACTAGATTCAGTCAATGGCTTACTAGATTCCCTTAAAAGTATATAACATTGTTAAAGCCATTGTTTTTAAAAAGCCCCTTTAAACCATGACATTTATTAGCCATTATATTAAGATAAACTACAAAGTTATCCCCAATATAGACGTTACCCTTTGATTTAAATTCCAACTTGAGTAAACCAGGCAAGGCACATTAAAAGCAGAACGGTTTTTAGGACCCACTGGGCAGTGATAGAATTTGTGGTGTGCTAAACACCAGCATAGTGTAGAAGAATGAGTCTTGGTTAATCACATCTGGGACCCAATTAAACTTTTCTGACTCACTCCCATTTCTATTTAGGCCCCAGCAAAGGGAGTGCAGCAGATGATATCGCTATAGGCAGAAAGAAACATCAGCTCAGAGAGGTGAGAACACATTGGCTGCTCATGAAGTGAGCTCTTTCTGGATTCTGAAAGACAGACATATTGGCTACTTTGGCATAGCTGTGACAAAACACTTGAGAGGAACAAGCGAAAGAAGGTATGTTTTGCTTTATGGTTTTAAGAGAGTTCATTTCATGGTCATTTTGTGTCATGCATTTGGACAGAACATTATGGTGACAAGAAACTGTGGTAAAGGAGGTAAATAGTAAGGGGAGAGAAAGAAAGAAAGGGAGGAAGGAGAAAGTGCAATATATATGTGTATATATATATAACCCCCAAAATATACCTTCAAGTGACCTATTTCCTCCAACTAGGCTATACTCTCCAATCTTTTGCCATCTCCCAATAATGCCATCAAGGGATTGATCTAGTGATTATGCCAGAGTCTCCAGAAGGGACATGCTATGAGAGACACCTCCAAATATGTGCTTTACTGATTTCCTAAGTGTATCTCAGTCCCATTGAGTTATCAGTCAAGAGGAACCCCCACAACAAATAAGTATAAAGCCAAGAAAAGCCAAAAAAACTCTGTTATGTGTTAGGGTTGTCTAGAACTATAGAGTAACAGAACTTATAGAATGAGTCTCCCTGTAGTCCAGCTAATTCAACGACAGTTGCCTATGAACAGAAGGTCCACGAATACAGTAGTTGTTTAGCCCATGAGACTGCTGTCCCAGTTGGTCTCCAGTATACACCAGAATCCCAAAGAAGTAGGCTCTAATGTCAATGAGGGAATAGACTTGCTAGCAAGGCAAGAACAAGCATGTAAAGAGCTAACTCTTCCTTCTTCCATGTCCCTATATAGGCTTTGAACAGAAAGTGTGGCTCAGATTAGAGATGAGTCTTCCCACCTCAAAGCATCTGGAATTAAATGCTGTCTTCCCACCTCAAAGGTCTGGATTAGAAGTGGATCTTCCCACTTCAAATTAAGCAAAAATCCCTCACAGGTGTGTCCCTCCATGTTTGGGTTTTAGCTAATTCCAAATGTAGTGAGGTCAATAAGCAAAAATAGCCATCACAGACTCAACCTGCTCCTTGCTCCTGCCCCTATACACCAGAACTTTACCTCACAAACACTTGAGTGCCAAGGATGCTGCCCCATGGTGCCCTGGTTAGCTATAACTGTTAACCTGACAGAGCCTAGAGTCATGTGAGAGGAAAAGCCTCAAGGGAATTACCTAGATTAGGTTATTCTGTGGACATGCCTGTAAGAGATTATCTTCACTAGTAATTGATGTTGAAGGACCCAGCCCACTGTAGGCAGAACCATTCCTAAGGCAGATTAACCTGGGCTCTAAGAGAGCTACATAAGCATGCATCAGAGAACCTCGTCTGTGGATTCTGCTTTAGTTTCCCCAGTGATGCACTGTGACCCTGAAAGCTGACAATATTTTCAAGATAGGTTTACTGTGACAAAGACTGCCTATAGGCCCTACTGAATTATCATACCATTCTTATAAGACATGTATTAAAGCAAATCACCACTATACCACAGACATGTGTTCCGGTGTAGTACATTTATCTTATTTATTGGGAACACCCATAACTTTGACGTTAATCTACCAAAACATCAATGTTCCAGGTTTTCATACTTACGGAACATGGATATGAATTGCTTCATACTTCTTCTCTTGATATATCTCTTTGGCCAATTCAAAATATCTTTTTTAAAAAATTCAGCACCAAGGGTTGAATCCAGGACTTCACATAGGCTAGACAAGCAATCTACTGTTTAGCCCCTCACAGGGAATTCTAGGCAATCACTCTGCATCCGAGTCACATCCCTATCCTTCAAGGGAGATTCTAGGCAAGTACTCTGACTCTAAGCTACACCTTTGGCCTTCATTTTATTTATTATCTTGGGATGGTCTCACTAACTTCCTCATGCTGGCTTTGAACTAGTTTTCCTCCTGACTTATCATGCTGAGGAGCTGGGATTAACACTTTTAGCCATCAGGCTGGATTTCAAAAATTAAAAACTTGAGGACTCAGAAAAGTTCTTGCTCGTGTATACCATAACTTTATACTACATTGTAAATTAATGCTTAAATGTTTTAAAGATGTCTACTTCCAGGCAAGGTGGTACATACCTTTAATCTCAGCACTCTGGAAGCTGGAGCAAGTGGATCTCTGTGAGTTCCAGACCAGCCTGCTTTACATAACAAGCTATAGCCCATCCAAGAATAAATAGTGGTACACTGTTTCAAAAGAAGGGAATTATATCTGTCTTATTAACTCAATTATAATAGTCCCATCATGCAATTAGATAAGTTGTATATTTTCCAAACTAAAACTTAAGGAGAGGCACTCCATTAATTTCCTTTGTATTTCCCCCCAAATCTCTAATCCAGTATTTGGGTTTATGGAAGACACTGCATTCTTATATGTAACATATCATTAAATCTGATGCAAATGGGGCTTTGGTTAAATTCTATATAGAAAGTTCAGCCCCACACAGAAACATGGCCTTACAAGCCATTTGGATAGTTATACATCACTAAACCTCAAAAGTTACTGATATAAACACCTAGAAATCAAACCAATAGAAGATTTAGAAATATGAATATTTCATAAGTGACAGTATTGAGAATCAGTGGTGAAAGGTGATACCAAAGAGTCAATTTTACTGTTGCTTGCAAATTTTTTACCTACCATGAATTCTCATATTGCTTTCTTCTAAATGTGTCCTCCCATTACACTACTCTTGAGATGTCACTAGTTGTCTGTTCTGCAGCTATTTCCTCTCCATAGAAGAGGTTCCTTAAAGGTCTTAAAGCAAACAAGATTTATTCCTCAGGAAGAAAACAATTAGCCTGGCAGTGATGGTGCACACCTTTAATCCTAGCACTTGAGAGGCAGAGATGGGTGGATTTCTGAATTCAAGGCCAACCTGGTCTACAGAGTGAGTTCCAGGACAGCCAGGGCTACACAGAAAAACTCTGTCTCAAAAAAACAAACACAAACAAAACAAAACAACAACAACAAAAAAGAAGAAGAAGGAAACAATTAACAAGTTTCAGGAAGTTCCTGAAACAAGAGTCAAAGGGTCCATCTCCAAGGTTATTCAAGCAGAAACAACTATTGGGATAAAGAGACTCTTTGGTCAGCCAAGCTGCCTGCAAGTCTTTTGTGAACCCAGAGATGCAGCTTCTATGAGTCATCACTGATGCTGGAATGGACTTTCTAGTGACATAGCTGTCTTTAGGTCATCAATCCTTCTGTCAGCAATCTGTCATCCATGGTCTGTAAGCATAGTCCTTAAACTCACTGGTCCAGAGTTGGATTCAATAAACTCACCATCTAGATGACTTCAGTCTGTTACTGACTACGTATCTGGAGTGAATATACCTTTGCTCACATCTTCCTAGGAAAAGTCTCACAACAGTGTCTTCTTAACCATGTGCAAAACTCTATATACACTTATTCCTCTCAGGTATAAGATCTGTTGGTGTCCAAGGAACAATCACTCAGGAGTGTCTTCTCATGCAGGTTGTGAGGTTGTGAAGAGGATTCTGTCTCTTTATGTTTAAAGATTTTTAAATCTTAAGTACTGGTTCTGGAGACAATATGTGGGAACATGAGAGAAAGGTATACAACATGCATTGTCTATTTTCTTGTTCAGACTTACAGAAGCAAGTCTTGCTACATGGAAGCAGAAAGGAACTGACAACTAAAGCCTCAGAGGTTATTTCAGGAGTGACTTGGCAAAACAGCAGTGTTCAATTCTGCCACTAATGAAGTCTCAGAACACAAAGTGAGACACAGAGATGCAGAACACTTGCTACCGTGGCAGTTCAAGAAAGCTTTGGCAGAGCCCCAACCGGTATCCATGGCATAGAAATGAGTCATCTCCTGGGGAATAGCAGCCTCTATAGAAACACGACTCCTTCTGCAGATACAGTGGTTGGAAGAAATTCTTGAAGAAGCTCTTTCTGGACTCTGGGCAGTCACTTTTGCTCAGAAATATTGAAAGACTCGTGTACTTCTGACTTGAGAATTGATCTGGACTCATTTCAGAAGCAAGTCTACGTCTATGCATCTCCCGCAGTCAGCGGTAAAGGTTCCCCTCAACCATGATGTTCACTGTGGGCACAAGGCAAGGAGCATGTCTTAGATGGAGGCTAAATGCACCAGGCTTAGTGCGGATATCCACATCCCAGAAGTTGCCCAGAGAACATGCATATCCAGTCCTGTGCCCTTCCATATGTCCTCTCCCTGACAGAAAAACTGTCTCCCATTTTCATTCCTGCTCAGAAGCCCCTTCAAGATAGAGCCAGCTTTAAATCGACCCTGATCATGCTCACTAGAATTGCTACAGTCCAAACACTAGACTCATCCTTGGGTCATTTCTGCTGCTCCTTGGTAGTACGTCCTGGTAGGAATTAAGGTTATCAATGCTCCTACTGGTGAGCTGCCAGTATTCACTCTGTTTCTCTCTCTCTCTCTCTCTCTCTCTCTCTCTCTCTCTCTC
>NW_022196905.1:127598406-127602728 GCF_008632895.1 Mastomys coucha
CTCTGTGTCTGTGTTTCCTTTGATATCATCTATCAGGATGCTATCCAATTTGTTTTTGAGACAGTGTTTCACTGGCCTGGAACTCATTATTTGGCTAAGCAGTGACCAGCAATTCTGGGTTGCAGTCACACACTGTCATGTCTTTTTAACATGGATTATAGAGATTGAATTCAGTCCCTCCTACTTGTGTATCAAACACTTCAATGGCTGAGCCATATGCTCAACCACTAGTATACACTCTAATCCTAACTCCAAGCTCGGCCTTCAGACTACAAAACTGTCCAAGTTTTTTTGTCTGTATATGGTGGGATGCATGGATTCTGGGAGACTTCCCCATCAGTTATGACCAACATGTGAAGGCCTCATGAAGGGCTGACCCAAGATCTAACTTACTCAAAAGCAAAACAAAACAAAACAACAACAACAACAAAACTTGTGAAGGTTTCCTAGTATGAGTAAAATGCTGCCTTTGCCTTTCCTTTATACAGCAGCAGTCAGAACACAACCTTGTCCATCCACAATGAAAGTCAGCATGCAGATGTCTTAAGAAACCAACATTCCATGTGTCCCACCTATTCTTGTGTCTTGTGTCATGGAGCTCACTACTTGCACATTCATTTTTTTTTTTGTAGCACTATTTATTCACAACAGCCAAGTTATGAAACTTACCAAGTTGTCCAACAAGAGAGGAATGAATAAGGAAAATGGGGTAAATATACACAATGGGATTTTTTTCCCACCATAAAGAATAACAGATTTGAAGCTGGAGAGGTGGCATAAGGATTAAGAGCACTTCTTGCTCTTGAACAGGACTTGAGGTCTCTTCTTAGCATCCCATCAGAAGGCTCACAACCAACTGTTAACTCTGGCTCCAGGGGAATCTATTCTGGCTCCTGTAGGTACTGCACTTACATGGGCATCCACACACATTTACACAAACACAGATGTGTGAATATATCTTAAGAAATAAGGACAAAGTTCTGTTGTTTGAAAAAAAATGGGTACAGAGGTAATCCCGTCGAGTGACTTAAGCTAATCACTAAAAAGCAAACATATGTTTTTCTTCACAAAAGCATTTTTTTTAAGTTAAGATTTATACTGCTGTGATAAAACATCATACCCAAAAGCAGCTCTGGGAGGAAAAAGTTTGTTTCAGCTTACAACTCTCAGATCACACTCCATCACTGGGAAAAGTCAGGGCAGAAACTCAAAGAAGTGACCCGAAGGTAGGAACTAGAACAGAGCCCATGGAGGGTCACTGCTTACCGGTTGCTCTCTGTTGCTTGCTCAGCTTGCCCTCTTACATGATCCAGGACCACTGGCCTCCAGGTGGCATTATTCAAAGTGGTCTGGGCCCTCCTATAAAAATCATTAATCAAAAAAATGCTCTACACATTTATCTGTAGGCCAATCTGATGTAGACATTTTCCTTAGATGAAGTTCCCTCTCCCAAGACAATTCAATTCAAACTTCTGTCAAGTTGACAAAAACTAGCTAGGACTCTAGTTGCGTGTGCACATACACACACACACACACAGAGAGATCTGTATATATACATGTTGCATACACATACATCCACATGTGTATATGTGTTTATATGTGTGTACATATATGTGAGTACATGAGGGGGAGGGGAGAGAGAGAAAGTAGGCGTAAACTGTATAAAGAGACAATCATGAGAGAGCTAAGAAAAAGAATGGGAGATAAGGTGGAGAATACATACATATAATATACACCATACACAAGTACAAATGCTTAGAAATATAATACATAAATTAAAAATACATATATCAGAAGGAATAATTTACCCTATAATAAAAACAAGACACTTAAGCTTACCTTTAAAAGCCATGTGTCTTAGTTTGGATTTCTATTGCTATGAAGAGACACCATGACCACAGCTACTTTTATAAAAGAAAACATTTAATTGGAACTGGCTTTCAGTTTCAGAGGTTTAGTCTATGGTCATCATGGTGGGAAGTATGGTAGCATGCAGACAGACAAGGTGCTACTATATCTCAGGAGCTGGGAGTTCTACATCTGGACTCACTGGCAGCAAGAAGAGAGAGTGAGCCACTAAACCTAGCTTGAGTTTCTGAAACCTCAAAGCCCACCCACAGTGACACACTTCCTCAAAAAGGCCACAACTACTCCAACAGGCCACACCTCCAATAATGTCACTCCCTATCAGTCTATGGGGTCCACTTTCATTCAGACCACGGCACCATGTTTCCAGTTCTTTAGGGCAGCTCACCCCAATCCCCCCGATCTGCCCTCACAGGACAGGATGCTCTCAGAACCTTCATCTGTCATCGAGTGTTTTCCCACATGCTTCCCTCTGCTGCGGTTCAGCGTTGTACAGTCAGAACAGTACAATTGCTCTGTTTGAAGGCAATGGACTCCGCCTAAGCATCTCCATTAGATTAGCTCCCGAAGCATTCCACTGTGGCTGAGTAAGAGTAGGGAGGAGGTTAAAAGAATAAAATCACCTCTAATAGGTGATTAAAGATTCCTGGGGCTTCTTAAATGCTGCTTTAACATGCCAAGGAGCATAAAGGAAAGACTCTGAGGGGCTCAAATATCCATATCCCTGCCGAGCCCAGGAAGCAAAGGGACAATTGGTGGTCTAAAACAAGCTGGACCTTTGAATGAAAACTGGCTCCAACATGCAAGGATGCCCATGAAAGAGACAAATGAATCCAGGATTGCACAGACTCCAGCTGGTGGGGTCTTACCTGTAGAAACATGACTGTGGATGACAGAAAAACAGCTGGATCCCTGAGATTTGAGTCAGAAAGACAGATGCTGATGATAGAGACATATATGTAAATGGACATAGACAGATATAAATGACATAGGTGATATAAATAATGCAGCTGATATTAATGTATAAATGGATATGGATGATAAATATAGATAACATAAAAATACAAATAGATGATGCAGGTATAAATGATAAATATTAGGCAAAAGAGATGTATACATTGATATACACATCACAGTAAATATATATGATATTAGTGATATATATCAATACATATAAAATAGATCTTAGAAATATATGTGATACAAAACATATAAATCATAAAAAGAAAATAGATGCTTCTAACTATAGATACAAATTATACAAATATATGGGTAGTATGGATGTATAGCACAGATTTAGATTCTGTTACTATAGATGATATAGATAGATACGTATTATACAAATATGATAGACACAAATTACATAAATATATAGATGTATGGATTTATAGACACAGATTTGGGATTCTGTTGGTATGGATAGTATATATAAATAAAGATTATACAGATATGTTATATAGATGCATATAGATAGATATGGATTATATAAACATTGAGGTATGGATGTACTTAGATAATACAGGCAATGCAGGAATTGATTATATAAGTATGGATGATATGGGTAGATGAGTTAGCACCTTTTCTCTAGAAGGACTCTGCCCAGTTTACCTTTAGTTTTTATCAAAGAATCAGGCCCACTCCTGAAGCCAGTAGTCCGGCTATAAAGCTCCACACATGCTGTTCTCTCCAAATTGAACCATTTCCTCCTGGAGGGAGGTTCGTTAAGACTCTGGAAGCTAACAAAACGTACAAGTCTCAGGAGGTACATGCATGAAACCTACACTACTTACAGGGCCCCTCCCCAAGGTTCTATAAGCATTGATTGTGTGTAGGGGAGAGGGGCGGGTAAGGCTTTCTCCTTTCTCAGTGGAACTGACTTCAAGTTCCACAAGGAGATTCGTGTTGCAGATTCTGTAAGTCATCTTCCAAGCTGTGGAGCATCTGTCTTGGAGTCACCAATGGTCCTAAAGGCATGCCCCCACCCCCACACCACCAAATGAACTCACTGGTCCACCAAGTCAGCTATGGGTAGAATTATTTATTTGGTCTGTCATCCATACACTACTCAGGGTGAATAGATATTTATTCACATCTCCCTGGGAGAAGTCACACAATACATCCTTCCACCTCTCATTCACTGGGGAACCTTGTAGGGAAAATAGCTTGGGCTATGCTAGACACAACATAGTGGTTACTACTTGTGATTGTTGGGCATCTTGCCACTAATTAGAATCACCTGAATAGGGAGTCTCACTTGAGGAATTGTCTTGATTGCCTTAAAGGATGGGGTAAGACCAACTCCAAATGTGGCCAGGACCTTCTGGTAGCTGATCTAAAGGAGGCATGCACAGCCTTCCCTCTTTCCACTGAGTTTATTTATCCCATTGCTGCTGCTGCTGCTGCTGCTTCTGCTGCTGCTGCTGCTGCTGCTGCTGATGATGATGATGATGATGATG
>NW_022196905.1:127602975-127626095 GCF_008632895.1 Mastomys coucha
AACACTGAATGAGGACCAGGGGCTTGCCAGGAATCTTCTAGGCTTGGGTGCATGGTTGGGACTATTGCATGCAGCCTTCTGAATTGAGAGACTAATGGTTTGCCAGCCTTCCCAGTGTAAGACAGCCACTGTGGAACTCCAACTACAGCACACCCTGCCTCAAGTACAGAACACCTTCTAGGTTCTTAACCTCTCAGATGTGATTCGCCTGTTTTTGCTCTTTTAACATAAGATGACTTCGCAAATTGTGTGTGTGTGTGTGTGTGTGTGAGAGAGTGTGAGAGAGAGAGAGTATGTCTTCATCCTATCTGTTCTGTTCCTTTAAAGAACACCAACTAATAAAATACTCAAGATGGCTGTTGCTGTGCCAAGCTGAAACTCACTTTATCAGAGGTAGGCTGTGAATAAGGATGAGGATGGATACTTCGTGATCTCCTACATTGGAAGCTACCAAAATGTAGCCTCTTAGATCAAACTCACTAAAAAAGCATTTCTAAAACGAGACATTCTTATCAAGACCAGCTGTTTTCAGAATCTCTTTATTCGTTACCTTGAATGTCCTTGGCTCAGAAGGAGGACGGTTATTCTTTTAATGCAGTCGGACCCTAGTCCCTCAACAACTCCTGGATATCACTTCAAACTCCATCGTATCTACATTCTACCATCTGCCTAACTGTGCAAAACCATCTATCTAACATGGAGGTTCTCAGCCTGTGGCTCGTGACCCCCATAGAGGTTGCATCCTCTACGGGGGGTCACATATCAAATACCCTGCATATCAGATATTTATGCTACAATTCATAACAGTAACAAAATTATAGTTATAAAGTAACAACAAAATAATTTTATGATTGAAGGTCACCACACCATGAGGAACTGTATTAAAGGGTCACAGTATTAGGATGGTTGAGAACCACTGAGCTAACACATTATACCTGGGATTCTCACATTTAATCAGTTCCATTCATCAGAGACCCCAAGTTCTCCCCTGATAAATTTATACGCCAATGCTTTAGTATGCTTAAGGTATTCAAATGTTTATTAATTAGTCAACATTATTGACTTGATATCCTACTGTCATTTAAATAAACTTGGGGAAATTAATGAGGCCTTTAATAATATGCATGCTTCTTGTGCTAATTATTTTTTATTTTTGGTGAACAAATTCAATAGCAATATAAATCATGTCACAAATCAATATTTGGGTGGGAGATGAGTTCCAAAGACCAAGAGAAAGGACACACTAACATTGACGGAAGTCAGAAGTTGTGAGCCTGAGTTAAAGAGAAAGTAGGTTCTCCCAAGGAAAGAGTTTAACATGAGCTTTGTTGATGGTGCAGCAGGAGGAGAAGGGCCCTCATATGCAAACAGAGGGTGTGAGGAAGAACTTGATGTTTTAGTCATTATTGGATCTCCCTATGAGACAAACACTGATGTAAGCTGAGATAGAACACTGGAAATTTATGTTCTTGTCAACACACACACACACACACACACACACACACACACACACACACCACTGGTCTCTTAAATTCTTACTAATCCAACATCAGGCAATATATTTCTTTAGTGCCTTTCCATTTGATCTAATAAAAACTTATACTTTTACCTGTTTTGCCATTATCACTAGACTGTCTAATCTGCATGGAGATATATCCCTCATACCCCCCTCCAACACACACACAAATTCACCTACTGGAAGTTTGTCTCCCAATGTGGAGTTGTTGAGGTGAACCTTCAACAGATGGGTTTAATGGGCGGTAACTTGTTTATAGAGGGTCCACCCTCATGAATAAGCTAATTCATGGATAGAATTGGGTTTCTTAGGAAATGATATGTTCTCACTAGAGTGTATTTATTACAATAAAAAAATGGAACAAGCTCCCATGCTCTTTTGCTTCCCATCTTGCCATGTGAGCCCTTGTGTAGGAGGCCAGCTTGCTTTCCACTTCCTCATTATGTCGTGACACATCCAGAGATCCCCACTGAAACCCTGACATCATGGCCTTCAGATTTTCTAGCCATGAGAATCCTAGGTACTTTTACAAGGAAGCCTTGGATTTTCTTTGCTGCATATAGCAACATATATGGACTAAGATACACCTAAATTTGGTCCACAAATATCAAGAACAAAAGAACAATAATATTTCCTTGGCTTAAAGAGGTTTCTACCAACCAGAAATCTTTTGTACAGTGCAAGCCCTTTGCACAAAATTCAAGTTCTCCAAATCTGAACTTACCTTACCTCTGTACCTACATCTCATTTAAATGAAGCCCTTATGGAAGTAGCCCCTCACCCCATTGTTCCAGCTAGTGAATCTTGCCTTATACATTTCTACCCTTAAAATCACACTTACTAGAGGGACTGTTCCTGAACCCTCACTACCCACGCACAATTACAGTCTTTCTTCAGCCCTCACAGTCACTCAAGTTTTCTGGTTTTATGCCACTTGCCGCATGGATCAGAATTTTCAGTGTATGTGTCTTCTCTTATTTCCTTGACTTTCAACCACTCAAGGAGATGATGATATCCATCTAATTCATCTCAGGCTCCACAAAATCCAGTTGTCCATAAATGTAGGATGAATAAACCAACTAAGATATCCTTATGAGAGAGAAAGGACTGTGGGAAAAATGGAGTGTGCGGCAGACAGAAGGCTGGGAATTGAGTGAGAAACACACAAAGATCTAAGTTAGGGGGACACTTGGAGCTCCCTACAGGGGGTTAGAAGTGGCTGATGTTTTCCTGTAGGTGGATTTGGTACATGTTAAGGATGCTTAAAGAGAAATGATCAAGCATGAAGATTTCTGCGTTGGAGTCTAGAAATTATTACCAACACTAGCAGAATGCATAGCTTGAGAGAATATGAAACTGGTAGCAACCACATTTGGCTTAATGTTGGCACGGAAGCTGAGAACTGAAATGGATGAACTGTCCCCAGGTAATCCCAATGAGAAAGGAACAAGCTTATTGGCGAAAGACTGAGAACCAAATTCAGTCAAACCATCTCTCTTACAGTCACTTTTTGATAGGGCAGTACCTCCTGCACTGAGAAATTCTGCATGTCTTGCTAAGTTAGGGATGCATTTTCTTGCTAAGCAAACCACATGCCCATGAATAACAAAGAAGCTGAGGCAAGCGCCCATAGCAATGGCTTAGTGGCTTAGGATTCTTCTTAGCATGAGCTGTACACACACCCCTTCCTAAGCCCCTAGAAACCTGGGACCCCACACACACACACATGTTCATTGGACTTTAGACACAGCCCTCTCCAAAAAAAAAAAAAAGCAACAGGTTATTCTCTCTGACCTATACCTCACTGGGAACCCTTAGTAACATCCCATTTGTGCTCAATCATATCCTGAAATGCATCCTAGAACGATAGGCAATGGGTTGATTCAGCCCGGACTGGTTTGCAATACCTGTATGGCTACACATAGTCTTCTGAGTGAACTTTTAAGGAAAATTACATATTGGCTCTCTTATAACTGTGTGTAATTATTGTGTATCTATGAGTAAAGTCATATGACTATGATGCATTGTGGGAAAAGACGCATGCAGTAACATGGCTTTTAAACCAAAGCTTACTTAATGAAGTAACAAAAGCTTACTTAACTCTTGCCCATCAATCAAAACAGAAAGCCATCCTCACACTAGCACCTCACTACCCTGCCTCTTTCTCCTTCCAGTCCCATAAAGGGGAACCCTGTGACAATGCAAGGCATTCTTGAGGAATGTGCGTGCTCAGGACTTCTGTCCCTTTGTAGTGTATCTACTCTGTACTTTTTTCTTTACTTCTGAGTAAAATATTTTGCTACTCTGCTTTATGCATGAGCCTTCACAAATCCTTCAGGAAAGACTCTGAGAACCTACAAACACTCTGATGCCAACAGAGACCACCATATTGAAACTTCCATTCAGGAAGAAGGCTGGGATATGAGACTCGGGAGGAAAAGAAATTTCACATTTGTGAGAGAGCTGAAGCCAAGAAGATTCACGAGGGCCAAGGTCACAGAAACAGCAAGCCACTGCTCAGGGAAGAGGCTCTGACCAGCCAAGATGTCAAGAGGAGACCTCACACCTCCAGAGCTGGAAAACTGTGCAGAGAGCTCCGGGGTTACAACTTTCATGAACTGAGGTGAGCATTTTGGAGATGTAGCAGCCTTTGAAGTAAGACACCTGTCACCCACACTCCTGTTAGTAAAACTAATACAAATTCATTGGTTCACCAAGTTAGACTTTGGTATAATTGTTACTTTGATCTGTCATGGGTAATCTATTTAGTGTGAATAGGAGTGTTTGTGTGTGTGTGTGTGTGTGTGTGTGAGAGAGAGACAGAGACAGTGACAGAGACAGAGACAGACAGACAAAGACAGACAGAGACAGAGACAGACAGACAAAGACAGACAGAGACAGACAGAGACAGAGACAAAGAAATCTTCCAAGAAGAGTCTCACAACACACCCTTTGCAAACTTCTGCACACTTCCCAAATGCACCCAGAGCATCTGGACTCTACCCAGGGCAAAACACAAAAAAATCTCCAAGAGGTTCCCTAGGGTGCAAAGAGCTAAGGGATTCCATCACAAGGCTTTGAGGAAGCTTTCAAGTCACAAAGGCATCCCAGGACAGTGCCCGGCCTAATGGCTGTGGATGTAACTCCCTAGAGATCCATGACAAGATTTATTGAAACCCTGACCCGTAGCAGACACTGTGCTAAGAGCTTAATCTCAAAAAACCTTTCCTGCCCTGATGAGTTTCTAAAATGTATTAGTTCGCCTTTGATGAAATCTCACAAAACATGATCTAGGGAGAAAAAACCCAAGGCCTGTTGTGCTGGCCCAGAATTTTTATCGCAAGATTGCTTGCTGCTTGCTCTTCTCTAGAAAGAGTACACTGTGTTGAGAACCGGGAATTCTCTCTCACCATGTAGAAGGAAGGTTGCGCATGCAAGCTAAGCTTTATTGGAGTTGAAAAATCTAAAATGCCTTGTCTACCAACTAGAGAGTCCAGTATGTCAGAAGGCTTAACTCCCTTGGGGTAAAGAAGTTGCATTAATATTCAAAGATGCTACCATCTTTCTTCAAGTTTCACAACTGATACTAAATTAAGCCATAAAGTGCAACCACGCTAATTGGCAAAAGATACATGACAGACAATGATGGGGTAAAAGTTCACTTCTTACTCCAATTAATTACAAGAAAGGGTTTTTTTTTTTTTCCTAATGAAGGCATGAGCTCCCACGCACACCATATGGATCTCAGCACCTAGATTGACGGGCGCAGCTCCTTCACAGGAATGCCACTGGAATCCCATCCTCCAAAGAGCGTATGAAATGAAATATCTCTGTATATTCGCGTGTTGAGCCATGGATTTTGAGCCAGCTGTGGGGCACTAATAGTATGTAATGAATAGTGAATTTGCTAAATATGAATATGAGATCTACCTTGGGGGTACACTTAGGCACATCTATCTAGCATACAATATGGTGGCCCCTGACTCCTTAAGACTGTTGTCTCTCTTCAAGAGTTAACCGTTGAGATTATAGATAATACATATGGTCCCTGTGTTCAAAGCTCCTCTTTTCACAGCGTCACCAGTGATAGTGAATCACTTCCTAGCCTAATGACGTCCTTTTAACTTACTTCTATGGAGACTCTATCTCAAAATTAAGTCACAGTTAGCATCCCTGGCAGGTAAAGAATCCAATAAATCTGTGGTGGTTTGAATAAGAATTGTCCTCGCAGGCTCATGTATTTGGATGCTTAGTCACCAGGGAGAGGAACTCTTTGGTTCCAGTGGAGCTCTTTGATAGATTTGGGAGGGTTAGATGGTCTGTCTTTGTTGGTGTGGGTGTGGCCTTAAAGTTTCTAAAGCCCAGGATAGATTCATATTCGTTCTCTCCCTTCCCCTCTCCCTCTCCCACCTGTCCCCTACCCTGTCCTCTTCCCTCCCCCTCTTTCTTCCCCTCTTTCTCCCTCTCCTCCTCCCTTTCCCCTTCCTCCCCGTCCCCCTCTCCCATCTTCCTCCCCTCTCCTTCTCCATCCCCCTCTATTCCCTCCTTCCTCTCCTTTTCCCTCCCCTTCCCCACCCCTCTCCCTCTCCCTCTCCTCTCTCCCATCCTCTCTCCCTCCTCTCCCCCACACCCAGGATTTAGCTCTGAACTGCTTTTTCAGCACCATGCTTTCATGCCTCCATGCTCCCTATAATGATGATAATGGACTACACCTCTGAAACTGTAAGCAAGCTCCTAATTAGATGTTTTCTTTCATGCAAGGTGCCTTGGTCATGGTGTCTCTTCACAGCACTAGAACACAGACTAAGACGCCATCCTATGAGAAAGGGTGACACAAACCAGCACATAGCACAACATGGGCTGGAACTCTCTGGACATACTCAAGGAGTCAATTATTTTTGCTTCTTTCATTTTTCAAATTTATTTTTTTTTTTTTGGTAATTTCATACAGAAATACAATATATGCTTTATTCCTCCCCTCCAGTTCCTCCAAGAAATGTTCCCTACATTCTCTTATCAAATTCACGTCTTCTCCTTCTTTACATAAATAACCAACAGAGGGCAATTAGTGCTACCTGTACATTCATGCGTGTCGGGTTTTATCCACTGGAGCCTGGGAAACATACTGGGGTTCCCAGCACTGAGAAAAACTGAGTTTCCCTCCCACAGAAGTCATCAACTGCCAGTAGTTTCTCAGCTAGAGGAAAAGTTCAGGAGTACCTTCCTGTTCCATGATGCACTATTTCCTGAGTTGATCTTTTGCAGCACCCATAGGCCCACCTTGAGTGTGTGGTTACCACGGCCCTGTTATGATTGCAACATCCACAGCCACCGTGAGTCTGTGGGTAGCACAGCACTGTTCCAACCCGATATTCTTTCTCAGCAGTCCTTCCATCCCCTCTTCCATGATGTCCCCTCAGCCTTAGGGAAGAGGGCATATGGTCCAGGAGAGCCGTTTATAGCTGAGCATTCCCCCAGCCATTTACTCTCTGCACTTTGACCAGGTGTGAGTATCTCCACTAACTATTATCTACATCATAAGTCAAATATACTGGGAAGACAAAAATCTTAATATCAGCTTCATAGTCCCAAGAATTTTGGACTCTGAATTACGAGCAAAGGTGATTCAAGGCGTCATCTGATTTCCGGGAACTGGGGTCAGATTTTTGTCTTCCAGGTTCAGGACCATTTCCATGGCAGGAGATTCCTGGGTTTCCAGTGAGAAGGAGGGAGGTGATTTATTGATTCATATTCTAGAGTGTGGTGATTTATTGATCTGTATTGTAGATCTGCAGTGAAAGTCCCCCAGGTCAAAAAGTTCATCATTTCTAAAGTCAAAAATTAAAGATCAGCCCCTACTTCCATAGAAAATAATTATATTCCGCCTACCCTTTTTTAAAACCCTCCCTACTGCAGATTCCCCTTTACCTCCTGGTTTATGTAATGCTGGGGGTAGACTCCAAAGCCCCATGCATGTTAGGCAAGCACCTACCAGATGAACCACATCCCCAGCCCCCATTTGCTTCTGGGTTGTATTTGAGACAGGGTTTTTCTGCAATTAGATAACTGTATCTGTGTTTTATTTCCTCTCCCATTCATCTTTTATATGCTGTGAAATTAACAAGGCTCCCATGACCCACCTGTGAAATCTGCCATCTCTCATGGCTGCTCACTGGTCTTTGCTGGGAGATGCTGTAGCGATAGCACTCGAGCAATTTGATGAATGTTTCTCTCCTTCTCATTACAAGAATGCTAATCTTCTGACATCTCTCCCCTTATGTACATTCATTAAAGGACTCTGGGCTCCCCACACTCAGCTGCAGATAATATTCAGCACTGTATTTGCTGACACTACAGTGGTCGGCTCACACAGAATTATCTGATGATGTGGTATTAAAGAATTAGGTCAAATAATCTGGATAAACCTTTCGGATTAAAGGATCTGTGCTTGTCTCACTGACCAATATTTTGACAATCTAGTTGGACTCAAGCATACACAGTGTCCTCATTGTTCATTCTTTCCACAGATTGTGATGTGTGCTGCGTATAAAGAACTCTTCCGGGCACTGAAGAACAAGGGCTCTACTTTCCAGAAACTTGCAATACAGGAAAGGAAAATGTGAGCAGATACATACTATCAAGATAGGGGTTTACTAACAAGCTTGCTGCTACAAGCAGGGTGACCTGAGTTTGATGCCTCCAGAACCCACCTTAAAAACCAACCTTCACTACAACATGCCAGAGGCCTGGGATGGGGGAAGGCTCCAGGGTGTCTATGTGGACAACTCTAGCCAAGACTCCCAGCAATTGGGGATATAGATCCTAAAGTAGCCACATTCTGTAGCCAGGCAGAACTCCCTGTGGAGGGATAAGTACAGCAACCCACCCACATTGACCCAAAATGTGTCCTACCTACAAGATGTGCAGGGACAACGATAGATCAGAAACAGAGGGGATGGCTAACCAATGACTGGCCCAAATTGAGACCCATCCTGTGGGCAAAAGACAATCCCTGACACTATTAATGATACTGTTATGCTTGCAGACAAGTGCCTAGCATAAATGTCTTCTGATAGGTTCCACCCAGCAGCCAATGGAAAGACATGCAGAGGCCCACAGCCACACATTAGATGGAGCTCAGGGAGTCTTATGGAAGAGTTGAGGGAAAGATTGAGGAATCCAAAGAGAACAGGAATTCCATAAGAAAACAGAGTCAAGTAATCTGAACCCTTCAGGGCTTCCAGAGACCGAAATACCATGAACCAAAGAGCAAGCATGGACTGGACCTAGGCCCCTTGCACACATATAGCAGATATGTCGCTCGGTCTTCATGTGGGTCCTGAACATTGGAGCAAGGGCTATCCCTGAATCTATTGCCTGTCTGTGAATCCGGTTCCCCTTAACTGAGCCACCTTGTCTAGCCTCAGTGGTAGAGAATGCACCTAGTCCTGCAGTGACTTGATGTGCTGGGAGGGAGTCGTAGGGTGTGATACCTAGAGGGGAGGCTCTACACATGAGCACACGCATCAGAAAACACAAACAAGAAAACATGTCAAAATAATTTGGGGATAATCTCTGGGATATGGCCCTCCTATAGTCAGAATGGCTTTCATAAACAGAGATTTGAGTCCACCTGAAAAAAATAGGAAGCAGTTCACTGGGCAAAGCATCATGTGTATGTAAGAGGGCTTCTAAAATAAATAAGTAGCAGGTGCAACCAGAAAGGGCATGATATGCGTAGAAGGCAATATTTGTGTTCCACCCTCCCCTGCCCCTAGAATGCACAAAAGATGAATATGCTGCAAAGAGTAGGAGTATTTTAGTTTCCTTTCTGTTACTGTGATACAACGTTCTGACTACATCCTCTCAACTGTGAGCCCAATACACCCCTCCCCCTCCATTATGTTGCTTTTTGTCAGACATCTGATCACATTAAGAAAAGAAATTAGTTCAATAACAGACCCGATCCTTCCTGACACACTTATAGGGTGGATCACTCTTCGCAGCTCTCCCAAGCAAGTACACTGATCTGCCTCCTCCTAAAGAGTTTGGTCTTTTTTTATATGACAACTTACATATGTTAAATTTGCAAACATTTTGAGTGCCAAGAGTTTTCCAGTCTAGGGCCCTAATTCGAAGTCTTTCCTTTATGCATCATCCCCAGAATCTCAGGATTTCTGAAAGATGTTCAGAAAGCTATGCCAGCCCTCTGAGCCCTGCCACTTTCAAAGCCATCCACCAGTTCTATCTTCCTTCACCAAGGTCTTTCTGTCTAGTACAGGGTGGCAGAGGTGTAGGCAAGATTGAATTGGATATGTAAGCCAAAACTATTGGCTTCCAAATAACACATTTGCTATTCAATGGATAGCTTTCTGGGTTCTATCCTCTTTGTGTGCGGCCTGGCATATTTCCGTGCTTTGAATCACTGGAAGAAAAACTCTACACATTCCCCCTAGGTAGCTAATTGCCCCTTATCTTGCAGTTGTGCACATAGTTCACGTTGGGTGAAATCTGATGCTCATGAATCCAAACCATGTTGTTTTCTTTCTCTTGCTTCATAGTCAAATTTGTTCAGCAAGCAATCAACCTTTAAGAAGTGTTGATAGCCTTCCCTTCCCTTCTGATTCTTGAGTGTGGGTCCGAGGAATTCTCGGATGGATTGTTTTCTTCTGGAACCAAGAAGCTATGGCAGCAATAGAACATCTGCTAGGACTACTGGAAGGGTTGCTATTTCGCTTCCTAACACGTAGCCCTGGACTGGGAAGATAGCTTAGACGGCCTAGCAGCTGAGGCACTTGGCCACAGAAGCATCTAACCTGAGTTAGATCCTGAGAGCTCACTTAAAAAGAGGAGGTTGGTGAGGCTCACTTAGTGCTGGAGAAGAGGAAATGGTCAGTCTAGTCTACTGTGTGAGACCCAGATCACACTGGGAGACATTGTCTCAAAAACCGAGGTTGGACATATCCCAACATTGACCTTTGACCTCTACCTGAACATATGTATGTATGTACCCATACACACAATCTCACAAACACATATATTCACACATGAGCATGCATGTACACACACACACATGCTCACACAGAGACACACACACATACAATGAGCTATATGAAGAATATACTTGGGATCAGACACACGTCTATTTACCCACTCAGCAAGTATTTATTAGCAGTCATGCAGTTCAGTCCTGTTTCTGTCTGATAAAGTCATATTAATGAGTGAACAAGATAAGTAGTGTTCTTACTGAATTCCCAGAATGGATCAAAAGTTTGTGTCCTTGAATTGCTCAATCCTGGGCAATTTGTTAGATCCCTCAAGCCTGATTTCTCTTCTGGTCCATTTATAAGGATAATGTTATGAACTTCCTGGAATTTAAAGAGAGGGGAAGTATTATAGATTAAAACCAGGACTTGGCCCATACTAGAAAATACTCTACTATTTAAGCTACATCTTCAACTCTTTTCTACTTTTTTATTCTGGCATAGTGTCTTACTTAGATGTCTAGGCTGGCCTTGAACTCACTCTGTAGCCTAGGTTGGCCTTGAACTCATGCTCCTCTGGGTTCAGCCTCCCAAGTAACTGGACTAACAGGCATGCAAGGCTCTGGCTGATTGTAATATTAAGCTGAGTGATAGATATGGCCGCCCGCACTGAAGTAACTGGTAACATCCGAGGCACTCAAAACCATGAGCTGACACATGTAGAGACTTTCTTTTTTGACCCAGAATTCCCAGGAACACCCTCAAGTTTATGGTAACCACCTGATGGCACCATCAAATTTAAATTGGGGGTTTGTGAGCCAGTCGGAAATAGTCAAGGTATAAAAATTCACAGACTATGGCAGAAAAGCAAATATAAACCTCTTTATGTGGTTTCCTGCTTAATTTATTCCCAACTTTGTCTTAAGTGATACTTCTCACCAGTGTATATGAAATAGAAGGGGGAGGAAAACCCTATCTAGAGTTAGAATTCCCCGTGGCTGTTTCCTATTAGGTCTGTGATGCACTACTGCCCCCGTGTGTCCCAAGCTTGGCTAGCAAGGATCTGGCACCCACACTGACATTATGATATTTTATTTTATTTTATTTTATTTTATTATTTTTGAGCAAGAACACTTAAGAAGAAGAAAATAGACTCTCAAAAATCCTCTTTATCCAAGATCAAATAGCATAAAACCTAATTAAGTCAGAGCAGCTGCTGGTGTTTAACCAACTCAAGCAGCACATCTTTTCCTTCCGTCAGTGATGTGCATTGGACATCCGGCTCCATTTACAGGAAATGGATGCATTAACCTCAGAGATAAGAAGAAATCCCTTAATAGAGTAGAGGGCTCTCAGTATGTTCCCAAGTGGTGTTCTCTGGTTCCTGATATAAGCACATGTCTCTGCTCAGAATGATTTCTAACACCATTGGTCAGTCAGCCTGAGCTTTGTTCTCTGCTGGAAGGAAACATCTAGATGCCTCTGCCTCAGGCTAGCAAAATGTATCTTTGTGCTATATGAGTCAAGGTCAAGAAATGTTTATCAAACTAGCTCCATTGATCCTGTTAGGACCCTAAGATTTTAGGTATTGTGCAATTTAGAGGGTACAGCTCACTGATGCCTAAATTGACTGTGGTAGTTGTAAAATTGACAGGACCTAAAATCATCCAGAAGATAAGTTTTGGGACATGTCTGGGAAAGATTATCTAGATTACTTTAATTGAGGTGGGAAGAGCCACCAGGAATGTAGGTGGCACCATTCCCTAGGCTGGGGTCCCAGGTTGAGTGAAAAGGAGGCAGTGAGCTGAGCACTAGCATCCATCTCTCTCTGCTTCCTGACTGTATATGCAGTGTGACCAGCTGCCTCACGCTCCTGCTGCCATGCCTCCCCGACCATGATGGACAGTACCTGTGAGCTGAGCACCAGCATCCATCTCTCTCTGCATCCTGACTGAATATGCAAAGTGGCCTGCTGCCTCACACTCCTGCTACTCTGAATATACCCTCAAACCATGAGCCAAAGTAAACTGCCCCTCCCTCTAGTTGTGTTTGTCAAGTATTTTGTTCTAGCAGCATGACAAGTAAGTAATCTGAGTCTAGAGGACACTTGCTGAGATTTCCAGATTCCTGTGTCCTGGAATGAAGAATTTGCCTGGAGACCCACAGAATGTGATAGAAATAGAGGTAGTTTATTAAGAAAAAGAAAGACAGCACCAAGAATGAAACTGAACTAGAGAGCTATGACAGGTCTGAGGTCTCTACTACCAGCCTGTTGTATGACAAAAACTTTCCAAGAAGCATTAATAAGTATCTCCAACCAATCTGAGGATCAAAGATATGCCAAAGTAAGCATAACACCAAAGTTCAACTTAGTGAAACAGTGAGTTTATTTGGGACTAAGTACTGGAGTATGGGTGAGGGATGACTGATAGGAGCAGAAAGGACCCAAAGTGAGCTAGATCACTGAAAGCTCACCCACTGAAAGCAAGGGTAACAGCTCATAAAAACTGGGACCCTGGAGCTTACTGCATGACTTTCAGGCAACTCCACTAGCTGGAGCATATATATTTCTGGTATCTCAGCTCATCTGAGCCTCCTCAGCAGCTATTACTGCTTATATTGCCTTTGGGAAAATGGGACTTTGTGCATCTTGTCAGTTTCAGGGACTTCCTGGGACTTCTGAGTTGTTTATTTCCTGAGTCTTAATAAGCCTACCTGTAGAACATCCTGAGTCTTAATAAACTTCCCTCTATGGTAGAACTTAGCAACTCTAAGGAAATATCTACACAGGAATAGAGATATAGGGATGTTCAGAATGTTTCAGAGAGTAAATGTTTACTTGAGAGTAAAAGTTTTAGAGAGACCAAATATAGTTCAATGTGGGCAGAGCACAAGGCTTGAGAAGAAGGGTATTGTCAAACAGGGATGCCCTAGGGGTGCTTGGGGAGGGATCAGGTTATGGACTAAAGATGTGAACTGAAAGGATGGGCCACAGAATATTATAAAGAACAGGAAGGTCTGATTTTCACCAAGACAAGGGTCAGTTGAATTGTGGGAAAATCTAAAACAGAAAGCTCAGAAGAAGACCATTATGACAGTCTAGGTAAAAGAAACCAAGTATGGATTAAATATTGAAAGAAACAACTAGATAATTATTACAACCATCATTAGATTTTAGAATTGTGTGAACCACTCTAAACTCTTTCCTGGTTGCTCTTGACTGGTGATATAAAAATTAACAAGTGTAAGGGCTTGAGAGATAGTTCAGTCAGTAAATGGCTTGTCTTCCAAGCAAATAGACCTGAGTTCAAGCCCCAGAACACACAAGATATGATGATGCATATTTGTAATTTCAATTCTGGGGAGATGCAGAAGACAGGAAAATCCCTGGGGCTAGTTGGCCAGCCAGTATAGCCTACTTGGTTAGCTCTAGGCCAGTGAGATATCCTGTCTTAAGAGTAAAAGTGGTATCTGGTCCTTCTCTTTTGTCCTATTCCATATCACTGAAGACAGTTCCTTAAGCCTTCTGTCTCTTATCTGTCCATCTTTACATGTCCCTAGTTTCCACACATGCCAGAGGTTTCAGACTTGCAAACCATATGGTATGACGCTTTTACAGATCAACATCAGCTAGAAAGCTCAACAGATGGTGATGGTGAGGAATCCTGAAATTCTTTCTGGCATAAGCCAGCGTACCCTGGCTTTGGTCCTAGATGCCTACCTATGATTTAAATGTTATCTGCTGACTATTCTATTGATACTCAGTCTTCCAACTCAGAGTACAGTGATGGTTGCTTAGAGATAACATCTCAGGGAAGACAATCTAAGAAAGAGCCAATGTGTCTAATGCTAACTGTACAATCTGATACACCCTTGTGAGACTTTTCCTGGAGAAGATGTGAACCGACAAGGCACTGATGACAGTTTAAAGAAGTAATTCCATTCAAGTCTAGCTTCACAAACCATTGAGTTCATTTGGCTACTTGCAGGAGTATAGGTGATGGGCTACAGACAGGAACATGGGTGTCACAAAGCCAGCTGCATCCCCCCAAATCCTACATGAGCATGAGTGACAACTCATAGAAGCTACCTTCCTTGTACTATCTTCTTAACTTGTACTCTGCCTGAAAGTTTGGAGAGGGTCCTTTCTATCACAGTTGTTACTGTTTATGACCATAGGGAAGGGACATGTGTATCTCTTAAGTTTCAGGAACTTCCTGAGACTTGTGAGTTTAGATAAATTCTAGAGCCTCATACGTATCCTTTCCTTCCTGATTGCTGGTGAGTTTCCCTCTCAGAAGAAATGTCCCAATCCCTAGAAAATAGTTATGCAATACCACTTTGGTCCTTCCATATACTTCTGAGATGATCAATGGCTTCCTCTCCAGGCAGCTGTGAGTAAAGAACAAGGTCCTAAGCACGAATCATTAAGCTGTGATTGTGGACCATTGTGGTAACGAAGACTGAGGAGTCCTAACTGTTAATAATCACACTGAATGGGACTACACATAAAAGGGATGAGTCTACTAAGATTTTTCAACTTAGCATCATGACTCTTCCCTGTTACACTTGAACCGATAAGCAATCATTGAAAACACTCCAGAGTGTTTCCTAACAACAGATTTCTTGCAACCAAGAAAATGACAGCTCTCAGATATTCAAGTACATCTATTCATGAAGAATATTATCCACTAAGTGTCCGTGAAAAAAAATAGGAAAACTGTGCTTAAATGATTTTTTTACAAAGGTTACTTTCAATTATTCTAAACACCATAGATGAATCTCACAGATTTAATGTTGAAGGAAAAATGATAAAGACAGACCAAATGCTATGCGATTTTGTTTACATAAAGCATCAATACAGGAAAAGGAAATCAATGCTGATAGGAATTAGCATAGTGCTTAGCCTGTTAATAGGATAATGACTAGAATTCAGGGTGAAAGTGGTTCTGTGAAGAGCCATACATAGTTATTTTGCTTGACCTTATTTTTTTATTATTAATAAGCACATTTTGTTTGTAAAAAATCTATATAGCCATTATAGTTATGAATACTTTGTATATATTTCAACAGAGAGCGTTGTGTGAGTGTTTCAAGTTCATCCACACCTACTATAAGAAAACAAATCTGGAGCTAGAGACATGGCTCAGTGGGTGAAGCATTTGTCACACAAGTATGAGGACCTGAGTTTAAAGCTACAGACTGTACAAAAAAGTCAGTGAAATGGAAGTTTTTGGTTGTGTCATGTGATTCAGACTCATGTTGGTGTTTTGCTGAGGCAAGACCCGTGGAAGGACATGTATAAGTAGGGCAGTGTGCTTGCATAGCTAGAATTTGCAATGTTCATTGGTCTCGTGTCTTCACCGGTCTTTGCTTTGTTGAGAGAGGCATGGCAGAGAACTTTTCCTGGCATCCTAGTTGGTTCTGGTCACCCCTTGACTATGACATCATCAGAGGCCTGTTTTGGTGGTGGTGGTGGTGGTTTTTGTTTGTGTGTTTGTTTCGGTTAGATTGTGCCACCACTGCTAACACTACTAAACTGGACTCTTCTGGCATCCTGACAAACAGATTAAAATCACCCCCAAAGAACAGCTTCTAAACAGGTTCATATCCCTTTGTCCCATTTACCATCCTTTCTCCCCTACCTTTGGATGGTGGACTAGCAGCAGGGTTGAAGCATTTAAGAACCCTTATTAAAAGTAGGTTTTGAAAAATCTAAGCCTACAAGCCAGCTGTAGTATCACACATCTGTATTTCCAGGACTCTTACAGAGACACGGGAGACAGAAAAAGGAGAATCCCTGAAACGTCATGGGCCATCTAGTTTGACATATGTAGCAGAGAGCAATAAGAGGCCCTGTTTGAAACAATATAGAAGGTAAGGGCCAAAACCTGAAATTGTCCTCTGACCTTCATATGTGTGCTGTGGAGTACACACACCTGCACTTACACAGAGACTCTTTTAAATGCTTAGGGTCAGCATCCTAAGTATATGCCAAGGCTCTACAGATGATAGCGATAACTCAGTTGGGATTTCTATTTCTGTGAGGAAACACTATGACTAAGGCAGGTCTTATAAGGAAAGCATTTAACTGTGGCTGGCTTACTGTCATAATGGCAGAAAGCACGGCAGCGAACAGGCAGATATGGTGCTAGAGAGGTAGGCAGCAGGAAGAGTGTGAGACACTCACTGGGTCTGGCTTGAGCATCTGAAACCTCAAAGTCCGGCCCCAGTAACACACTTCCTCCAACAAGGCCACGCCTCCTAATGGCACCTATGGGCCTATGGGGGGGGGGCATTTTCATTCAAACCATCAAAGATGGTATGCTTTTATTTATCATTTTGTTTTTATGGATACCCTTTGCCTAACCACTAATAGAGCACAACCCTTATATTGGGCCAAAAATATTATTAAAAGTCAATGTAAACATCAAATTACTTAGCAGCAAGCTCCCACTGTAGTTGAGATCATAGTCAGCACCAAACACAACCTTGAAAAAGATTTTTGTGTCAAGGTCCTTAATGGATATTTTCTTGGGCATCCCCCCAGTGTTGAATCTGCTATGACAGATACTTTAAAAATATCTTACCAGGCAGTCGTGGAGCATGCCTTTAATCCCAGCACTTGAGAGGCAGAGGCAGGCAGATTTCTGAGTTCGAGGCCAGCCTGGTCTACAGAGTGAGTTCCAGGACAGCCAGGGCTTATACAGAGAAACCCTGTTTCAAAAAAACAAAAAAACAACAACAACAAAAACAAAACAAAACAAAAAAACCTTTAATGAAATAATGACTATTTTTAAAATGTGTTCTTAATATCCAACTCATACCACTGGATTAGCCCAGTGACAGAGCTACCTATGTGATAGGTCTAAACAAAACATAAAAGGCAGAAGATACTGGGCCTAACTTGAGGTAATAGTTTTACTCTGAGTACATTGAGATACTCAGGCTGGAAGGTTGCATTCAAAGACATAGTTATATTGTCTGAACTAAGCACAAAACTTTAGTGAAAAGATATAAGAACATAGGGAAATGAACTTCAAAATCTGGTCACAGGGAGAGAAAAGAGTGGGTATAATGGAAGGTGTAGTAAATGTTCTGTCTCTGTGAACATGATGCATGGTTTAAAACAGGAACAATAAAGCATTCTCAGAGATAAAAGATTTGCCTTAAGGTTTCAGAGGGTTTCTATCCGTCATGACAGAAGCATGGTGGAACAGCTCCCGGTTGTGGCAGTGGGATCCTGGGACGGAGACAGTTCACATCACAATCAACCAGGAAGCCGAGGAAGCAGACACAAACTGAGGGGTGGGCATACCTTGGCATGCCTTCCCTTGGTAGGCTACTGCCCCTAGCTAAGCTCTATAACCTCTCAGAACAGTGCCGCCCCTGTAGTTTGAATGAGAGAAGACCCCCATAGGCCCATGTACTTAAACACTTGGTCTCTAGTTGGTAGAGTTCTTTAAGGAGGTTCAAAAACCTTCAGAAGGTAGAGTCCTACTAAAACAAGTAAGGGTGAGAGGGGTCATTTTGAGGGTCTATAGCGTGGCTCAACTTTCTGTTTCCTGTTTGTGGGTGCAATGTGATCTCATCCCTTCCTGCCCTGGCTGCCATGCCTTCCCTCCCATAAGCTAAAATAAACTCCTTAAGTTTCTTTTCCCATCCTGGTATTTTAATCACAACAGAATAGTAACTAATACTGCCATCTACTGGAGAACAAGTGTTCAGCACATGAACCTATGGGAGGTTTTCCACATTTAAACTGCAGCAGAGAGCCGTGTATAAACAGTGAAGAATGAACAGTTCCTGAAAAGAGAGATATGAGTTAACTCCTAATTGATGTTTTCCGTATAGGGAGATAAAGTACAATAAAACCAAGGATTAGGAGAGACCACTCTATCTAGATGCACCTGAAAAACTAAAATTATCTTTCTCCTGGGGTTATTTCATTCTATTCTTCTAAAATAAGTGTCAATCATCAAATAATCACGAGTCACTATGTTTTTATGGAATATGGAGAATTCCCAGTGAGCATACAATCAAAGAGCATTCTGGGAAACAACATGTTCAAGTGGTGGGTACTTACTGACCTACTGAGTTTAGGAACAGTGTCAAAAATGCTGTGGAACTTGAACTCATCCATAACCTTGGAGACAATCATGACCCCAGCAAGACAGGACCAACAGCATCCATGAATATGCCTGAGTTATAGCTGGATCTCATACTGATACTATCTTTGTCATGTAGATTGCCCCAAAACACTTGAATGGACTATCAAAGTTCACCCATGCATTTTTGCAAGATGGCATCTCTTGGATGACATATACAAGGGCAATATCTAAAACAATAATTTAGTAGAAAGACCAGGATCTAGCATGAGAAAGATGTCTCCAAGGCTACATCAAGTATGGGCTGAGTTCAAATCCCTACGACCCGCATTAAAGTGTCAGACATGCCTACGACCCCAGGGCAGAGACAAGAAGATCCCCAGAGCTCCCTGGTCAGCCGGGTTAGCAGAATCAGCCAGTCCCATGTTCAGTGAAAGACCTTGTATCAGGATGATACAGTGAAGTACAGTAGAGAAAGGAACCTAAACGCTCTCCTCTGGCCTTCACATGAATGCACACGGGCACCCACAGACATGTAAACCCACACACAAACACACAACATGCTGCACACAAACACACACAATTCATTGAAGTTTTAAATCTGTTATTGATATCAGACTAGAATAAACAATGATCTCCTCAGAATGCATATCATGCAAGAGTATTAGACCCTTATATGGAACATCTACAACATCCACCCCAAGACTCAGGGAACATCACAGGAGAGGGGACAGAAAGAATGTAAGAGCCTTCTGGATATGACATCGCCATTGAACTGACTGCAGCTATGCTACCTGCACAAGATCAAGCCAACAGGGCAGCCAATACACATCGGGCAGCGCTGGTTGCACTTACAACAACAATAACAACACCTCAAAAAGAGAGGATATGAAACAAGAAGTGGGTCATTTTACACACACACACACACACACACACACACATATATATGTATATGTATACATATGTAGTATATGTATATATTATAGTGTGTAAATATACATATATGCATATGCATATAGATATTTGCATGTACATTTACACATGTATTATAATACATAAATATGTATGTATATATTTATGAATGACAGCCTTCTAGGGTACCAGAGCATGAAATTATTTATATATTTTTTCCACCTCAAATCCTTAGAAAAGTCTTATTTTTCTTAGATTTATCCATCTAGCACGTTATGCTTGCCCAGAGATTTGGCTTACTGGGTTTCCTTTGTAGGAGAGGGGAGAGAGAGAGAGAGGTTGGGTGAGAGGCCTGAAGGTAGTGTGATTCTATCAGGAATCATAATGGCACGGCATCATGGTCTAAAATCTACTGTCTGTAACAAGTTCATCTGAATCTTCTCAGAACAGAGTATGATGCCAGACACCTGCATTTGGGGTATCACTACTGGAGGGGGGAGGGGATGCTAGCCCAGTGATTTGCCCTTGGCATCTAAGGGTGTGCTCAAAACAATCCCAGGACACCCACAGGCATGTATACCCACTTGTCAATGTGTCACACACTTTTTCAATTAAAGAGAAATTCTATTGTCCAGTTCATTTTTTGTCAGCTGACAGCAAGAGGATTTATTGTACATGAGTTACACTTGGCCACAAGAGAGAGCAAAACTAGTTCAGAATGCCAAAGGTCCAGGGCGAAGGGCCAGCGGGACAGTTTTGGTCGTAAGAGAGGCAGTCATTTATTTTCCCAGATGATCTCAGCAAGGTGATGTTCCAGGTCTACGAAGGAGACTTATTACGACAGCAGCACAGAGCCCAACAACTTGTTCTGGTGTCTCGGCCTTCAGCATCCCTTACTTCTGCTCCTGTGGGCTTCGTGGGTGCACGAGCTGGCTTCCTTGGACCTCTGCCTCATCTTTCTTCTCTTGCGCGTCAGCCTGCGCATTCTCTTCTAGGAGATGGCGCTAAGACCGAGTATTGTCCAGTTCTTAAACATAAATTTTGGAGATGACACTGTTCTATTCCAATATCAAAGGTTGGACATGCCTGAGAAATACAAAAAAAAAAAAAAATTGATTATAGGGGTCCCCAGAGGGAGGGGCAGGCCTCTGTCCATGTGCCCTGCAAGGACATAAGTCAGCAAAGCTTCCTCACTGGGGATGTAGCTTGGTTGGAAGAGCTCTTGCCTAGCATTCGGGAAGTCTGTAGTTCAAGTCTATGGCTCCTCTGATGATGGAGATAATATCTTGTAGTCCCATGGCTTCCTATATCATGAGCATCAGTCTGTCTGGAAAAACAATCTCAACTAACCTAATTTCTAAAACCTATCTCAGAGATTTGTCTCCAGGACGATTCTATTTCTTGTACAATTGGCAATCAATAGAAACTATCAGAAGAAGGCCACCCCTTGTCAGTTTGCCACCCAAACATAATGCTTTCAAGCTATAGCCCCTTTCCCCCATAGGCACAAAACGCACTCAGTCCAATTTCACTTAACCAACATAGTCATTATCCTAGATCACTAGTAAGAACCGAAATACAGGGAAGGAACACTAAATAATAACACATTGCAAGCCCTCGTCATAGACCACTGTGAATGTAGCTCTTGCTTCAAACATCAAATCTAAAGTGTCACAGACCAGAGATATGGGAACCAAAACAACCAGTGACATCCAGAAAGCAAGTTTGGGGTGACAATGGTACATCAAGACTCTGTCTTCTTCCACTCTTGTCTTATTTATCTCATAGTAGCCAAGTCTCCTAATAGATCTGACCACACACAAGGTGAAGACATTGGTCCTGCAGAAACTGCGGATGTACCGCTTAACAGTGAGTACTAAAGACAGACCACTCCCAAGAAGTGTGGTCAGAGACAGGAAATGCTGCCCTTGGAGAGCCAGTGTTAGCATCCAAAGCCTGTGGCGACTCATGGGCAGGTCCCACAGACCTGTTGCCAGGGCAACAGTCACCATATTCCCAGAATCCATTGATCCATTGAGCTCACCTCCCACCTTTACCCGCAGCCACTACGTCAGAACCCATATATATATATATATATATATATATATATATATATATATATATATATATATATATATATACACACACACACACACACACACATACATACACAGGGAACATTCCTCCATCTCTCTCCCCCTCCTCTCTTTTCATGCTACTGCCCCCTCTCTCCCTCTCAATTAAACCTCTTACATGTTGAACTGTTTGGGCCTAGTGTGTGGTATGTCCTGACACAACCCGCCGTTCTAACACATCACCCAGGTCACAGTGTCAGGATCTGAAAAGGTGAACAATGGGTTCCCTTATGAGATTTTACTTTGTCATTAAAAAAAAAAAAATGCTGCCGTCTAGTTCTTAAACATAAGCTTTGTAGATGACACTATTCTGCTCCAATGTCAAAAAACTAGACATGCCTGATAGATACATAAAATTTGGTTATAGGGGTCTGTTATATAAATCTCCCCAAAGCATACTTACATGGAAATAAACACATGAAAGCTTGCCTTGATTTCAGAGTATGTCAACACAGACTGAGGAAAAAGCTACTCATCTGAGACATACCTGGAAATAGGACTCTGGTGGGCAGCTCATCTGAAGTCCACACACAAAGGACTACTCTAAAAGCTCGGCTGACAGCCAGCTCAGTCTTCAAGCTCTTGTCTCATAGCATGAAGGACTTGCTTATGAGACCCAAATAAAATATCTGGGCACAGTGGATGCATTTGTAATCCAGTACTGAGGACGAGGGTCTCTAAGACTCACTGACCAGCCAGCTACACTGAACCTGTGAAAGAGCCTGTCTCAAAAAAAAAATAAACAAGTAAACAAATAAACAAGCAAACAAATAGCTGAGAAATGACATCTGAATTAGAATTTGACTATTGGCCTCTACATGCATATGCATCATGTACACACACACACTCACACACACGCACACACGGTTACATATACATTGAACACAACATATAAAATTGTGTGTGTGTGTGTGTGTGTGAAAAAAAAGTAAAGAAAGAACAAGGGATGAAAGAAAAAAGAGAAAAAAGAAAAGCAAAAAGGGAAAGAGGGAGGAGAGAGAGAATGGGAGTGTATGTATGAAGGTAATAACACCATGTTTAGGAAATAACACCACCATGTTTAGGAAGTGATAGAGAATGGATAAAAACTAAAAGAAGTCAGGAGGGACAAAGATAAGGTAGAGAAGGTAAGGGGGATGCGGCCCATCCTCTGCAGGACATGGAGACAGTAGGAGAGAGCCCAGGAGCTGTTTGGATATTGACATGGAGTTCACAGTGGCCACTTCCCTAGAGAAGGGCTTTTGTCCATATGCTCTCCAGGGATGTTAAGTCAGGAAAGCTTCCCTGTTGGGAATGTTGCTCAGTTGGCAGAGCTCTTAACAAACATTCAAGAAGCCCTTGGTTCTGACCCCAGCACCTCATTAACAAGCCCAGTGTGTTTGTGTGCCTATAATCCTAGCAAGGTCCTTGGTACCTAACAGTGAGTTCTAGTGTATGGCCTGGACTACCTGAGACCCCCATCTCA
>NW_022196905.1:127626106-127641374 GCF_008632895.1 Mastomys coucha
AAAAAAAAAAAAAAGAAGAACTACCCCATTCTGAAACATAGTAACACGTTTCAATGCAAATACACAAGAATCGTCCAGCTCTCCATACAAGCTGTCCATCACATCTGGCTGCCAGCCTGTTTACAACACGATATAAACTTATGTTCAATTACCCACGGAACTTTATTATTAAAACAGAAGTTTAAAATATGCATGTCGAATCTTAAAAAAAAAAAATAGCTCACACTCACAAAACCAATTTTTAAAAGTCTGCGCCGGGGCTGTGCCAGGCTCTCAAAGCCATCTGCTCTCAAAGCTTACCTTCCTCCTTGTTTACTGCAGCCTGTCTGCTGTTTTAACAACCTCCAGTGGGATTTCACACGCCTCATTATGCAAAATCACTGCTTATACATTCGCTCTGCCACTTGCCTAACTAATCTCAACTCAGTAACACCTTTCCCAGGCAGCTCCCCAGTCTGGAGTTCTCCTACAGGGCTTGTAGATCAAGAACCATGCTGGAGCAAGACAAAAGGCAGCCTTCAGTGTGTTTGCCTTATCGGATGGGCTAGATCTGAGCTGCTACTTAAAAGGAGAAGAAACAAAAAAAAAAAAAAAAAAAAAAAAAAAAAAAAAAAAAAAGAAAGGAAAAAAAAACAGACAGAAAAAGCAGCAGGATTATAATATATATTCAAAATAGAAAAAAAAAGGATATTTTTGCATTAGGTATGTTAGAAAGGCAATTCAATTCTCTTCGGACTCACTGTTTCTTCCTCTAATTAATCTATCTTGAATGTTGTATGTCTACATGTACATGTGGGCTGCTGTACACGTGCGTTGCACACAGGTGGAGGTCAAGGGAAATCCTAAGCTACCTGTCATGAGGTGCCACCCACCTTTTATTTATTTGTTTAAGGCAGGATCTCTCATTGGCCTGGAACTTTTCACTATGTAGGCCAGGTTAGTTATCTAGACATCATCCTGCCTCACACCCCGTCCCCATCTCACCAGGCTGGGGTTACAGGTGTAGGCCACTGCTCAGGACCCCCAAGATCAAGTTCTCAGCACAAAGGAGATTTATCTGCCCCACAGGGACAGAGGCAGGGAATAAGAGACAGAGACAGAAGACAGAGGATGAGGGCGAAGGGGAAAGGAACAAGGGAGAGAGATGAGGGACATTTGTCCCAAAGTGGGATAAAGGACTGTCTCCAGATAGAGAGGAGACAGACATGGCCAACACGGCCTATAGGCAAACGGCAATTTATAAAGGGACAAGGAGAAACCCCATGTTAGGATGAGGTGTTTAATTTTAACTGAGTATGTTAATTAGACAAACCAAATGGGGGCTTTTTGTTACTGGACTTCAATACTTTGATAGCTGGACCTTGATGGTCAGCCTCAGGAGGAGGAAGTGGCCAAATAAGAGAATAGACCTTGGGGGCTAGCTTTAGGAATGTAACTTAATGGTTTTTAGCAAGGGATTGAGAGAGAAGGGTAAGGCCTGCCTGAGCCATGCTGGCCAGAGTCCCTTCATTCACTCTATGCTGGAAGCTCAAAACACCTGGTTGTAATCTCAAGAGAAGACTTGGCGGCAGCAGCAAAGTAGATTAACTCATCCATGAGAGTGAAGGCAAGCAGGCAAAAAGCAGAATACTCTTTTCTTCCATCTTCTTTACTGGGGCTTCCACTAGAGCATGTTCCCCACAGTTAGTATGGGACTTCCCACTTCAAATAGTCTGATCAGAAAAATCCCTCACGGGAGTGCTCAACAGCTAACCTGTCAGATGATTCTAGATCCAGTCACACTGACAACCAGGATTAGCAACGGCACTTTAGAATCCAGTTGGAATTGATTGGTTTGAGGATTTATCTACAAGGCATAAATCAAGATTCATTTTCATAGGAATAATTGGTTGGCCCAGGTATCAGAAACATGGGGTTTACCCTCACTTTTTTATAGCAACAAATGGAATGAATCCTATGAATACTCATGGTGGCAGGGGTATCTGATTTTAATATTTTTTTCCAGAGTTGGGTTTCATACTCTTGGTGAATGAAACACAATGATTCTTCAGATGTGAAGCAAAACCACAGTGAAGTGTTTTTGTAGTGGAAGAAGTGGGAAGGCCTTTGAGGGCACATGTGGAATGAACTGCCACTCTTTGAGGGCACATCTGGAGTGAACAGCTATACCACACCCTGCTCGTTGACTCTTGTAGGATAAATGGAAACATGTTCCCCTTTCACAAGAGAGAAAGATGAGAACTGAGAAAATTATGGGCCTTGCCTCAAGTCACCACCAACCTTGTATGGGAACAGAACCACCATGAGCCATAGGCAAAGAAAGTTTTCAAAGGCCGCCATGTTTCCTGCACAAAGGACCCCACCCCCATCCCCATTCTCTTTTCTTTCCCAGGCTCACTTGGGAAAACTGGACTAATTATTTATTAGTTGCAAAGTAGTAAATTGGAATCAATTATCTGGACAAATCTAATGGCAATTAAAACATGGCTGAAATTAAGTATAAAGCCATCACTTAAAAGTTCATAGATCCTTTCAAGATATTCTTTAAAGTTATTAGGACATGTCCAGCCCAGACCATGCGATCTGTGGGGAGGAAGAGCTTCTTCTATAAAATCCCACTTCTGGTTGTAACAACTACCTTCCACCCCAACTGCCTCTCTGCAACTCCAGCGTCCCAGGAAGAATGGTTCTGACCCATGCTGCCTGCCTTCTGAGCCATGGGTATCAACTTGAAGCCAGTCAAACTAGGGTAGCCTGGTGGGCTCTGCCATTTACTTCCCCTTAAAAATAACCTCACTGGGCGGAGCAGATGGTGTAGTTAAGAAAATACCTGCCACATAAGCACGAAGACCTAAGCTCAATGGCCAGAACACACTTAAAAATGCTGGACATACAGCAGGCATTTCAGTCCCAACACTGAAGTGTGGAGCGCTGCTGCCGTGCCTTTAAGATGGCGCCTGCCATTCTTCTGCTAAGGAGTAAACAAGTCCTTATTTGGCAAGAGGGTTGCACCTGCCAGTGGTCTGATCTTTCCTCATGAGGCTATAGCCAATGATAGCGCAAGACGTGGTATGGGCTCATGGGCAGTCCTTCGAAGGGTATTTAAGCAGCACTCACAGACCATTCGGGGGCACACCCTTGATTCTCATGTAACTAACAGCTCCTGAGTAAACTGTTGCTGGAAGGAACTGGTGTGCTAGTCTTTCTTCCCTGCTGGTCAGGGCTGATCACACTGAAGAGGCTGTGCCTGGGACTCAAGGACCAGTTTGCCCAACCAATCTGACAATTTCCAGGCCAATGAGAGACCCTTATCTCATAAAAAGAAAAAAAAAGGAAGTGAAAGGGAGGGAAGGGAGGGAGATAGGGGAGGGCAAGGGAGGAGAGGGAGAGGAGGAGAGGGAACAAGGGGAGGGCAACAGTGGGGAGGAGGGGAGGAGACAAGAAGAGGGGATGGAAGGGAGTGGAGGGGACAAGGGGAAGGCAGGGGATAGGAGGGGAGGGGAGGCAACAAGGGGAGGGCAAGGGAGGGAAGAGGAGGGAGGAAAAGGAAGGAAAGGGAAAGTGGAAAAGGGGGACAGTAGCTAAGAAGAGTACCCCAAGTTATCCTCTGGTGTCCACATTGTACAGCAGTTTCCTTCAGATTAAAACATTCCCTGTAGTGAAGATCGGGCAATGGTGTGGGCTCATGAGACTCATGAAGCAAACAACCTTCACACAGGTCTGAGAAAAATGAAATTTACAAGATTCTCTAGGGTCCCTCCCTGAAGTTGTGGAAGCAGTAATCAGTGGCTAGGAGGGTCTCCATTGACCAGCCAAGAAGCCAAGAGGAGATGCTCTGGCCAGTAGAGTTGCCTGCGTGTAGTGCAGAGAGCTCCAGGCTTATAGCTTTCTTGAGTCATCACCCATGTTGGGGCAGGTGGACTTTTCAGAGATGCAGCTCTCCTGAGTTATCCTTGCTCTGTAAGAAACCCCTTACACATACTCTCACTAGTAGCCCCAGTAAACTCACTGTGCACCGAGGTGAACTTTGGTAGAATCATTACTTTAGAGTGTTGTGAGTTCCCTATTGAGAAGCAAGTAGCCCTGTGTGTGCGTGCGTGGGTGTGTGCATGCTTGCCTGACTACCTGCATGCATGTATGTATACCTGTGTGCCTGCATGCATGCTTGCATGCACATTTATGAATGCATGCATGCATATGTGTGTCCTCCCAAGAAATGTCTCTCAACACTGTACATACACATGTGTACACACACACATGCACATACAACTACAAACATGCACCAAAAAATGATTTTTTTGTTTTGTTTTGCGAGACAGGGTTTCTCTGTATAGCCCTGGCTGTCCTGGAACTCACTCTGTAGACCAGGCTGGCCTCGAACTCAGAAATCTGCCTGCCTCTGCCTCCCAAGTGCTGGGATTAAAGGCATGTGCCACCACTGCCAGGCCAAAAAAAAAAAAGGATTTTTAAAGAAGAAAAACACCAGCTGGAAGTAAAATATAATCATGAAGTACAATAAGCATCAGAGAAAAACTCCAGAGGGAGGAGAGAAGAAAGCCCCTCGAGTTGCATGTGGTTCACTAGACATGAGGATCTGAACTTATGAGTCCTCTCAAGGCTGCCAAGATGGTTGCAGTGAGCCAAATCCAGTGTCAGAGTTATGAGGAAGATTGAAAAGAGGAAGTTTGACGGCAAACGACAGCAAGAGCTGCTCTGAAGGGTTCTTCAGTCCTTGGGGAGGGAGAAGGGAATTGGGAGAGAGTCCTTCCTGGACTTCTGGGTGCTCGGTGCTCTGCTCCTCCTGTGTTAATCTGTAGGCACACCAGCAGCGAACACCAGCCTTTCCATGGCCTTTCAGAACTAATGGTCTACAAAGGGTGTTACCAAACCTGGCTTACAGTCAGGCTCCTGAGAAGCCAGGCTCAGTTACCCATCCTTGGGAAACCAATTGGACAAAAGATCAAAGAGATCCAATGATTCTCTCAAGTCTGTCTGCAGCATCCTGAAATGAGATTTAAGTTTCAGTGGAGGGCTGGAGACATGCACATCTGAGCAACCTTGGTCTAGGTATAATCCTTTCCACCTACTGACCCGTCACTGTCTAGGCTCCAGTCTCTAGAGCAAGATGGTGTAACAGTTGTCAGAACTGTGTGAGATCTTCTGGGAGATAAGTTTCCCCTCTGCTTGTCTCCAGGCTTCAATCTTTTCCTTCTCCCAAGATGTGAGGAAATTCTAGTTCTTAAGGCATTGTTTCAGTAGTCTGATATTCAGATTAAGAGACACAAGTGTTGTGTGTGTGCGTGTATGTGAGTGCATATGTGTACAAGTGTGTGTATGTGTGTATGTACAAATGCATGTGTGTATGTATGTGTGTAAATATATGTATATACATGTGTGTATGTGTGAATGCATTGCTGTGTATGTATATGTGTGTATGAATGATGTGTGTGCATGTGTATGTACAAATGTATGTGTGCACGTATGTGTGTAAATATATGTGTGTGCGTGCATGTGTGTACGTGTGTATAAACATATGTGGTGCATATATGTGTGTGCAATGTATGTGTGTGCATGCATACCTGTGTATTGTGAATGCATGTGCTGTGTGCATGCATGTGTGTGTATGTGTGAAAAGGGGACATCAGAGCCCTTTAATCCAGAGTTGCATGTGGTTGTATCAGAGTGCTGGAATCTAAGCTGGAATCTAGGGCTCTTTGGTTCTCTGGCAGAGCAGGAAGCACTCTTAACCACTAAGCGATGGCTCCAGCCCCAAACATCTCTTTAGAACATATTCATTTCTGCCAGGCTGATTTCAGAGAGGCATACTCAGCACATGTAGAAGAGCAGCCACTGATGACTAAGCAGGGAGCTGGATATGCTCTAAGAAATGGCCTGACACGGTTGGAAAGGCTACAGAGGGAGAGTGCCTTGTGAGCTGATAATGGGATTTTACAAGGCGATAAAGAACAAGTGGAATGGAGAGAAAAGGAGCTGCAAAGATGCGGAGATAGCATTCCAGGGAGCTGTGCAGGAGATGGACAGCTGCACTGGGGCTGAAGTTCACCTGTTAGCTTAGGAGAGTCAGGGCTGTAAGTCTCAGGTGACCAGAGAGCTAGCTAATGTCGTATTCAGATGGGTGGATCCGGTCCAGCCTCTCAAGGTCCTAAGTAGGACAGCAGCTGAAAAAAAGGCAGAGTTGAGGATGGAACAAAGCAGGGAGAAGCCTGGACAGAACAGGGACAGAGAAGAGGTCTCAGTTAAACTCACAGGTTAGCAGGTTGACTCTCTGGCTCAGTGGTATCAGGTAGAGATAGATTTACTGGCTGCCTGCCCCAGGCCTGCAATGCCACTCCAGTTTGGTGCTACTGAGGCAGGCATGTTGAGGTCTCTGGGTCCCACAAGCGACCTGGAGCTAAAATGCAGAGGGAGTCAGCTGTTCACTTAGCCTCTCCCTCAGTTTGCCACTGCCACTCAAGGCAGTTCCAACTGGTTCCCAGAGATCTGGCAGCTGGCTGCCTAGCAACCTAGCTTCTCATTCCAGACCTTACCACATGCACACTCACACATACACACACACACACGCACACACACACACATGCACACTTACCCATGAGCACATACTCTTGCACACATGCACATTCATCCACACATTCAGACACACATGAGCACATAAACATGCACATTTATTCATGCATATAGATGTACATAATACACACTCATTTAGGCACATATAAACATGTATACATACATGCTCTCCTGTGTGCAAGCATGTGCTGTTGTGGATACTGAGTGTGCACACATACCTGCACACTCACCCATGACACATTCATTCATGCATACAGACATAAATAATATGCACTCATTTATGCACATACACACATATGTATACACACATGCTCTCCTGTGTCCAAGCATGTGCTGTTGTGTAACACTGTTCCTGAGGAGATGTGTCCCACCTCGGATAAGGAATTGATAGATCAAAGGAAATCACAAAAGTCCCGTTTGTGAAACAATGAGTTTTTCCTGGGATGACTTACACAAATACAGGCTTGGAGTTACTTACAGGAACAGAAACAACTCAAAGGCAGTTGTGTCACTGAAAGCCCATCCCAGCATAGATTATGACTTGTAAAGGCTAAAAACCTCAGCTGTAGGTCAGCATCGTCTTTTCTAGGCAGCTCAGCTAATCTCTCTCCTCAGTAAGAGCTAATTACTTATATAGTCAGGGAGTGGAAAGGAAGAGAGACAGAGACAGACAGAGAGACAGAGACAGACAGAGAGAGAGAGAGAGAGAGAGAGAGAGAGAGAGAGAGAGCGAGGTGGTTGTATATCTATCTGGTCAGTTTCAGGAACTTCCTGAGGCATTTTAGTTGTTTGCTTCTTGAGTCTTAACGAGCCTCCTTTAGAAGTTCCTGGGTGTTGACTAGCAACTGAGGAGACTGCTATACAATTCATAGTCATGCATACACACATGTGCACTTATATAGCATGAGCACACACATATACATGTGCACACATACAATGTACACATACAGAAACATGTATACATATACATGCATACACATGAATACCTAGTCACCCATAGACATAGATACACATGTAGATTCCTCATGTGCACATAAACATGCACACCCATATGGACTCCCACCCATGCACAAAAATATACAAATACACAAAGACACATGCACATACTTGCATGCACACACACACATGTGCAAGCATGTGCACATGCACACTCACTCTACATATTTGCATGCACATACCCACATAGACTCTCACCCTTTCACATATACACGTACACTCACACACACATACATATACACATTTGCCCACATACTCATTGCATATATTTGCATGCATACTTCCACACACATGTGCACCCCCACACATGCAGGGTTCTGAGAGGCAATGCTGAAAAGAAAACCGACTGATATAAAGAGGAAAAGGAACAGCTGGAAGGAGCCAGGTGGGGGAAGCAGCTGGGAGCACTGCAGGAGTCCAGAGAGCTCACGGGGCGGAGCCCTGAGTCCACGATTAAGCTAGTAAGACTTGCCAAAGGCAGACTCCCTTTGTTGCTGTCACCCATCATGACCCCCTGGCACAGGAATGAATGCCCAGAATTAATCCATTCTTGTTCTGACAGCTACCCACGTGCCTGCCACCCCACCAGCCTCTGCCTTCCAGAACTGACAAGTTCCATAATGCTGGAGTATCAAGAGCCTGCTGCAAAGCCAAGAGTAATTTCACAGTCTGGCTCCGTGGGTCCTTGATGCTTCCATTCGGAATCCTCCTAAATTAAAAACACGGCGTCACTCAATTTGTGCAGCCTGCCTCATCCTGCTCCTGACAACTGCAATCATCCTGAGTGACCCAGGAGCCCCCATGGACAGGAGCTGCCTGTCTATCAGCCAGTTTCAATGCCCAGAAGTATCTTCCATCTTCTGAGGATTGTTACAGTGTTACAAGCACTCTATTCCAAGAGTGGGGAAATGGCTTACAGTCTGTGGGGGTATGGGGCTAGTTAAGTGCCTCTTCTCTTTCTTGTTGCTATAAAAAAAAAAAAAAAAAAAAGACTCAGAGCAAAGTAATTGCTGCAGTTTGAATGCACCTTTTACAGTTTGAATCAGGTAGCCCCTCATAGGCTCATCCTTTCAGTATCCGCTCCTATCCATGATGCTCTCTAGAGAGGCTGACTTGCCTTTGGGAGGTAGGGAGCAAGAAGGGGGAAAGAGACCCCTAAGGAGTTACTTCTAAAGGTTATAACCCACCCACTGTTTCCTGCCTTGCTTTCACTGCATACAGATCCACTATGCTGTGAGCAGCTCCTGTCACTATGATCTGGGCTGGTCTACTGTACCTTCCCTTGAAACCATGAGCCCGAGCAAGCCATTCCTCTCTTAAGTTGTCTCTGTGAGACACATTTTCACAGCAATGCAAAGTGACTCATCGCTTTCCTACCCTAAAAGTTCATATGTTAGGTACTTTACCCCCCAAGTTCATAGATTACTGGCATTTGGTTGTGGGATATATTTAGAAGGAAGGAGTTGAGGTTCAAATGGAGAACTTCTCATAGGTATAAACACTTGGTCCCCTGCAGGTGGCGCTGTTTGAGAAGGTAATAGAACCTTTAAAAGTGGAACCTTGCTAAAGGAAGTATGTCACTGGTGAGTGGGTTTTGAGACTCGATATCCTGACTCTACTTCCTGTTTAATCACTGCTTCTAGACTGCAGATGCTATGTGCATGGCCAGGCTCCCAATCTTGCTTGTCATGCCTTCTCTGCATGCTGCCATGCCTTCCCCATCATGTTGGACCACAAGCCAACTCTTTGGAACCACAAGCCAACGCAAACTTTCCCTCACTTCAGTTGTTTTTGTTAGGATGTTTTATCATGGAGACAGGAACGAAACCAATGCAAGAAGTGGTTAGAAATAATGAAGGCTTAAGGTCGGATTCTACGATGGCATTGCTGGATCTTTACGGAAACGGGAGCTACTTCATCTGATCGATCACCACAAGGCATACTCCAGTGGGTTTTCATGTTGACAAGATCATCGTCAAAAGCTGGCGTCCTGGATTTTAACTTCTACACACCTCTGTGCTTTGTAAAGTGACACACCTGTGGGTCTCAACAACAAGACATGGAAATTGTCTAATGAAGAGTCAGAGAGACTCCTCATCTTACATGTGCCAGTTCCTGTCCTTCAGACTGCATATGTCCTGTGAACTACTATTTTCTTGTCTCTCATATAGAGACAGCGGGATAATGTGACAATAGCATGAAGTGCTCACTAGAGAGAACTTCTCTGTGATAGAGAGATAGTTCCACTGGTAAGGTGCCTACCATGAAATCATGAGGATCTGAGAAGGATCTCTAGAAACCACATTTTAATAATTACATGTGGTGGTATGCGCTTGTAATCCTAGTGCTGGAAAATTGGAGACAGAGAAATAGACCCCTGGGGTTTGCTGACCATGTAGCCTAGATGAATCAGAGAGAGAGATGGGTCAATAAGGGACATTGATGCAAAAACATGGGGGTGGGCAGTGTTCTGAGGGACAACCATTGAGGTTGATCTCTGTCCTCCATCAACACACACACACACACACACACACACACACATGCACATCCCCCTGCACATACATGTGCATCCACACACATACACAAGGAAAGTCTCCCATCTTATTTTACCACATTCTTTGCCATTGCTAAATCCATTTCCCTAGCTTCAAGTCTTCCATATCATTTGTAAATCATGGTCATTTCTAAAGCCTCAGCATGAGCGCTGGTAAAAAAACAACTGATGCAGGAGAGACCACAGAGCGAAGGTCAGGATTACATGTGAGGAGCCTTCAACCTGATAAGGGACATGGGATGCTCGGACACTGACTGAGAGTGTGACTATCAAAGCTGGCTCCTCCTGGCTCAAGGGCACCAGTATGTTGGCCCCCAAATTTTCCTACACTCACATCCCTTGAAACTGGAGGACTCTCCTCTGGGTTGTGCTCATAATAACCTAAAAACACATGCAGCTACTCCGTAGATCCTCCCAAAATGGTAACTTGAATGGTTCAGTGGAGAGAAACCTCACTGTACAAACACAAGGGCATGCATTCAATCCCTAGAGCCTACATTTAAACACAACCCAAGTGTGCTGCTACATGCTCCCAACCCCTCCACTCTGAAGATCCCCAGGGATGGCTGGCCAGACAATCTCAACTACTTGGTGAGTTCCAGGGTAGTGAGAGACAATGTCTCCAAAACAAGGGGAGGTGAAGCTAGAAGGATGAGTCATCAGTTAAAAGCGCTCTCTTGCTACTCTTGCAGAAAATCAGAGTTTGGTTCCCAACAACTATATCAGACCACTCAGAACCACCTGCAACTCCAGCTCCAGAAGCTCTGATTGCCCTCTCCTGACCTCAGCAGGGATCTAAACTCATGTGTGTACACATATGAATAAAATTAATAAATCTCTTGAAAATGTGTAGACAGTGCATGAGGAAGGTCACCCAAGAGAGTCCTCTGGCTTCACACAGTCATGCTCCTGAATACTCATGAACACACACACACACACACACCTGATAACAATAAAGTCTTTCTAGTGGGAATATTCAAGTGATTTCAATATAAGCTACACAATGCTCACTTTAAAATGCTTTCAGAATCAATCTTTGTCTTCTCCAAATTTTTGAGCAGATGTTGCTTTTCAAATAGTTGCACTAGACAGAATGCAAGGCAGATTCACTGGCTGCTCTACCAGGGCATGGTTATGCACATTTGTAATCCCAGCACTCAGGAGGCTGGAGCAGGAGGATCAAGAGTTCACGACCATAGAATAACTGTGCTAAGATGAAAGCAGGAACTGCAGCCTGGTCAGGTAAGAGAGGAATCTCAAACCTGAGGTTCTAAGAGTGTCCTTGCTGTAGGCCCCTGTTCCTTTCTTGTCTCCTAAATGGTCACGTCTGCTTAGAGACTGTACTTGTCATATGACTACAACTTGGAGGAGCTACGGGACACCTTGTGGCTGGGCTAACTGAACTAAGCAGTTCATCTCCCTCCTACATACTTCACCTCAATTTCTGACCTGAGTCCTTTGAAAGGTCAGAGACTAGCAGATCTGTGGTCTATGGAATCCAATTTCCTGGGAATAAACTTCTCCAACATACTTTTCTCTAAAACTTGCCCTCTGAGGTCCATGAATTTTGTTCTTTTAATTTGTTTAAAAAAAAAAAAAGACCCAAAAGCCTCTGGTCTAGGTGCCTTCAGTGGTCATTGAGTTTTCCTGTATCCTAGACTCCAAAACAGAGCACAATAAGAGCCTAGAATGACTCTATCATTCTCAAAAACACTCCAATATTTCTGTATCAATCCAATTAAAAAATAGTGAAAATGTTTACCTGGAAATGTGACTGTGATAGCTGACCTCAATTAGCAACTTGATGAGATTAGAGTCACATGGATCATGCCTATGGGGATTATCTTGATTAGGTTAATTATAATGACAAGACCCACCCATTGTGGGTGGCACAATTCCCTAGGCTGTGATCCTAGAATATATAAAAAGGAGAAAATAACAGAACAGCATTCTTCACCCCATTCTGCTTTTGTTTTTATTAGATATTTTCTTTATTTACATTTCAAATGGTATCTCCTTTCCCAGTTTCCCCTCCATAAAAAAAAAAAAAAAAAAAAAAAAAAAAAAAAAAAACTTTTCCTTCTGCCCTCCCCCTGCTCACCAACCCACCCTCTCCCAATTCCTGGCCCTGGCATTCCCCTATACTGGGGCATAGAACCTTCACAGGAACAAGAGCCTCTCCTCCCATTGATGACCAGCTAGGCCATCCTCTAGTACAAATGCAGCTGGAGCCATGAGTCCCACCATGTGTACTCTTTGGTTGGTGATTTAGTCCCTGGAAGCTCTGGGGATACTGGTTAGTTCATATTGTTGTTCGTCCTATGGGGTTGCACACCCCTTCAGCTCCTTGGGTCCTTTCATTAGCTCCTTCATTGGGGACCCTGTGCTCAGTCCAATGGATGGCTGTGAGCCTCTACTTCTGTATTAGTCATGTACTGTCAGAGCCTCTCAGGAGACAGCTATATCAGACTCCAGTCATCCAGCACTTGCTGGCATCCACAATAGTGTCTGGGTTTGGTGATTGAATATGGGAAGGATTCCCAGGTGGGGCAGTCTCTGGATTGTCCTTCCTTCAGTCTCTCCTCCATACTTTGCCTCTGCAACTCCTTTCATGAGTATTTTGTTCCCCCTTTTCAGAAGGAACGAAGTATCCACACTTTGGTCTTCCTTCTTATTGAGTTTCTTGTGGTTTGTTTATTGTACTTTGTTCCAATCTTCTGGGCTAATATCCACTTATCAGAGAGTGAATACCATGTGTGTTCTTTTGTGATTGGGTTACCTCGCTCAGGATAATATTCTTCAGATCCATCCACTTCCCTAAGAATTTCATAAATTCAATATTTTTAATAGCTGAGTAGTGCTCCATTATGTAAATATACCCACTTTGCTTTTTGACAGCATATACAATGTGGTGGACACTTCTGCCACTATGACTTCCCTGTAATGATACACTGTAACTTTGCATCAAAATAAACCCTTCTTTCTCTAGTAGTTTTGTAAGAGTATTTTATCACAGCAACAGAAAAGAAACTATGACAGGTGACTGCATCAATGCCTACCTAGACACCAAATCTATTCTTTTGCCTTTTGAATGACTTGCTTTGACTGGTACCATACAATGCAAAGGATATGATGCCATCTCTAAAAGCCATATATATATATATATATATGTTGTTCTTTGAGCCTTTGTCCTGTGAATAAGCCCAAGCTACCCTCTGGTACTGACAAATGTGGTCCCATAACTCCAGTTGCCCACCAGCCTCCAGCCAGGCATGCAAATGAAGCCATCCCAGACAGATACCCCTCAGCCCAACCATCAGTCCAATACAAGCCCAAGAAAAAGCCCCAACTAATACCAACCAGGCATGGCCCAAACCAGCAGTATTCCCAGCAGACAAATCCATGTGTGTGTAAGCAATAGCGAATGCTTTCATTTACTGATTGATTGATTGATTGGTGTGGTTTTTTTTTTTAATTTCTGAGTTTAGTGTGAGTTATTGCTGTATTAGCTTCATTTCTGTTGCTATGATTAAAATACTCTGACCATAAGCAACTTGTAGAGCTAGGGTTAATTTCAGACCACAGCTCTAAGTCATAGTCCATCATATCAGGGAAGTCACAAAAGCAGCCAGTCACATCACATCAGCAGTTAAGAGCAGAGAAAACTGAATGCATGTGTGCTTACTTGCTTGCTTGCATATAGCTTGAGTGCTCCACTCTTATACAGGTCAGGACTCCCTGCCTAGGGAATGGTGCCACCCACAGGAGGCTAGGTCTTCTCACAGTTAATTCAGTTAAGACAATCCCCGCAGGCACTCACACAAACCACCCCAACACTGATTAATATTTAATGAAACTCTATTCCCAGCAATTGTATGTGTATGAGTTGGCAACTAAAGCTAAGTTACCTAGCTTTAGTTGGGTACAGTTACCTAGTAATTGTGAACCAACACAAAGTATGAGTTCCTGCTTTCATTAACCAAGTTTGCTTTAGGACAACCCTATGTTTCCTTCCTATCCCAATCACAGTGGCAGAAGCAACTTCAGTGAAGAAGGGTTTATTTTCGCTCTTGGTTTAAGAAGGAAAAGCATGATGAGAAAGTAAGGCAGTAGAACATACAGCTAGGACTCCTCACATCAAAATGAAACAGAAAGCACAGAGAAGGGAATTCTAATGTTTGATTCACTTTCTCCTTTTCCCTTGTCCTCAGTCAATCCTCATTTTGTGTGTGTGTGTGTGTGTGTGTGTGTGTGTGTGTGTGATGTGCACACATTTGAATGCACACAGAGACCAGAGGTGTCTCTTTCCTTCTTCCCTTGACACAGAGTCTCTCACTGAACCTGGAGCTGGGCTAAAGGTACATGGAGCCATTCCCAGCTGCTTACATAGGTGCTAGATACTCATATTTAGGTCCTTATTCCTGCTGTGCAAGAGTATTGCCCATTGCTATAACATTTCCCCGCTCCTCTTTAAACACCCTCATGGCCACTCCTGCAAGTGTGATTCAGTCTCTTGGTGACTCTAAATCTAGTTAGATTGACAATAAAGAATAACTATTACCAACCCCGTGTACTTGAAATATTTATACCAATTGTGTCTAGCAAGAGAAAATGCATTCATAGTGATATAGTGATTTATCCAGGTTGTCACAGCTAGAAACTGTTAGCCAATGAAGGTAACTCAGGTCTGCTGGATTCAGCAGGGTGTGACCATTCTACTATAGTAATATCTTTCTTTCTCCCAGTAAAAATAATGAATAGTCAAAGGGCTTGGGGTGATGATCAGTGGTAGAGCACCTGCTAGAATCTCCAAGTAAGGGGCTGGGGGCATGGATCAATGGTAGAGCCCCTGCCTAGAATCTCCCAGTGAGGAGCTGGGGACATGGCTCAGTGGTAGAGCACTAGCTAGAATCCCCTAATAAGGGGTTGGGGGAGTGGCTCAGTGTTAGACCACCTGCCTAGAATCCTCCAGTGAGGGGCTGGGGACATGGCTTAGTGTTAGAGCACCTGCCTAGAATCCCCCAGTGAGGGGCTGGGGGTGTGGCTCAGTGATAGAGCCCCTGCTTAGAATTCCCCAGTGAGGGGCTGGGGGTGTGGCTCAGTGGTAGAGCCCCTGCCTAGAATCCTCCAGTG
>NW_022196905.1:127641749-127701292 GCF_008632895.1 Mastomys coucha
CCCCTGCCTAGAATCCTCCAGTGAGGGGCTGGGTGTCTGGCTCAGTGGTAGAGCCCCTGCCTAGAATCTTCCAGTGAGGGGCTGGGTGTCTGGCTCAGTGGTAGAGCTCCTGCCTAGAATCCCCCAGTGAGAGGCTGGGGTTGTGGCTAAGTGGTAGAGCCCCTACCTAAGATGTACAAAGTCGAGTATTCAACCCCAACACTAAGAGCAAAGCAAATCAAAAATGGAGGACTATTCCAAGGCATATCAGAAAAAAATCCCAGGACAAGCTAACTGTCTCCATGAAGGGACCAAACATACTATGTAACTATTATTTCTGGTCCTAGTTAAGAGTCCTGTTGGAATTCCGTGGTGGTGTCTTTAGTCTCCAAGTGCAACTTCCCTTTAAGAATCCATGTCCTTTACAGCACGTCTACAACCAATGTCTTTGACCTTCCCTTGCTGGTTAATTAGAGGCTTGGAGGGGAAGCCGAGAAACACGTGTTTCGGCAGAAGGGGAGTTTTCAAAAATAAATGCTCCTTAGGACCACTTGACTGAAAAATTTCATTAATTCATTAATTAAGATCTACAGCGTGAGACTCCCAGGGACAGAACAAACACCATCTGTACAGCAGAGGCGCCAAATTTTTCTTTTAGCCTCTAAGACCCAGTAATGAGCACATGTTCTGAATTATCTCCCCCAAATTAACTGCTTCATGGGCAAAGAGCGGTGCTGGCAATCCAGCTAGGTGTGAGCCAGCATCTAAAAAAGGGCAACTATGATCTCTAAGGAGAGCTTCTTTGGCCTTAGACATGGGGGTGGGAAGCAGATTATAGCTCACTATGCAAAGCTTCTTTTCAAGCATCATCAGGCCATGGCTGCTCCCATAGGGTAGTAAGTTCACCAAGGGTAGACAAGCACAGATTGAGTCCGGATGAATTTGTTCTTTTGTATGAAAAGCTGGTGGCTGGATCAAATAGTCTCTCCAGTTCTTTCCAAATGTAGGATGCTACTTAGTGCCTTCTAAGAAGTGACCTGGAGAGATGGCTCAGTGGTCAAGTATTGATCGCCAAAACAAGAGGGTCTTAATTTAGACTCCCAAAACCCATATGCAAAGCTAGAGGCAGAGCTGCGAAGATGACTTAGTGGGTAAAAGTGTTGGCTGTGTAAGTATAAGGACCTAAATTTGAAACCTTGAATTTTGAAACCATGGGAAAGTCCAGGCATGGCCACACACAAGTGAGTACCTTTAACCCCAGCACAGAAAGCAGAGATGGGGGAATCACAAAACTTGGGGGCTGTCAACCTAGCTCCAGGTTCATTGAAAGACTCTGTGTCAATGGAACAAGGAAAAGATTGGTTTAAAAAAAAATAGAACACCCAGTGTCCTCCTTTAGCTTTTGACACACAGTGGCATGCATACTCTATCATATATACATGTACAATGCATAGGCACACACATGCATGCACACACACACACACACACAGACACAGCTGAGTGTAACAGTAAACACCTGTAATAATAACACTGAGGAAACAGATCAAGAGAATTCCTTGGGCCTTTTAGCCAGACAGTCTGGCAGAATTGGCGAGGTCTAAGTTTGGTGAGAGACCCTATCTGAAAAAAATAAAGTGGAAGAGCTTTGCAGGTTGCTCTCTCCAGGTCGTGTCTCCAGCAGTATCTGGATGTGATGGGCTATTAAGAGCAATGGCTTGCAGCCCATAGTACCTGAGGAGTCTCTGGGATCCCCTAACTAAGTCATAGCAGCTGCAGTTGCCTACACAAGACCTAAACGTGACCGAGTCAGTCAACATTCTAGTATGGGCAGGAGAGGAGCTCATGAGCTCTCACCCCTATACAGGTAAAGCTGATACAGGTAAAGCTGAAGGGAAAGCCAGGTTTGTTTCTTTGTTTTCAGCAATGTGACCCATGGTAGCTTGTTCCTGCCCCCACTGGATAGCCCTGGACCCATGGGCACACAGAGGGCACTAATTGTACTCAGTGGGTTGACGAGGAAGAGGAGGAAGAGAAGGAAGAGGAGGAAGAGGAGGCAGTGCCAGCAGCAGAGAAGGAGAAGAAAGAGAAAAAGAAGAAGAAGGAAGAGAAGGAGAAAGAGAAAAAAAGAAATAAAATTGGGGAGGAGATGTGGAAGGAGTTAGAGGGGGGAAGAGGCATTGAATAGCATCTAAATATATTGCATTCACACATGAAATCACGAAAGATTATATAATTTAAAATAAAGTAGAGAGCAGTAAGGACCCATCTGGCTTCCACATGCACATAGATGCACACAAGCATGTACCCATACATGAATGAATGAATAAATAAATAAATTAATAAATAAATGTGACTCTTACACCCACAAATCATGGCTGCGATTTAGCCAGAGTAAGCACATGGTCGCTGCTGCCAAGTTTCTTCAGTGACCACAGCAGTTAGCAGCACAGGTCGATCATCTCCAGCAGTCATAGCCATGAACTGGTATCTAGTGCCAGGGATGGATGACTTTCCAGCAGGTGCAGAACCTCGCACCTTTTTTTTTTTTTTTTTTTTTTTTTTTTTTTTTTTTTTTTTTGGTTTTTCGAGACAGGGTTTCTCTCTGTAACCCCGGCTGTCCTGGTACTCACTATGTAGACCAGGCTGGCCTCGAACTCGGAAATCCGCCTGCCTCCGCCTCCCAAGTGCTAGGATTAAAGGCGTGCGCCACCACTGCCCGGCGGAACCTCGCACCTTTTAAGAAGGGAAGTCTTTTCCACCTCTCCGTTTAGAATCCCCAGCTTGGATAGTGGCTCAGATGCCAGCCCCACAGGAGACATCTCTAGAGCAAACTGTGACTGGTGATATATTTTTTCCTTTTTGGTCCTCAGTGGGTCTGCCCATTCAGGTGACCACGAAGCATCCGGCAAGAAACCTCCCTTGACACCTCACAAAATGTTTAGATTAATCAAATTTTCAGTCTGCCTCTTGTGTAGGAAGGATGTTACCAGGAGGAGTGGCGGGAATATTTTCCAGTTATCTGCGTTACCATAGAGGGCAACTTGATTGCATTTCTGGCAATTACAAACATTGGATCAGACAAGTGTTACACGGGTATGTTTAATTGGTTAAAAAAGAAACCACTCTAATTAGATTTTTTTAATAGCTGGCTTCTGACTGCAGAGACAACAAAGATGATTGATTTTTTTTTCCACGTGAAATCTTTGGAGGGGAAAATATCTTGCTTTCAGTTTTATTTAGAAGCTCTTTTCTCTGAAGCTCCTCCGGTTAACATTTGGGCTCTGGCGAAGCCTCTCGTGCATAGAGTGTGTTTCAAATATTAATGGCCATCTAAATCTGTGTTCTCTCTCAGCTCAACCTTTTGAGCTCAAAATTCATGAGTGTGTATTGATTTAGGCAGCCTTCCCAAGACCCTTGTACCGCTGGGCTCTTTTGTTCTGTGTTAATACGCCCCGACTTATCAATTATTCACTCGCTAAGTGAAAGCAATATAAATCTAGGATCCTGAACAACAACAACAACAAAAGAAAAATTGTTCTTTTCATTTCCTGGTAACACAATGGAAACCAAGCCCCCGTGACCTAGCCAAAGCAGGGTTTGATTTAGTGACAATACATCTGGGCTTTTCTTTTTCCTTTTGTTGGAGGTGCAAATGGGAATGAGGGAATGTAAACCAAAATTAGCAAGCATACACCTGCTGGAGCCAGGGTTTTTTTCCCCCATATACACTGAGGAGAGAGAACGAGCAAGGAGATAATATGAATGTCAAGGCACAGTGCCACATGCCTGAAGTCCCAGCACGAGAGAGGCAGATGCAGGAGGATGCAGAGTTCAAGGACAGCCTGAGCTGTGTAGCAAGACCTCACCTCAGAGATATTAAGAAGGAGGAGGAGGAGAAAGAAGAAGAAGTAATAATGATATCATGATGATGAAAATGTCAGAGATCAGAATATGCACCTCTTATTTCTTTTCTCTTTTTAAGATTTTCTTTATCTTTTTCCTTCTCTTTTTTCCTTTTTTTATTGGATATTTTATTTATTTACATTTCAAATGTTATCCCCTTTCCCAGTTTCCCCTACAGAAATCACCCCCCCATCCCATCCTCCCTTTCCCTGCTTCTATGAGGGTGCTCCCCCACCCACCCACTCCTGCCTCCCTGCCTTGGCATTCCCTTACACTGGGTCATTGAGCCTTCCCAGGACCAAGGAGCTCGCCTCCCATTGATGTCCGACAAGGCCATCCTCTGCTACATATGTGGCTGGAGCCGTGGGTCCCTCCGTGTGTACTCTTTGGTTGGTAGTTTAATGTCTGGGAGCTGTTGGTGTGGAGTCTAGTTGGTTGATATTGTTGTTCTTCCTATGGGTTGAAAACCCCCTCAGCTCCTTCAGTCCTTTCTCTAGCTCCTCCATTGCCCCCCCACCCCCCCACCCCGTGCTCAGTCCAATGGTTGGCTGTGAGCATCTGTATCTGTATTTGTCAGGCTCACAGAAACAGTGGAGTGGCTGGAGACAGGATCCTTCTGGTCTCTATCTGTACCCCAGAGCTAAGGCTGTCCCACAACCCTCTGCACCCAAACCCCACCAGGAGAGAGCTGGTCTCCCAGGAGTCCTCTTACTCCTCAGCCCAGAGGTGAGATCACCACTTTCGTTCCAATAACTGTCCAGGAGCACACAGGGCACAGGGACAGCGAAGCAGCTGGGAACAGGATCCTTTTTAAGATATTTTAATAGTTCAAAATAGTGAACCTGTTTTGTAATGTAGTCACCACATTTACCTAACAATACATGGTTTGATTGTGGCTCATTAATATGCATGTATAATGTTACCGGATTATGCTAATTCTCTCATGATCTTCTATTGCCCTCCCCCTGACTCCCACTCCTTCCCACGTTCCCAAATAGTGGCCTATCTACTTTCATCTCTTTAAAAAAATAAATCTAGATTCCACATACAAAACATGCAGCACTTGCCTTTCAGAAGCTGGCTTGACCTAAGGGTATCCAGTCACACCATTGTCATGCAAATGATAATTATGTTTGTCTACACCAGTGGTTCTCAACCTTCCTAATGCTGAGACACTTTAATACAGTTCCTACTGTTGTGGTGACCCTGAACCATAACATTATTTTGTTGCTACTTCACAACTGTAATTTGGCTACTGTTATGATCATAATGCAAATATCTGTTTTCCAAATGGTCTCAGGCAACGCCTGTGAAAGAGTCATTCGACAACACCCGAGTCTCGACCCACAGGTTGTGAACCATCATACTCTGAGGTTGTATACTATTCCATCGTATCTGTATACTTGTGGTGGTTTGGATGAGAATGACCTCATAGACTCAATATTTGACTGCTTGCCCTCTAGTTGACAGGATTATTTGGGAAGGACTAGGGGGTAATGGAGGAGTGAAGATTCTGGCTTCTAAAGCCCATGCCAATTCTTAGTTAATTCTCTCTGTTTAACACTTGTTAATCAAGATGAAAGCTCTCAGCTATTGGGGCAGCACCATGTCTGCCTGCCTGCTGCCATGTTCCCCACCATGATGGTCATAGACTCTGGCTCTCTGGAACTGGAATCTCCAATTAAAATTTTCTTTCGTAAGTTGTCTTGGTCATAGCATCTTTGTTCCACCTTTTCATATGTCTCTGTTTCCTTCATATGACCTCAGATGATGGTGGCAATACCATTCAAGACACAATGGATGTAGAACTCATTAATGACACTAAAAACCCTAGCAAGACAGGCAGTCATACATTTTGTGGTGAAGAAGCTGAGACATAGGGGCTGGAGAGATGACTCTGAAGGGAAAGTGTCTTGAACTTTGAATTCCCTGTACTGACAAGAAAAAGGAGGAAGGGGAAGAGGAGGAAAAAGAGGAGGAAGAAAAAGGAGGTCAAGTGGATCACTTGTAATACTACCATTGGGGAGACAGAGACAGGCAGATCTCTGGGGCTCCTTGACCAGCCAACCTAGCTTGTTTGGCAAGTCCCGGGACATTGAGAGACTCTGCCTCAAAAACATCAAAGTTGGAGCTGGAGAAATGTCTGTGGCTAAGAATATGTACTCATTTTTCAGAAGACTCAAGTTATGGTCCCGACACACACATCAGGTGATTCACACAACTGCTTGTACATTCAGCTCCAGAGGATACAAATCCCCCTTATGGTATCTTCGGTCACCTGCACTCACATGTGCACACATACATGCATGTCACTCTGACAGTGTGTACACACACATATGAACATGCATACACACACACATATATACATACACAAAAAAAAGAAAATGAGCTTTCTTCTGTTAGGCTGTTTGTAGCAAGACTTAGAATTACAAAGGATTTCTGGCTAATTAACTTTCAGTTAATCAGATAATTCAATTAACCATAGCACCCTGTTCCCCAGAGCAATTGGTTAATTGAAGTTTTAGTGGTGGGAAGTACCACAGTGTTAGCCAGTAACTGAATAGACCAGAAATGTGTGTGTGTGTGTGTGTACATGAATATATATTAGTATTTGTGAGCCTATCAAAACATGTAGAATGAATGTGTGTTAGGGTATATGTGGTTGTGTGTACGTTTGAGTGCGTGTGTGTGTGTGTTCATGTATGTGCCTGCCAGCTTGTGAGTGTTTGAGTGTGTATATGAGTACGATGGTGTGTGTACTTGAGTGTGTATAAGAGGGTGTGAGGATGCAAAGGTGTGTATTGCGTTTTAAGTGTGTGTGCACATGGGTATGTGTGTGTAAGAGTATTAATCCATGTCTATGAGTGTGCAACAGTGTGTGAGAATAGGAGGCATTGGTGAGGGGGTGTAGAGTGTGAAGAGGGAGTATGTGAGTGTCCCTGCTTAGCCTCGCCTGTCAACTTGAAACAGCCAACAGTCATCTGAGGGAGTCGGTACAAGTTTGGTGTTTTGTCAACATGACACAAGCTGAAATCTTGGAAAAGGAACTTCCACTGAGAAAAGACCTTTATAAAATTTGTATAAGCAAATCTTTAAAGAATTTTCTTGCTTGGTTGATGTAGGAGGGCCCTGCTCACTAGGGACAGTCACACCCTGGAGCAAGTAGTCCTGGTGTATATAAGAAGGAGGCCGAGCAAGCCATAAGGATCAAGACAGTAGACATCACCCCTTCATGGCCTCTGATTCAGTTACTGCCTCCAGATTCCTGCCTTGAGCTCCTACCCTGGCTTCCTCAGTAATGGACTGTGACCTGAGACTTGCAATAAGAACTTCTTTCCTCCCCAAGTTGCTTTTGGTCATAGTATTTTTATCACAACAGTAAAAACCCAAACTAAGAAAACACTTCAACTGAAGCCCAGACCACATTTCCCTGTGGCCATCAGAGATGGTCCATCAGAGATGGTCTTGACTGAGACCATGGTCCCGGACCACTGTGAATCCTGGTCTGTGTAAGAAAAACTAGCAGAGCAGAATTGCAGCTAGCAAGCTGCACTCCTTCATAGTTCCTGCCTTCTGGTTTGTACACTGACTTTCTGTCTTGGCTTCCCTCAGTGATGGGCTGTGAACAGGAAGTATGAACCAAATGCACCCTTTACTGTGAGTTAAATTGCTTGTGGTTAGAGCGTTTTCTCTCAGCCTTGAAAAAGCAAATGAGTGTGGGAGACTTTCTTGTCTTTGTTTTTGACATCCTGGATTTCATTAGAGATGAGGGTTTATTTACAGGAGCATGAGCAGCTTTCCAGTATCTAAAACCATAGATTCAATTTACACTTGTTTTCCTGAGTGTATGTGCTACACCCAACATGGCTCAACAGGGTCAGAGGGTGGAGGAGAGGAGCAAAGTGGATGGGGGTGGAAGGTTATAAAACATCGAAGAAGTCTTTGCCTCCATATTTCCTCCTGTGAGTATTTAGTTCACACTTCTAAAAAATACTGAAGCATCCACATTTTGTTCTTCCTTCTTCTTAGGCTTCATATGGTCTGTGAATTGAATCTTGTTATTCTAAACTTTTGGGCTAATATCCACTTATCAGTGAGTACATACTATGTTTGTACCTTTGTGACTGAGTCATCTCACTCAGGAAGATATTCTCAAGTTCCATCCATCTGCCTGAGAATTTCATGAAGTCATTGTTTTTAATGGCTGAGTAGTATTCCATTGTGTAGATGTACCACATTTTCTGTATCCATTCCTCTGTTGAGGGACATCTGGGTTGTTTCCAGTTTCTGGCTATTATAAATAAGGCTGCTATGAACATGGTGGAGCATGTGTCCTTATTACATGTTGGAGCATCTTCTGGGTATATGCCCAGGAGTGGTATAGCTGGGTCCTAAGGTAGTACTATGTCCAATTTCCTGAGGAACTACCAAACTGATTTCCAGAGTGGTTGTACCAGCTTGCAATCCCACGAGCAAAGAAGGAGTGTTCCTCTTTCTCCACAACCTCTCCAGCATCTGCTGTCACCTGAGTTTTTCATCTTAGCCATTCTGACTGGTGTGAGGGCCTGACTAGTCTCAGGACCGTTTTGATTTGCATTTCCCCAGCTAAGGGTGCTGGACATTTCTTTAGGTGTTTCTGGGCTCTTTGAGTTTCCTCAGTTGAGAATTCTCTGTTAGATCTCTTCCCCATTTTGTTTTTGTTTTTATTTTTGGTTTTGCTTTTTTTAGACAGGGTTTCTCTGTGCAACCCTGGCTGTCCTGGAACTCACTCTGTAGACCAGGCTGGCCTCGAACTCAGAAATCCACCTGCCTCTGCCTTCCAAGTGCTGGGATTAAAGATGTGTGCCACCACTGCCCGGCCTCTGTTCCCCATTTTTAATAGGGTTATTTGTTTTTCTGAAGTCTAATTTCTTGAGTTCTTTGTGTATACTGGATATTAGCCCTCTATCAGATGTAGGATTGGTAAAGATCTTTTCCCAATCTGTTGGTTGCCATTTTGTCCTATTGACAGTGTCCTTTGCCTTACAGAAGCTTTGTAATTTTATGGGGTCCCATTTGTCCATTCTTGATCTTAGAGCAGAAGCAATTGGTGTCCTGTTCAGGAACTTTTCCCCTGTGCCCATGTGTTTGAGACTTTTCTCCACTTTCTCTTCTATTAGATTCAGTGTATCTGGTTTTATATGGAGGTCCTTGATCCACTTGGACTTGAGCTTTGTACAGGGAGATAAGAATGGATCAATTTACATTCTTCTACATGTTGACTGCCAGTTGAACCAGCACCATTTGTTGAAAATGCTGTCTTTTTTCCACTGGATGGTTTTAGCTCCTTTGTCAAAGATCAAGTGACTGTAGGTGCGTGGATTCATTTCTGGGTCTTCAGTTCTATTCCATTGATCTACCTGCCTGTCACTGTACCAATTCTATGCAGTTTTTTATCACTATTGCTCTTTAGTGCAGCTTGAGGTCTGGGATGCTGCTTCCCCAAGAAGTTTGGCCTTGTTGGACATCAGTGGGAGGAGAGACCCTTGGGCCTGAAGGTGTTCGATGCCCCAGTGTAAGGAAATGCCAGAGCGGGAGAACGGGAGAGGGTGGGTGGTGGAGCACCCTCATAGAGGCAGGGGGATGGATGATGGGATAGGGAGTTTCGAAGGGGAGACCTGTGAAGGGGAATACATTTGAAATATAAATAAGGAAAATATCCAAGAAAAAAATAAAAAAAAATCATAACAAGGTTAAAAAAAAAAAACATCGAAGTCATTTGTCTCCTCTAAAACTTATATGGCAGAAGCTTGGAAAATCTTTTTTTTTAAAAAAGAAAAATGCCTCTAGCTTCCCTAGCAATCATTAAATTTCTGTAAATCATTGGGGAGAGGGATGGAGCCTCACAATTCCCTACTCCAGCTGGGATGGAATGGTGATGGCCACGTTGTTGTACAGGTCCTGCTGTGAGTCCAAGACTGTGGCCTCCAGGTCATTCCTGGATGACAGCGTTCCACCGCACTCCACCCCTCCTAAAAGCCTCATTACCCCTCTGGCCCCTGGCTTGATGGTGGGTTAGTGACTAAGAGTGTATACTGCTCTTACAGAGGACTAGAGTTTGATTCCCAGCATCCATATCACGTGACTCAAAATTGCCTGTAACCCTCAACTCCATGGGATTCAATGCCTTTGGCCTCCATGAGCACCTGCACTCATATGAATGAATACACCCCTACACAGAGGCAGACACATTTGCAACATTTTTTTTAAAAATGAAATAAAATTTAATTTTAAAAGGTTCCATCAGGTCAGCGATGCCACTTCTGAAAGCAAGCTTCTACCACATAAGTTTTAGGGGATACAAACAACTTCGACAGTTCATAACCTCTACCCCCATCCACTTAGCTCCTCCCCCTCTACCCTTGCACCCTGGTCAGCCATGTTGTGGGCAGCACATTCGCTCAGGACAACAAGCATGCATTGAATGCCTACTTCAGAAGCACACCGGTCCCATATCAACCATTATAGTGAGAATGCTGTTGATGGATCAGTGCCTCCCAATATTTCCAAAAGCACTGGGTGAATATGACAGCCATCAGCATTAATAACATGCTACAAGCCTGTCCTCCCCCCGCCCCCGCAAAAAAAAAAAAATCTGACTTCTAAAGGCGGATAAAGAGACTCTAATTGCAATCATCATCACTGGCAATCTTCTCCAAGTAGCAGCTACTGCATCAATATTTAGTAGAAAAATTCTGCTTTATTTTACTCCCCTCCCCCTAAATTATTTACAGGAAAACATCAAAATGCATGTTAGCTCCAACTTGAGTTTTTCTTTAAAAACTTCGAACAAGGGCTGAGAAGGCGGCTATCGCTAAAGCTCTTGGTGGCACAAGTTTGTCATCCCAGTACTGAGAAGGCAGACACAAGAAAATCCCGGGTCTCACTGGCCAGCCTAGCCTAGCCAGCCTTCTTGGCTACTTCCAGACCAATGAGAGACCCTATCTCAAAAAGCAAGGTGATGGTCCTGAGGCATGACACCTAAGGTTGTCTTCTGGCCTCCATGTTCACATGCAAAACCATACAAGGGCATGTGCATGCATGCACACATGTGCACATACAGGAGAATGAAAAAAAGAAAGGAAAGAAAAGGGAGAGAGGAAAAGGAGGGAAGAAAAGAGAATGGGAGGGGAAAGAGAACAAGGTGGGGAGAGGAAGCAGGAGTAGAGGGAGGAACTCGAGTTACAGACAGTTGTGATCCATGAATTGTGGGTACTGAGAACTGAACCATGGTCTTCTTGCAGAGCAGCCAGTTTCACAACTGCTGAGCCAGTTCTCCAGTCCCCCAAATATGACTAATAATAAGAGGTCACAGCATACAATTAGGAAAATATGATGACCTAAGCAAATGTTATTGCGCGCTCACACACACACAAAATACCTACTAAAAGTATGTAGGCATAAATATCTTTGAAAAAGATGAATTTGGATTGTAGAGTTTTCCTGACTTACAACATGTGGTGGTTTGAATAGAATAGAAATGGCCCCCATAGGCTCATATATTGGAATGCTTAGTCATTAGTAGAACTACTTGATAGGGATTAGGAGGTGTGGCCTTGTTGGAGGAGGTGTGGCCTTCTTGGAGGAGTTGTATCAATAGGAATGGGCGTGGGGGGTTGCTTAAGCCAGGCCCAGCTTCTGACTCTTCCTGTTATCTGCCCATCTGTACATAGAATTCTCAGCTCCTTCTCCAGCACCACGTCTTCCTAACTGTCACTATACTTCCACCATGACAATAATGGACTAAACCTCTGAAACTGTAAGCCAGCCCCAATTAAATGTGTTCATTTATAAGAGGTTCTGTGGTCATAGTGTCTCTTCACAGCAATAGAACATTGACTAAAACACCAAACTCAATTGTAGTGTTTCAGGTCCCTTAAATATCTCGTGAAGTAGGTTGGCTTGGTTTTGGTTTGGTTTGAGTCTTGATTTTTTTTTTTTGGCTGTTCTTTCATTTCAGACAATAACCTTTAACAGAATTAATTAAAGTAGCGTTTTTTAAAGTCCCCCTGCAGTTTCTTTTTTATATTACAGTTATAAAATATACCAGACTAACCTTTCCTGGTTTTGTAATTACTGGTTTGTGAAATTCCAATTATTTTCCCCCTTTATGAGCAATCACCTTTAAATAAAGTTTCCCTGGTGTTTGTTCTGTGGCTTTTGGCTTGATAATGAAAATTATAAACTATGACAGCCCACAATTCCAGGCCATAAAATCTATGTCATATAATGTTGTGAGTAATTACACACTGCCTCAAATGGCTCATCTATCTATTGTCAGTGACCATTATGGCTCCCTCTTATGCTCCTATTTTCTCCAGTAGTAGAGGGCAGAGACCTGGTCCATGTAGCCTAGTGCCAGGCATAAGATCTGCCCTGCCGAGTTCTTATTTCTGCAGCTGAAGGGATAAGATCTTTTGTGCAACCATAAAAACACTATGTACTTTCTTTTACAGTCAACACAATCTAAAATCAGATGGGAAGGGAGGGGACCTCAAAAAGGGAGTGTCTACATTGGTTTGGCCTATGGATACAGGAGGCGTTTCTTCACTGTTAATTGAGAAGGGAAAACCTAGCCCATTGTGGGCAGCAGTATTACCTAGGCTGGCTTTGAACTATCTGTGGGAGGAGAAATCCAGCAAGGAAGCACTTATCCATGCATTCACTTTCTCTGTTTTTGATTGTGAGTGGAATGGTTTAAGTTCCTCTATTGACTTCCCTACCATACCTGCAATTGTAAGCTGAAATAAACCTTTTGTCAAATACTTGCCACAGAAATAGAAATAAAAGGAGAATATACTTCATTCACACATTTTTCTATGCATCATAATTTATTGGATATCTTACTTTGACGGTTGGGTGTATGTCTGTATGTATATAGGTGGGTACATACCTGCCTCCACCTCCCAAGTGCTACATTGTATTAGTATGCCATCATACAAAATCTGGATATCTTTTTCTTTAAATTTAATCAGAAGAAAGTGGTCCTAAATGTTTAAAATCCTCATTTCTGAATTGCAACGACAAATGGGAATTTGTGCTTTCTTCTTTACACTGTTTTGTGTTTTCTGAATTCTCTCCAATGAAAACATATTTTTTATACATAATCTGGACATAGTTTATAATTGAGGCCTCTGAGAAGACAGACAGACAATAGATGGGTGTAAATATAGATAAGTTTCAGATAGATAGATAGATAGATAGATAGATAGATAGATAGAGATAGATAGATAGATAGATAGATAGATAGATAGATAGATAGATAAAGATAGACAGACAGATGACTGAGTAGTCAGATACATAGAAGAAAGATAAAGAAATAAAAGATACATGATGATGGGTTGATAGAGTATCAAGGTAAAGAAGGCTAGAAGATGACAGACAGACAGACAGACAGAGAATTGATAGCTACATAGATGAATACATAGATAATAGACTCACACACACACACAATCACACGTGTCAGTATCAAGTTGAAGAGTGCATTTGGCAACAGAAACCTTTCAGCTGACACAGCTATAATGATATTGTTTCACTGTTGGACAAAGTCAAGTGTATGCACCTGAAAGGTGAGCTGGCACAGATTACAGTCCATGCCTCTTCTTTTTTTTTCAGATGTTTACATTTATTCTTCTCTCATATATTACATCTCAACCACAGTTTCTACCCACTCGTGCCCTCCTAGTACCTCCTTTCCACTTCCCACACTCCAAGACTCTTAGCTAGTAAGATTAGACTTGCAAGCCCATCCAGTGAAAAGTGAATAAGATGTCCAATCATAAAAGACTATTGACAATGCACTTACAAAACCATATTGCAGTTCATATAATTATGTATGCATGTGTATGGGTATATATGTGTTTGTGTATGTGTATATGCTATGTATATGGCATATGTATTTATGTGTATGAATATGCATGTGTATCTGTGTGCATATCTGTGCATCTATATGCACATATACATATATGTACATGAACATGTGTATGTGTCTACATATGTGTATGTGTGTTTGTGTGTGTATGCATGTAATGTATGTTTATGTGTATATTATGAGCATTGTATATATGTACATGTGTGTATGTGTACATGTATGTATATATATGCATCCATCCCTTGGATATAGGCTAATGGCATGGAGTACTCCAAATGTCCCGCTTTATTGAGTTGAAGTAAAGCAAGACACTTAAAAGCAACTGAAGCTCGGAATCCTTCCAGATTTGTATAATCATCCCCAAATTTTACAGTTGCTGCCTGCACTTAATTTGACAGCAGTTGTTAAGCAATTTGCCTTTATTAAGTCTTTCCCGAGCATTCGACTTAATTTTCATAGAAATGACAACTCTATTACTTTCATCCTCAATTCCATCAGTGCTGAAATATTTACCTAATTCTATAATTGCCATAAGAAATATATTTGCATGAACAGGTTTGGGGACAAGCATAATCGACTCTTGCTAAGCGTGTAGTTTTCTTGGTTGGAACAGCTGTGAACATTAAGGGGCTCAAGACATTGGTCATCTGATTTCCAGAGGCAAGGAAGACTAGTTGCCAGAGTGAGCTGGTGACATGGCTGATCAGTCTTTAACACTGTATGCTAAGATCAGTCCTGAGCAACGTATGCTGATGATTGATTGATGACAGGCTCTGGGTAAGGGGCTGCTTTATGAGTTTACAGAGTTCTGTGGTGGTATTATTGCTCCCAAGATGACATCACAAATATATATTGGGAGCTGGGGATATGGCTCTGTTGGTAATGTTGCCATGCAAGCATGAGGATGTGAGTTCAATCCCTAGCAGCTACAGGAAGGAAGGAAGGAAGGAAGGAAGAAAGGATGGAAGGATGGATGGAAAGAAGGATGGCAGGAAGGAAGGAAGGATGGCAGGAAGGCAGGAAGGAAGGGGCCAGGAGAGAGGAAGAGAGAGAGAAAAAGAGAGAAAAATGGGGCTGAAAAGAGATGGTTCAGCAGTTAAGAGCACTGACTGCTCTTCCAGAGGACCACTCTAATTCCAGGGATCTGGCACCCTCACACAGACAGGCCTACAGGCAAAACATCAACAGACAGGCAGGAAGGAAAGGAGGGAGGGAGGGAAGGAAGAAAGGAAGGGAACACTGGACATTAGGATGCACACCTTTAATCTCAACAGTTAGGAGTCAGAGGGACGCAGACCTTTATGAGTTCAAGCCCAGTCTAGTCTACATAGTAAATTCCAGGCTAGTCATGCTACATAGTGAGACCCTGTCTGAAGGAAAAAAAAAAAAAAAACAAAGCAAAACAAAAACAAAAATCGGGTTAGATTTTATAGAGTCAAGGTTCATGCTTATAACCCCAGTGCCAGGGAGGTAGAGACAAAGATGGCCAGTCAGAGTAGCTTCATGGGCAAGCTCCAAGCCAAGGAGACAGCTTGTCCCCAAAAGCAATGTGAACAGCACTGAAGGAATGATATCAACAGTTGTCCTCCACACACACAGACACAGGCATGGATTTTCTCACACACACACACACACACACACACACACACACACACACCACACCACACCAAAGGAAAGTTCCAGCAGAAACCACACAAGCTAGTTTAGTAGATCTACCAAGGGCCTATGGAGGAGAGTCACAAGGTGGGAGACAGTAACTGTAATATTGGAAAACCCCTTAGGAGTCTATCTTGGGATATTTGGAATCAGTATCTCAACATTTGTCTCTCATATAGACTAGAAAATATGATTATCTGTTCTTTTTCCACCCCCGTCGAAAAGCATCTTCAGTGTAATGGTTCATTGAAAAAAAGTCTACTCTTTTGCATTGTTTTGCTTTAATTTTCAATAAAAAATTAATGTACGGGCAATTAGCCCTGCAAGAACATGCTCAGCCATGATGGATGGGCCAAGTCTTAGCTGAGACGTTTACTGGCACATGTGGTAAGTTTATGTTTCAGTCCAGAAGACTGGAGATTTGTCTGGGAACGAAATCCCTGCCTTCAAACAAAGGCAGCCAGCTGCTTCCTCTTCAGCACTTTGGGGCTTTGATAAAGGGGGTGAGGTAGGGGTGTGGCAGCATCCTGAAAGAGCTCTCTCCAATTAAGTTTGGCCCTGAGGTGATCCTCTCTGCACACTGAAAACCTCACTCAGGTCTCCTCCACTTCTTGTCGCTGGGTTTCAGCACACATCACCAACAACCCTGGAACCTGAGCCTACCCCTTTTTTGGACTCTTTTCTTTGTGTTGTAGGGTAGCTGTTACACATTGTCAGCTAGTGAACAGGAGCATCTCACCTGACACTGTTTCTAGGTGGAAACTCTACCACTGAGCCACATCCCCAGTGTGGATTCTAAGTGAACACTCTAGCCCTGGATTATATCTCCAACCCCTTTCTTTTATTTTTACTTTATCTCTTTATCTATTCTAATTAGTTGTGGTGGTTTGGTTCGGGTTTAGGTTTGGGGTTTTTTGTTTGTTTGTTTGTTTGTCTGGTTGGTTGGTTGGTTGGTTGGTTTAGTTTGTGTGTGTGTATGTGTGTGTGTGTGTGTGTGTGTGTGTGTGTGTGTGTGTGTGTGTGTATGCATACATGTGCGTGTGCATGAGTGTGCGGGCATGCACGCCCACACCTGGGCATTTGTATAGAGGTCAGATGACAATCCTACAGGAGTTGGTTCTGTCCTTCCACCATAGGAGTCCCAAAGATGAAACCCAGATTGTCATTGTTGGATGCAAACACCTTGACCTGCCAAGCCATGCTACTAAGGCAATGTGAAACCTCCCAGAACTGGCAGTGTACGTATGGTCCCTCTTTGCATGAACTCTCCAGGCTCCCCATATTTCCCTGCCTGCTACACTTTGAATATATTCTCCAAAGTTCACATGTTGGAAACTTAATCCCCAATAAACTATATAGAAAGTAGGAAGTTTAAGAAGTGAATAGGTCATGAAGCCTATTTCTGGAAAAAATATGATTAATGCTGTTTATAGCAATAGTCTTAGTTATCATGGAAAAAAAAACAGATTTTCTATTCAAATGTAACCCTTCTTCCCTTTCCTTTCAAACATGTGCTCTCTTGCCATCTCTGTTCTGTAATAAGGATGAGGCTCAGAAAAATATTCACCAGATGTTCAGACAACATCTTTGGACATCTTGGCATCCATAACCATAAACCCATAAACATCTATATAGTTTTCCAGTTTTTGAATTCTCTCGCAGCAGCACAAGTTGTACTTTGGCTTCATCCTAATATACCTGAGATGGTCTACTCTTCTCTGCTGCTACAATGCTTTCTTTACATGAATGAGGAACTGAATTCAGAACAGAGAATCCGTATTTTTGAAGAAGCCAAGTATGAATCACCATATCTCAAAAGACCCATAATTGTTCAGTGCATAGAGAATAAGAAACTGTGGAGAGCTCAACTTTAAACATCTATATCAATCTACATCACACCCCTGTCCACAAGACTCGGGAGATCATCAGGAGAAAAGAGTGTAAGACCAGAAGGAATTGGTATCTGCAGAAAAACAGTATTTGCTGAATGTTGTAGATGGGCCTGGTGTTGTTTGCTTGTTGATGCTAATTCCGCTCCCCGGGGTGGGGCTAAGGACAAGAAGTGAGTCATACTCAGGTGGCTTCTTATGAATCAATCCCCTAATGAATAAAGGAGCCAATTACTGGTTGAGTAGGAGGGACTTCCGGTTAGAGAAAGGATGAGAGGAAGCAGAAAAGAGTTAGGTCTTTTCGGACAGGGATAGAGTGAGGACAAGATGTAGCTACGAGTGTCTCCTGCTTTCAATGGCGGATCCGTCAGGATTTGCCGCCAGAGGATTTAGATTTAATAAAGCTTACAAGATTAGGATTTTAGTTGCTGCGCCCAGTGACTGAGTTACTGTCATTTCTGAACTAAGTTTGTGTTGTGTTTTCCATCACGTGGTGGCTTGTCCAGGTTCAAGAGAGAAAAGTACATCTGCAAAATATGGGTTTGCCTGAGGTGCACCACAAAGGCCAAGAGGGATTTGAAGCACAGGGTTGGCATGGTAACGACCTGCCAGAAGGAACACTCATGAGCTGGGTGGAGAGATTTTGGAGATCTGAGTCAGAGTCTCCATGAGATAAAAAACAGGTTGGCCATTGCCCACCAATGCATGGCCAACCAGGCAGCCATAGTGGCTGGCACAAGTGCGGGAGTGTGCCGGTTCTTTTTAAATATTTCACGCAATAGCTGGACATAACAGTGCATGACACGTGACCTCACTGCAGCTGGGGCTGCATGCACAGGATCACAAGATCAAGCGAGCCAAAATCCCAACCTGGATAGGGGAGTGGCTCCTGAAGTCCTACCCCTTGCTGAGAATCAATCGGACTTTGTTGCTTTCCAGGGGGTGAGGGGAGAGATTGTTTTCCTGAGGGATGCATCCCAGCGAATCTACTTGTTTTCCGTATAAATACAGGCAGCATGAAGAGGATCCACATGAAGCTGGAATGGAAGGGAGGGAGGTGGATGGGAAGAACTAGAAGATAAAGAATGGAGAGTAAATTGGATCAAAACAATGCAAAAGAGATTCCTTTTCTTAAAACGGGGTGTAGCAATGTACACTTATGATCTCACTGCTGGGAAGGCAGAAACAAAAGTATCCCTAAGGCAAATTAGGGAGCCTCAAGTCAACTAGAGACTATTTAAAAAAAAAACAAGATAGGCAGTGTACTGAGGGACAATATATTAGGTTTGCCTCTGGCCTCCTCATGTGCATCCTCACATATGCATGCATGTGTGTGCATGTGAACACACAAATATGTACACACAAAACACTAAAAAGTAACAATTCCTGAGGGCCGCTTTTATTAGCAGGCATAGCAAATGAGAAAGAAGGGAATAACCCGTGGAAGGACATGGGTAAAATTCCCTGGCATGATGCTATAGTATACATACTCCAGACCTCTCAGCCTTAACATTCTGGAAAACAATAAAGGCCATGAAGTTCACATACACTACGAGGGCAACGCTGCTCACACTACACCAGGCATTTCAAGGTGTGCCTTTGACCCTCTCCCCACCATAGCCAGAGAAGGAAAAAGCAATCCCTTCTACCTGAATCTTTAGGTATTTTTTCAGAGGTAGATAACTCAGAAGAAAAGATTTCTGGGACTATATCTAAAAGAATCACAATTGGCATACAACAGAGGGGCTCTGCATATTCCCGATTGCAGTAATAAGACTCTTGGTAGCAGGCACGATCCTAGGGGTCCATCAGTGGATGAATGGATAGAGGAAATGGAGTATATGACCATAGTGGGGTATTGTCTAAAGCTGCTGAGACACTTATTCTTTCCCTCAATACCTCTCTTTCTATTAACCCATGTGGTAGTATGAGTAAAAATGGCCCCTACAGGTCCATAGTGAATTGCACTATTAGGAGGTGTAACCTTGTTGGGCTAGGTACAGCTTTGTTGGAGGAAGTGGGTCACTAGGTCTCAGAAGTTCAAGCCAGTTCACTTCCTGCTGCTTGCCAATCCTCATGTAGAACTCTCAGCTCCTTCTCTAGCACCATGTCTACCTTTGTGCCACCATGCTTCTGGCCATAATTATAATGGACTAAACCTCTGAGCCTGTAAGGCAGCCCCAATTAGTTGTTCTCCTTTTTAAGAGTTGTCCTGGTTATGATGTCTCTTCATAGCAATAGGACCCTAACTAAAACAACACTAAATGCTTAAGTCTGTGTTAAAAAAAAACCTCTCCCTTATAAAGTCCAGCTCTGCTTCATGGTGATTCATTCTGAACTTCGTTTCTGCAAAAAAATCAGGAAGTCTGTCATCACCTGAGTGGAGATCTCTGCTGGTATCAGGCCTCTGCAGGTGGCAGTGTGGAGCTGTGTCTCCTGCCCACTTCCCAGTGCCCATGACAATCCAGTCAGCTTCTGTCTGTGCTTCTACACTGCTACTACCAAGCTAGGTATTTGCTCACATCTGTTCTTCCTTCCTTTGAAGATAACTACAATACTTCTCCCTCCTCTCAATAGCTGCTCATCCTGGAGCAAAATGGAAGCATATGATTTTTATCCTCCCTTCTCTGGGGGGCAGCCATCATGTGGCCCCCTCATCTGCTGTGTTTGGCCCCCAGTGGCCTTGGCTTTGGCCTTGCCCAAACTCTGCCCCTGGAGCCATTTGCTCTACAAGGAGTTTTGGTGAAGCTCTTGTCTCCAGCCCCAATTCTCTTTCATCTTTAGGCACCTAGGAATTTAAAAGGAAATCCAAACCAGATGCCACTGGGACCTTTACATTTAACTCATCTGAAAGCTGTTTGGAAAACGAGTTTGGGACCCTATAACCCATTTTTAAAAAATACTCTTTGCTTGGATTTAAAAAAAGACTGTGTAAAAATTTTCCAGAAATCAAGTTTTATGCTAGATCCTTTATTTGCTTCTGCTCTGTCTCCCCCTGCCTTTGTCTCCCCCGCCCTTTAAAATAGAACCACTTGTGTCTGAACTAATGGTTACCATTCAGCACATGTGTTGAATGACTTTTCCTAGGGAGCTGTGAACAAATATGTCTTCACCCCTGACAGGCCAGAGAAACACTAGCCAAACAATTTGTCCAAGTTGGCAAACCAGTAACTGTTGGGAGGCTGAGTGACCCAAAGGCACCAGAAAGGCCACCTTAGCCTGGCTAACAACTCGTAACTGCTCATCAGTTAAGAGTTCCTCACCTAATTAGCCATGGAAGCAAACTTGTTAGCTGTCTCATTACCATAAACATAGACATCAGCACTGTATTGTTTGAAGCGAGTGGTTCTGATGTTAAGGTCCTGTTCACCAGTTGGTTCTTGATCTGTCAGTAAAGAAAGCTGGGGGACAATTACTGGGTTGAAGGTACAGGTGGGATTTCCAGGTCCCTGGAGGAGGCAAGGAGATGCAAGGAAGGGAGGAGGAGTTTTCTGCCATGTTTTGGAGGAAGAAGAAGCCAGCAGCTCTCTGGCCAGCCAGCTTGTATAAATCAGTGTGCTCTAGGTAGAGGAATAAACTCTGTCTTGAAAAACTAAGGTAAAAACTTGAGAAAGAAGACACCAACACAACTTCTGGCCACCACACACATATGCAAACCTGTATTACACACATACATACACACATATACACATGCATACACACATGCACAAACATGCACACATGTGCACACTCACATGCACACACACACATAAAATCATCCAGTACCATTAGTTCTGATTGTCCCAAGACTGAAACAACCTACAATTACTCAGAGATGTCTGCATCTGTCTTATCTGAGCCTTAACAGATGGAAAAAAATGTGTATCAATGCACCCTTCATGAAATGCGTATCGATGCATTCAAAAAGACCGGTCAACCACAACAGGCCATTAATGGTGAGATTTGTCCCTCCTGACTGCAAGCAACACTCCTGCTTCAGATTCTTGTTGTTTGAGGGCCTCCCTCTCCCCCACTAGGACATGCGCACCTCCGTTTGTTTTGTCTCCTAACATCTCATGACATTTTTCTGCTATTACAGCTGACACCTCAGAGGTAATGGGACCAAGTATCACTCATAATCCACAGTTGCCTCTCAATGACGATTGCATTCCTTAATGTTATCTCCATGCTCCGGAATCCCCACTGGGACAATATTGCCTTTTTTGAGTCCTCAGTTAATTTGTTCATTTCCATGCGCATTATTGAAAGCACTCTGAGTCTTAATTAGTCCTCTTTAGCTGCTTTTCCCTGCAGTCCTGTGTCACAGAACCAAAGGCATCGAAGCACAGTGAGGAACAGGCCTAATTAACGGGCCCATGACTGAAACTCTAAGAAGATAGAATCTGCAAGGAGAGAGAGAGAGAGAGAGAGAGAGAGAGAGAGAGAGAGAGAGAGAGAGAATGGAACTGATGCTATTACATTTGGCCAATGTAACTGTGCTGTCTGGGATGCCTGGCATTGCCTTTGTTACTAGAATTTATTCCTTTGGCCCAGCTCCAAGTGATTCCAGAAGGGATATCCATGGCAGAATTGGGACCTCATCACTTTGACTACATGCTTGGGCTATATATTTCTGAGGGCCCTTCATGATTGACTGAAGCTTCTCTAACCATGAGCTAAGCCTTTCCTTGTATTTTCCTCCCCTCTGCCCCCACTCCCTCTCTGTGGTCTTGTGCAGGCCAAACTAGCTTAGAACTCACTGAGAATATGAAGATAACCTTAAAATCTTGATCCTTCTGACTCCACCTCCTGAGTGAGGTGTGAACTAACATGCCTATTTTTATGCAGTGCTAGAGACCAAGCCCAGGACCCCACGTATTTGAAATAAGCTTTCTACCAATCCAGCTACATCCTCAGCACTGGCTTTTCCTTCTCTGAGCACTTTCTGCCAGGTGTTTTGGTAACTACAATAATAATAGCAACTAAAATCGATGGCCTCTTCTTTGCATCCAGTTGAGAAGTCTGTAGTTGGTTTTTATACTTCCTGAGATACAGGATACAAGACAAGCAATGGTGAGAAAGAATATGATAAACTCAGCTTTGAATCCAGTGTCTACATCCATATGCATAAGATAGGAGAAGCAGGCAGCTACAGACATATGGATGTGAAGATGAGAGGACCAGGTTAGCACACTGGTGTTGACGCATGGATGGCTTAAAAGGATGAACGAGATGATCTATAAAAAGGCATATTTGAAATTCCTTCCTGAGTTAGAGAAAGGACCAATGGAGCTGAGGGGTTTGCAGCCCCTTAGGATGAACAACTATGAACTAACTAGTACCCTCAGAGCTCCCAGGCTCTCAACCACCAACCAAGGACTGCACATGGAGGGGTCTGATTGTTCTGGCAGCATGTGTATAGTAGAGGATTGCAATTTGATCATCAATAGGAAGAGAAGAGCTCGGCCCTGTGAAAGTTCTGTGCCCCAGTGTAGGGGAATGCCAGGGCCAATAAGTGGGAGAGGGTGGGGTGGCAGGCATGGGGAGGGGGGAGGCAACAGGGGTTTGTTTTGTTGTTTTTGTTTGTTTCTTTGTTTTTTGGAGGGGAAACTAGGAATGGAGAAATTTACATGTAAATAAAGAAAATATCTAATAAAAAAAAAAGAAATTCCTTCCTTATCTACAAAGACTATTTAGATTTTTTGGTGGATGCCTATATCAATAGATACCAGTAGTTACACATATGCACAGTGATACTGCCACGACTGATAATTAAAAACAGCTAAGTAAGTGATCAATGGGAGGGTAGTATATATAGTAAGTATACACTGAAATAGTTGGAGACTAATGAGAGGGTAGCATATACACCATAGTGTTGTGTCATGTTTCCCTCTGTGTTGAAGCATTCCCAGGAGAGAAAGAGAATGGCACATGAGACTTAGGAAGTAAGCAAAAGGTCACACATCTGAAAAAAAAAAAAAAAAAACAGAAACTTGCAAGATTGGGGGGAGGCTCCCAACCAATATAAAAAAAGACTCTGACCAGCTTAACTGCATAAAAAGGCAAGTCTCAAGACTTAAGCTGCCTGCAAGCTGTGTCGAGAGCTCCAGGGCTTCAGCTTTCATAATTGTCACCCATGCTGGGGTGGGCTTTTTGGTGATGCATCTGTATCTGAGTTACCCTTACTCCTGTAAGCAACCCCAATAAAAACAAATTGGTTCACCAAGTACAATTGTTACTCTGGTATCTAGGGTTTCTTTTCTAGGGTGACTACAAGTGTCTTGCATTCCCTCCAGGAAAAGTCTCCCAAGACACATAGGTATGCTGGACAACACTTGAGCTGGCTAACTAGTGACTAAGAAAAGGGTAATGCATATAGGTAGATACACACAGGACAGAGAGATAAGTCACATCCCAGGACAGATACTGGGCTGGTGCAATATTTCATCACACTACTTAGAAGAGTGGCAATTTAAAAAATTAGGACTTGCTTGTTTCTAGAATTTTCTGTGTAATACTTTTGAATCTTGGTTAACCAAAAGCATAAAAGGTGGAACCACAAAGAAGGGAAGAGCTTTATAGTACCGAGATGGGCCAGATCCAAGCATTTAAGAAGAGCAGCAATACAAAAAGAGAAATACAAAGGAGATAAAAGAGTAGATAATTATTTAGTAAGTTTTATGTCAGCTACTGTGTCAAGTGTTCTATATTTTTAAAGTAGTTTATTCCTCTTAACAATCTTATGATCCAGGGCACAGAGATATATGAAACTTAGCATCTCTGGTTAGCTTTAATTGTCAACTTCACACAACCTAGAGTCACCTGAGAACAGAGTCTGTACTGAGAAACTATCTAGACCAAGTTAGCCAATGGGAATGTACATAGAAGTTTGTCCTGACTGTCAATTGACCCTGCTGACTCTGGGTAGCATCATTCCCTAGGCTGTACCCACAACTATATGAAAAACAAAGAAAGCTGAACAAAAGCAAGAAGCAGCAAGCAAGCAGTAGAGGTGCATTTATTTCTCTCTTCTCTTGACTGTGAATGTAACATGACTAACTGGCTAGAGTTCCTGTCTTGATTTCCCAAGAATAATGGACTGTAACCAGGAATTGTAAAACAAATAAACCCTTTCCTCACCTTTGTTACCTTTGGTCAAGGTATCATAGCAACAGAAATAAAATGAAAACATTACACACAATAAGGTTTAAAACATGTTGTGGGGGTGCAAGGTGTGGTTACTCTGTAACCCAGGGCTACCTAGAACTCAATATGTTGCCAAGGTTGACCTTGAACTCACTGCAAGCCTCAGTCTCCCAAATGCTAGGATTCCAAGTGTGAGCCACCACACCCAACTATGTTGTTCTGTTCACATACTCCAAAATTCATACATCAACCAAAAGCCTGGAAAGAGATTGTTTCAAGTAAGATCAAGTCACCTGTGGTCCCTGATGCTTTGAAAATGTCCAGTAAGTGACTGATTTTTGTTGAATTCAACATAAACCCAGTCATTCATAAAGTGGGTTAGCATACTTTCTCTTGGCTGAAAACTAGAGTTCAAGGAGAGAAATGAATATGGAGAGCAAAGAAGTAACACGGGTGGTTCTTTCAAGAATTACATCCCTGTCTGAGCATAATAACATCTACCCATAAAATCCAAGCTGCTGGGAGATTGAGGCAAGAGGACTTCTAATATTCAGTGACCTTGGAATATTCAGTGAATTCCAGACCAACCATGGCTCAAACTCACCACTACCCTCTCAAGTAAAAAAAAAAGAAAGAAAGAAAGAAAGAAAGAAAGAAAGAAAGAAAGAAAGAAAGAAAGAAAACAATTATAAGGAGAAAGAAGTGCAAAATAGGAAGGTAAACTGGAGTCAAGAAAATTTTAAGATTTTTATAAGACACTGGCATGATCAACTGATATTGTGAAGTTCAGAAAGAGAATAGGAGAGAATTTTCCCATGAGTGATGTCACCAGGGCAATGGGGGAAACAGGGTCGGTGGCACAGATGAAAATACTAATCTGAGCCTGGAAGAGGAATATTTTTTCTAGTTGTCCTGAAGCTCCTTCCCTGGGGAGACTTAAACAAATATCTACTGACACCTTGTATATCACCAGCAATAAACCAAGGAGGACTCCATCCAAGTCCAATTTGGAGCACAAATAAATTTACATAGGCCACCCGAAGGCAGCTTCACTACAAAAAGTCTCTCCTTAACATGAATGACAACTTCCCTGTGGCTACACAAATGGAATCCTACCTTCTAGTTAAGGTTAACTATCCACAATCTGTCTATTTTAGCACCTCCTAAAGACCACAAGAGCATGTGTACCTTTAGCAGAGTTGCATACAATTTGCTATACCTTTGATCCTCAGCACCCACTTTTTCAAAGCATAGCAACACCAACTATAGCCCCAGTGCTGGGAGATAGAAACAAATGTCTCTGGCCATCCAGTCTAGCAGCAGTGATGAGCTCCAGGTTCAGGAAGAAGCCCTATATCAAAATAATAATAATAATAATAATAATAATAATAATAATAATAATAATAATAATAATAATGTGAAGACTGATAAAGACATCCAAAGTCAACCTGTGACTTCCACATGTACATTCACATATGTGCTCACTCCCAAAACACATATATAGGCCATGAACACAGACATATGCCACTCCCAAAAAAGAGAGAAATAGAGAAGGAAGAGGAGAATGAGGGGGGAAAGGAGGAAGAAAAGAAGAAAAGAAGAAGGAGGAAGGAGGATCAGTTTTTGCTAGGTTATGCTGTGGTAATGAGCAGCCCCACGGTATCTCAATGGCTCACAATATAGTCACATTTGCTGCTTGAGTTTCTTGTTCTCCTTGGATTGTCTGTTCCTTGCTGCTTGTCTTACTTATTTAATCACAGATTAAAGCTGTGAGGCCATATTCTGAATTTACTTACCTGATTTCAGAGCACAGAGCAGATGCCAAACATTACATTGTTCTCTTAAACTTCTTGCTTGGGAGACTAAAGAGGTGGCTCTGGAATAAGACTTAGGTCATATTCCCAGTACCCATTTCCAGTGGCTCACAAACACCTATAACTCCATCTCTAGGAAATAAGATGCCCCTTATGGCCTTGATGGACACCCACACTCATATGCACAGTTATACATCTACATGTGCACAAACATGCATATTTGCGTGTGTACACACACACACACACACACACACACACACACACAAAATTTAAAATAATAAAAGTAAGTCTTTAAAAGTCTTTGCTTAGACACAGCATCCTACTTCAGGCTACACTGGCTACATTCTATCACTCTAAACAGGTGTTACTGACAAGATTAACATGAAAGGAGAAGCTGGCTTTCTGTAGGTTGTAAGGAGTTCACAAAGGTTCACAAAGGTTGGCCCATTGTGAAAAGCACTACCTGACCACGTGCATGAGAGAACAAGCAGAGTACAGCTCTATTAACATCCCAAAAGACACCTGCAAGGTCAGTAGAATCATCACTGCCAGAGCTAAATGCTAGGAGACAGTCTGCTAACAAAGCAGAAGTGAGTCGGCACCAAGGGGATAAACGAGTCCCTATGAACATCAACAGTATACAACATCATGTGTGCTCTCCTTGGCCCCTTGGTTTGGGTTAGCGTTGCTGTGATGAAACACCATGACCAAAGCAACTTGGGGAGGAAAGGGTTTATCCAGCTTCAGCTTCCAGATCACAGTTCATCATTTAAAGAAGTCGGGACAGGAACTCAAACAGGGCAGGAACCTGGATGCAGGAGCTGATGCAGAGGCCATGGAGGGGTGCTTCTTACTGACCTGCTCCTCATGGCTTACTCAGGACCACCAGGACAGGTTCTTGTAGAACCCTAGGATGGCACCACCCACAATGGGCTTGGCCCTCCTCCATCAATCACTAATTAAGAAAATGCCCTACAGGCTGTCTACAGCATGATCTTATGGAGGCATTTTCTTATTTCAGGTTCCCTCTTCTCAGATGACTTTAGCTTGTATCAAGTTGGCATAAAACTATCCAGCACATTCCTAATTGGCTCAACCCCCATGATATGTTGAAAGAATGAATAGATCTCATAGAAATTACCAAAATCCTTTGCCCACTCCCAAAATTTGATTTTTAATATTCTTATCCTTTGAAGTTTTCACACATTCATAGAATGTATAATGGTCATATCCATCTACCACTACCCCTTCCTCCCTTTCCTAGTACCCCACTGTGCATCCTTCCCTTCTCTATGACCTCTTTTCGCTATCAATAGCCACCTGAGTACAATTAGTGCTTCCCATATGCTCATGGGTATGTGGCCATACACTGGGCCATAAGCAACCTACCAGAAGCCGTGTCCCAAAGGAGAATGAGTCCCCTGCTTTGGCAAACATCAACTTTCAATAGCCCCAGCAGTGAGGGGGATAGTTCATGTGCCCCTCTCCCATCCATGTTGAATGGATGGCTTGATCTTGCACAGGTCTTGCCCAGGTAGCCACAGCTTCTGTGAAGTAGATGTCATGTATAGACATGTATTCACAGCCTTCCTCCCTATCCAACTACAATCCTCAGTTTTAAAAAAAGCTTCTGCATGAGACACAATACAGCAGCCTGCTTGGGTCTCCTCCCACAGGTTCCCTCCCTACTTGCTTGCTTGCTTGATTGCTTGATTGATTTTTCATGTTTAAATCTTGGGAATATCCTCCACTATACCATAAGTCCCCACTTCTCCTCAATCCCCCATTGCTTTACTTACTCCAGCATGTCTGCATCTTTAACCATCAAACGCACAAAGCAATGACTCAAACGGGCAAGATGGATCATCAGGTAAAGGTGCTTCCCACCCGGCCTGATGATATGTCAATCCCCAGGACCTACATGGTAGATGTAGAAAACTGACTTCTGAAAGGTGTCCTATAATGTCCACATACATGTGCTCAGGTAATACATACATACATACATGCATACATATGTACATATAATTGATAAAAATAACTCAAGGGTCACTGTCTAGAGGTTGACTTTTAATGGCCATTGTGTGACCATTACCTTAAGTCCCAGGGTGAAGCCTATCCTAGCAGAAAAAAAAAGTCCTGCTACTCTCAATAGATTGTGCCAATATGCTATAACAGCATACATTCTCCTCTCACAGGTGTATAGGTGGGGGAATCATCATAAAATGCAATGCTGTGAAGTTGGGTCTGATAAAAAAAAAAAAGGGCAACATGCATTCTCTACCTTACTTGAGGACATGTCAATCAATCTATAGGTTCCTAAGTCCCATCCTTGGCACAAGGCAGAAACATGAGTAAGAAAACCCCACACTGCGGAGAGAAATCCCCATACGGAATTTCATGCCATGGCCTTTGATGCTGAGGGTTAAAGTCTAGGAAAGAAAGAATTATTACAGTTGAGTATCTAGTCTATTAGCTACTCAATGTCCCTGAGAAAATGATCTAACGGCCTGTAAAATTCCCTGTATATTTTATGACTGGGATAAAATGTGGTGCCTTCTAGAGAAGCAATTTGCTTCTTCTGTGAGATGATGAAGTTGACAGGTTATTTAAGATTTTTATCCAACCTCAGTTACCACAAAGTTTAGGCTTGAATCTCATGCTCACTAGAATTAAGTATGTACCTAACATTTCTGGTTATGTTCTTTTGTTTTCCGTATGGGCTGGTTTTGCTCTTAATTGCTTCAGAGCGCGCGCACGCGCGTGTGTGTGTTTGTGTGTGTGTGTGTGTGTGTGTGTGTGTGTGTGTGTGTGTGTCACATGGAGAGGCAAGAAGACTATGCTCTACCATCTTTTGCCTTAGTCCCTTGAAACGAGGTCTATCACATAACCTACATCTTATCAACTGGCTAGGCTGGCTAACCAACAAGCTCCTGGAATCTGCCTATGTGGTGTGTGCCCATGTGTATGGTGTGTGTTCATGTGGCCATCACACCCATATGCATACCTGTGGAGTCCAGTGGAGAACATCAGATGCCTCCCTTTTATCTAATTCTCTTCTTTGTTCTTTTGAGACATGCTATCATGTTAGGAAACCTTGCTATTAAGGTTGGAGTCCTCCATGACCCAATGGCTTGCTGAGTTTGGAGCAAATAGAGAACTCCCTTCCTCAGTGGGGCTTCCCTGTTTCTTCCTTTCTTTGTCTGGAGTGTCCCTCAACACAGGTGGCTGGCCTTGTCTGGCTTTGCCTGAAAAGTAACTTTATACAGAGCTCTCTGCAAGGCTGCATAACTCAACACACACACACACACACACACACACACACACACACACACATCCCACTCTAGCCTCCTACCAGAATGATAATTAGGTGCTATACTACAACCAATAAGCCCTTCCTGTTCCCTTGATGCCAGGACCAATTAGCCCTTTCCACCCTTATCCCTAAAATATGCCCTTATATACCCTATCCTTAAAACCATAAAGTAGACTCGATTCTCTGCAGTGGTCTCCAGAGGTCATTCCGCTATATTTACCCTTGTCTGAACCTTGATCTCTGCCTCTGTTGGCCAACAACCTCCAAGGTGAATGGGGTGGGCACAGAACCTGGAGCTAGGTGGCCAGAAAGCTGCAGCCATCCTCCTGACTCCTCCCTGTGCAGCACGGAAGGGATAGTGATGTGTACAGCTGTGAGTGGCTTTTATATTCTTGCTGGGGATTAAACTAAGGTACTTTTGTTTCCTATCACCCACTAAGCCATCTCCATGCGCCCAATTGCTTTATTTTCAAAGACATTTTTGAAGTTTTGTTTCTGGTTTGGAAAAGTAAATATCATGCAGAGAATAAGAAAACCCAACAGAAGAAAAAATGATGTTATATAATGTCACCTCTGCTTCCTTACTCCTACAAAAACTGCACTGATAACATTTTAATATAACCCTTCTGTTACTAGCTTTACACAGAAATGTGTGTAGTATAACTTAAAGAATGAGTTGCCTTGGTTCATCTCTGCTCCCAGGTTCTCCTACAAAGAATTACATAAAGAAGGCTGATCTGGTAGCTCCTGATTGTAATCTCAGAACTGGGGAAACTATGGCAGGTCCCATAATACTTAGCCATATGTGAGTAGGTTTATTTCTGCATTCTTTACATTGGAAGTTGTTGTTGTTTCCTAATGTGGACCATTTTTCTCACTGTAGCTTCATAATTTTGAAATCAGAAAAAATCATATCTTCAGTTTTGTTCTCTTGTTTGACTAGTCTGGGACTACCATGGTCTCATGGAAAATTAAAGATTTCTCATTTTCTATTTTTATGAACAAATGTCACTAGAATTAAAACAGCTTCATCATGGGCCATATTTGGTAGCACAGGCATTTTCATGGTGTTAATTTTTCTACTACACAAACCTTGGATATCTTTCCATTTGATATGTCAATTTCCTCCACCAGAGTCCTGTAGATCTCAGAACATGTATGCTCACTTTCTTAGTTTGTGTTGTGTACCCTTGCTTTGTGTGATCTGCTGCATGGACATCATACTTCACACTACAAAAAGTAATAAAAGTCTGTGTGACATTTGGGTTTCCTCCCATTGCAACTCTGTGGTCATGATTACTCTCAAGAACAATGTATATCCTTCATACTGCCACAATGCTAACCCAAAGCTGAAAAGTCCCAGAAGATGAACCAGTGTGAGACCAATGTCTCTCCTTCCAGACTAAGTAGACCAGTGGTGTAGGAGACATATGGGTAAAGAAGAAAGATGTTGAAAGGAGCTGAAGTGCGCTGTCCCCAGCAGAGAACACAACGCAGAAAGGTCTCAGATTCCTCCAGAAAAAAGGTCATCCCTGTACTCTGTTGTGTGACTTTTTCTGAGGGCATTCAAACAAAGGTTTATTCATTTCAAATAGGACACCAATGGCATGCCAAGATAATCACTCCACTATCTTCCAACTTGGCATACTAATGGGTTTATTGGGCTTGCTTATAAGGCACATGTGAGCGGTTGCTTATAGGAGCAGCTGCACCCATGGAAAGCCCACCTCCAGTAGGATAACACTCAAAAGCTGAATCCCTGATGCTCCGTGGAGAACTTACAGGCAGCTTGACCAGCTGTCTCTCTACAGCTACTCTTATTGCTAGCAGAACCTTGAAGGGGGACCTCATGAATCTTTTCAGTTTCAGGGACTTCCTGAGACCTATGAGTTTCATTTACTTTCTAAATCTTAAGCCTCCCTCCAGGATGGAATGGCTCAATTTGGAGAAAATGGCTACACAGCAATACACTTTACACAAATAAAATCACCTTTTCTGCTGCACTGAATTCTGAAGTCCCACTCTACTTCTTCCAAGCAAAGGGCAAACACTAGGAATGGCTCTACAGGAACAGAGTAGGGATCAACCAGAGCCACAGTCCTTGAGTAAAGGAACTACAAATGGCTGTGGTGGAACTGTCTCCATCAGTAGGAGGTCTTTGAGACCATCCCAGTCTTCATGGCTGACACTGTACACCCCGAGGGGCACACTATACTGCTGTCAGAGTAGAAAATGCCTATTCTACCTCTATCTCCTGGATCTCAGAGACACAGTTGGAAATTTCAAACCCACCTTCTATTTGTGTACCTTCCAACTCCAGAACAAATGATAACATTTGCATTCCGCTTTCAAAACACTTGGAGAGCAGCTATTTCAACCTCATTCTCTATCTCAATGACCTCTATGCTGGCTCTCAGTTCTTCCATGGCCAATATGGTTAAAGGTAGATCCTTTACAAAGAATAGTGTCCTTGCTGGCAGTCAGGCTTTTGTCAGCTTTCTGAGCCTGGGTGGGAGAGTAGTGTCCCTAGGGTATTATCTATCCAAGGATGCCTTCCTAGTACCTCCACACAACACATAAGCAAAATCACATGTGACATTTCCCTTCAAAACTACCATCATTGGTCAGTGTAGTGCCCTGTTTAAGACTGCCAAAGACAAGTCGAGCTGCAAAATGCCGCTAAATCTGACTCTTACCATTTTCTCTTTGTTTCTTTTTTTCTTTTTTTCCTTTCTGGAACGTGTGTAGGTGTTTTTGTGTTTTTTTTTCTTTCCTTTGTCCTTGAAGTATAAGAATTTCAGAGACATACTTCTAGGTGTTGATCTGTTTCCATTCTTCCTGCCCGGTGCCTGGTAGGCTCTTTTGATCTGCAGATGTAGAGGTTTTGTGGGTTTTGTTTTTTTTTTTTCCTCAGCTCAGAAGCAATTCATTCTGTTGTTTCTTTGAGTACTGCTATGTCTCCTTGTTCAGTGACAAAGGTTTTCTGAAGACTGAAGGACCATTTTCTGTCCCCTGGAGCTGCCCTTACCTCTGTTGAGTTCCAATTTCTGATCATTCTGTCCTATGCTGAATAGTGTGTTCAAGTTAACATCCATTTGGCAGCCTGTAAACGGACTGTATGGATTTAAATAGGTCAGAATTCTATCTCCTTCTTCCTCTCTCTTTACATAGGTGAATTCCAAGGTAGGCATGGTGGTACACACCTGTAATCCCAGCACTTAGGAGGGGGAGACAAGAGGGTCATGAGTTCAAGATCATCCCCAGGTACATGGTGAGTTCAAGGCTACTATGGGCTACTTGAGATACCGTTTCAAAAACAGAACCTAAAGGGTAAGTTACACCCACTTGGCATGGAAACGGGAGATGGGGTACTACTTTGACTCCGAAGTTGCAAGAATCAGCCATGAACCACGTATATTGAGAAAGGATGTCAGAAACTTCTAGAAGCAAGTGTAACTACTCTAGTTCTTTTGCACATTCATCATGAAGCTGCTCTCTGATCCAAAACAAAAACAAAAACAAAAACAAAAACAAAAAACAACAACAACAGCAAGCCATAGGGTTAGAAACTGATTCTTAGCTGGATGTCAAGACACTGCTCTAGGGGGTGGGAGAGAGTAGTCTGAGGTCCCCGGGATGCCGGAGCTGGCTTAGGGATCCCCAGGCCTGCAGGGAGACTGGGGCTGTCTAGTTCTCAGGCTCTTGGGCACTCACGCTGCGCTGGATGCCACAGAAGAGCTGAGAACAGAGTGCTGGCGGGCAGGCTGGATCTAACCCTGGGGCCGAAGGGGAAAGGAGGGCGCTCTGGCTGGATCCCACGGGGATAGAGTCCCTGGTTTGTTTGGCAGATGGCTTGGCTTAGTGGAGGCCATGGATGGGAGTGCTGAGAGGCCTTCTGAAGGAGATTAGATGGCCAGCTCTTTAGGCAAAGACCTGTTCCACTGCTCCCCAAGGCAGTCCATGGTTTTAAGACATTTATTGTCATGGGGGAAAGTGGATGAGTACTCATTTAACCTCAGGCCATCTCAGGGGTGGGCCTGAGGTTAAATACCTTTTGCAGGGAGAAGTGTCTTGGAAGGGGAGTTTATTGGCTAAGCCTCTTTTAATGAGACCTTTAGGTCTCATTAAAATGGAGATCTGTCTTGAGGCTAAGTGACCACAGGTCACCTCCTCTACCTGTGGAGGGGCTAGGGGCATTGCCCTTATGTGACTAATGGCCACAAATCTATGGAAGGCTGCAGCCTTGTGTCAGGAGCCTAGTGTCTGGGAACCAGGCAAAATGCCTGCTGTCCCTCAGGGTCACGAGGGTTTCCAACTTTAGCTCAACCAGGAACGAGGCTGCCTTTCACGGTCCTACAGAGAGTAATAGAGAAAGATGTTGTTCTCTGACCTCCAAACACATACATACCTACACATATACACACAAACATACACACACATTCACATACACAAACATATACATGCACAAACATATACATATACACACAAACAAACACACATACAAACATATACACATAAATATATTTTTAAGAAAATATGCATCTAATTAATATTACTTATTGGAATTTCCCAGCTGTCCCCTTAAAAACCTTTCTTTTTTTGTATACGTGTATATGTGTGCATACATGTTCATATGGGAGGTTGCATATGTATATGCAGGTGCACATACACAGGTGCTCACAGGAACATGAGCATCAGAGAACAAGCTTGGATGTTTTTCCTCCAGTGCTGTCCATCCTTGTATTTTTTTTTTCTTTTTTGAGATGGTCTCTCACTATCCTGAAGCTCATCTATTAGGCTAAGCCTGATGGTCAGTGAGCAAATGGGATCTGTATATCTCAGTGGCTCACAACCTTCCTAATGCTGCAACCCTTTAATTCAGATCCTCATGTTGTGGTGATCCCCCAAACATAAACTTATTTTGTTGCTATTTCATAACTGTAATTTTGCTACTATTATGAATTGTAATATAAATGTCTGATATGAATAGTATCTGATATGCAACCCCCAAAGGGGTCATGACCTACAAGTTGAGAACCACTGGACTGGGAGAACATATGCAAGCCAGCGTCAGACTGTTTTGTTTGTCTCTGCTTGTTTCTTACTATGGCTTCTAGAGATTTAATTCAGGTTCTCAGGCTTGCAAGGAAAGCATTTTATAGCCTGAGCCACCTCCCCATCTCCATTGGTAAAGAGTGTTCCTTGTGGCTACTCTTTCTCTCACACTTCCAGGTTCATCCTATGTGTAACTGGCTGAGTGGCTCCTGCAGGCATCCAGAGGGAGAGAGGAGGCAGGAGATAAAAGAAAGAAGGGAAGGAAGGAGGTAGGGTCTGCTGGTGGAACACTATATCCTCCTCGCTTGCTTTCGGCCGAGCAGCATTCTTTCGCTTACGGGAACAGGGGAGGGAGACCACAGAAGGAGGTAAGGAAGGGGAGAGAGACTCTTCTGTCTCTCTGCTAGCTATCTCGGACTATAGAAAAAAATATCAAGAAGCTGGAGTTTTCCAGAATGACATGCTTACTGACAAAGAAGACTAACGCCTGGCCCAGGCAGATAGGAAAATTTTTTCCTTGAAAGAGCTTTACCACTTGTCAGACATCTTACTGAAGAGATAATTTGGAGCCACTGGTGGGTGGGGCCACACCTTGGCCAGACCTGATTAGGTTTGCATATCTTTAGCTCTCTGTTCAGACCCCAAGATGGATTTTGGTGGGACACATCTGCCGGATTTCTTCATCCCTATTCGTAGTACACCCACATTGAATCAAACTCCTTTCTCTGTTTTTCACTATTAATTTGGATGTTTTCATTGTCTTATGGCAGATGTGCACCAAAATATGGTTTAACAAACCACAGTTGACTAGGGAGACCACCTGGATTATAGCCTGAATGAGAAACCAAGGCAAGTTCAGGACTCAGACAACCTGTTAGGAACACAACTGTCTCATTGTTAGAACCATAACTTTCATTAACTTTATAACTTACTTAGGATGCTCAATAGTACAGACTTAAACTTTTTTGACTTCTATCAACTGCATTATTTTGTTTTGAGTGTGATGTAGGTGTGTCCATGCTCACATGAATGTGTAGACTGTAGGCACATGTATGTGCATGCATCTAGGTTAGGTTGGCCTATGGGTATTTCTGTGGAGGTTCTCTTGATTATTTGAAATACTCAACCACTGTGAGCAGCACCATTCCCTAGGCAATGGATCTTGAAATGCATAAGAGTGGAGAAGGCAAGCTAAGCAACATGTGCATATGTGAACTAATTTCATTCTGCTCTTAACTGGGGGTGTGATATGAAGTTCTCTGCACTGGCAGACTATGAATTATGAGATGCTTTTGTCCGATGTGTCACAACAAGACACAAAACTTAACCAAAAATGACATTAGAAGAGCTACCCAATTCCCATATCCCCTAAACAGACCCCAAGTGAGGCACTCAGTGCCATACTCTACTCTTTTCAAGTCCATACCCCCTTCTGGTGTTCTATCACATCATAGTATCTCCATCGGAGTCTGTGCACTCAACAGAAGCCAAAGTGAGAGTTTTCTGCCAATCATGTTTACTCGCCATCCCTTGTTTCCTTAAGCCCAAATTGAATAAATCACAAATGCAGTTTAATTCCTAATCAAGAAGCCCTCAAGTGTGACTTCAGAGACATATTTTATGGCTCCTTCCTGTATCAGGTATGAAAATGAAAAATGTCTCACTCATCCCACCAAAATGTGTATATGAAGTAAATCACAGAAGTTTAACAAGGAAATGAGATCTTCGATGACAAAATATGACAGGAAGGACCTGACACTGTGACAGCAGGAGCAGGGGAATCACCTACAAAACACTGGTGTTTGAAATACACGTACTGTGAGAGTGAAGTGGGGGTGTTTCTTCTCCCCCTGATTTTAATTGCTGTTGTTGTTTGTTTGTTTGTTTACAGCACTGGATAGATAACTGCTTTACTATACAGCATCATCTCCAGCCCCTCACTAGGAAATCCTGTGCAGGCACCCTACCTCTGAGTCATAGCTCCAGCCCTCACTGGGGGATTCTAGGCAAGTGCTCTACCACTGAGACATACACCCCAGCCCCTCACTGGTGGATTCTAAACAAGAACTTTTTACCACTAAACTATATCTCAATATCCCTTTTTCTAGTTATTTTGTTTGTTTGTTTGTTTGTTTGTTTGTTTCTGAGACAGGGTTTCCCTGGCTGTCCTGGAACTCACTCTGTAGACCAGGCTGGCCTCAACCTCAGAAATCCACCTGCCTCTGCCTCCCAAGTGCTGGGATTAAAGGCGTGGGCCACCATCACCTGGCTCTAATTATTTTCATAAGTGGTTTTACTAATTCTCCCAGGCTAGCTTTGGTCTCACTCTGTAGCTGGAGATGACTTTGAGCTTGCAACCATCTCTCCTCAGTCCCTCCAAGTGCTGGAATTATTATCCTGTTGAACCAATCCCAGTTACCCTCACAGTTTTCTCAGTAACCCTGCTAGGGCAAGCACATACAGTTTGCACAAGTCAGGAATTCTATAACTGAAGAACAGAGGCTCAGTTCCACAAATCAGCAAAGAATCTAGCCGGTCCTGCCTTCCTTAGTCTGGTAGTCCCCGACTACCATACTGTTGCTCATAAGCTAAGATTGTCTTAACTCTGGTTTGACTACTGCAGTGGTTAATCTTAGTTGTCAACCTGATGGGATATAGAATCACCTCTTGGGATGTCTATGAGGGTGTTTCAAAAAAAGGTTTAACTGAGGAGGGGAGAGCTACCCTAAATATAGTCAGTGATGTCCACTAGACTGAGATCCTAGACTGAATCAAAAAGGTGAAAATGAACATCTCTCTCTGCTTCCTGTGTCCTTCTGCCATGCCTTCCCTGCCATGATGGACTGTGCACCCTCAGACTGCGAGCTACAACCACCCCATCCTCCATTAAGTTGCTTCTAACAGGTATTTTGTCACAAGAGCAAGAAAGTAATGAAAAACAATGTAACTGTTCATGTGTTGAAAACGTAAGCTCCAAATTCATGCTAATGAACTATATTTATGGATGGGGCCTTTGGGAAGTAATTAGAACTAGATGAAATCATGACATAATGGGCTAAGTAAGAGATGCAAGTTAGCACACCACTCTGCCTCGACATGTGGTCCTCTCTACCACATGATGCCCATATCAGAGTAGATGCTAGCTCTCAGGCTCTGGAGCTCTGAACTGAATACACTTTCTATTCTCTATAAGATATAGTCTTGGTGTTTTTTGAGATAGCTGAAGAAAACAGACAAAGGCCTTTATCAACGAAATACCTATCAGAGTTTCCCCCAGGGTGGCTCTGTTCACATCACAGTTCTTTTTCCTTCTGGTCTACTTCTGGCCCACAACAGAAGCTGCAGTGGCAGCTCCCGATCTCCTTTTGCTTTGCTTACCAATGGAAAGTAACTCATTCTCTGATAATTGGCTTCTCACTCAACCCTGAGAGCCCTTTTGATTGTATTGACCAGCTGGAAAGCGTCTTTATCTTTTTGTAAGTCCTGAGGAGGGTTGGGGGACTCAGTCTCCTGTTCTTGATCAGAATTAATGGGAAGGAAGGAGAAGTCTTACATAAGCTCACTTTAGAGAAGATTGTATTTTTAATTAACTAATTTGTCACATGGAAGTAATAATGTCAGGTTGATTGTAAACCCAAACTACAGTGACTGAACAGGATGGGATTTTCTTCTTCTTGTACAAGTCCAGAGAAAGCCTCCCAGAGATAGTATGACCCTTCTGTGGTGCCATCGGAGAACTGAGTTTCTGTTTCTATCATCTCTTAGTGGGTGACACCTGTTGCTTGGCAAATATGCAGCCCGGCCTCCCTATCACATGTAAGTTTCAATAAGACTCTAAAAGGACTCTTCCACTGAGGTTCCACTGTGAATTCTTACTTCTGACATTACTTGTCACTGAGAGTCTTTCTTACCATGTCTGACAGTTAGTTAGCTGGCTTTTTTATCTGGAGTGACAGTGTTAGGGTCCATGGTTTGGTGAAGAATGACTCAAATAGTATCCAAAAGTAAAAAGTGTTTATTTAGCTGAGTTTCCTGCATGCAGGGGACTTCACATTTGGGAATGGAGACCCCTAGTGGACTTGCAGACTTGGATTTTTATAGTCAGTTAGGGGAATTCCAGGGAAGGGTTTTTGCCCTTTTGCCTTGATTGGTTAGCTCTATCTCTAGGAGTCTGACTGATTCTACAATTGATTAGGCTCTGGAGACTTCCCAGGGGGTTCATTCATTCTAGTTACCTAATCTTACTTCAGACCAGATGACAAGGTGTCCTCGGATTGGCTGACTGTGGCTGTGGTTGGCTGGTCACACACTCTAATACCTAGGAAACAGAAACTTAGGCCTAGTCTCCCACACTACCAGTGTGCAGTCTGTTGTGGGGTCCGCCTGGCTCTGGCTATCTCAGTCCTCTCAACAGGACAAGAGAGGGTTGTATCTCTCTCTTACAGAAGCAGACCCTGAGATGGATAGCCCTTCTGGGTAAGGATTTTATTAGAAGAGATATGAACATCATAGACATACAGACACACAAGAGCATTGTAGAGGTTCTAAAGTGGGGGGTCAGTCCTCAGCATCATAGGCAGACAGACAACATGGCAGAGTCTCTGATAACAGCTGAGGCCTACAGAGCAGGGTGGAGGTAAGGCTGTGTGTTTTTCTTAACGCTCTCAATGGGCATGAGCTAACAGTCAGGGTGACTCTGATTATTAGGCATGGCATGGTGAGGAGAAGGAATGCCAGGAGTTTGGAGGATGTGGGGGAAGTGAGGAGGAGGAGCATATTTAGTGAAGGTGTACCCACTAAACGGGGGTGTTGCTACCAATAGTGTTGATTGGTTTTGATGTCCATATAGTCTGTTTAAGAACTCATAGAAAGGCATTCAGTGTGGGTGTCCGTCTCTCTATGCAGCAGCAGAGATACCAGAATCAGCACTAAGAATGGAGAACTGTGAATTACATAACTTGAGAAGTGCCTGGGTCTGGGTTCTAACCATAACCACTTAAGCTCAGGCTCCTAGATGCTAAAATTATTAAGTCTCTCTTGGTCCAATACCCAGCTTGTTGTATATTGTTATGATAATTATAACAAACTTACACACCAGTTAATTATCTTGTTCATTTGGTGACTTGGAAAAAAACGCTTCTATAACTGGAAATGTGTGTCTCAGAACACCAAGGTTCACTGAAGTTGCTTTTTAATCTGATTTATTTCATTTTTTATTTTAAAAGAATTTATGTGTGTGAATGTTTTGTTTCTGTGTACATATGTACACAACAAGCATGCCTGCAGCTGTCAGAAGAAAGCACCAGACTCCTGGAAATGGAGTCATAGATGCTCATGAGCTGCCATGTATGTTTCTTCAGAAAGAACAGCCAGTGCTCTTATCCTACCAGCCCCTTACTTTTAATTATGTGTATGTGTGGATGTCTCTATGTGAGTAAGTGCATGGGTGCCCACAGAGTCCAGAAGAATCCTGGAGCTGGAGTTATGATGCTAAGAACCCTCAGAATATAGGAACTGATCTTTGATCCTCTGCAAGAGCAGCAAGTGCTCTTGACCACTGAGCCAAGTCCCAGTCCCCACTGAAACTCCGGTCACCAGTGATTGGCACTTCGTAGGCACTTAATAAATATTTGTTGGTAAATAAATTAATTTCCCAGAGCAATGAGAACATAGATGGTGACAAATCCCTACATTAGTCAATTCAAGATAGCAAGAGGGTTTTATGGTTAAAGCACTTGTCATGCAGGCTTGAGGACCAGAGTTCAGATCCCCAGGACCTACATCAGTGCCAGACGGGCGTGGAGACTTACCTATGATTCTAACCTAAGAAGGTAGACATAAGGGATTCCCAGAGCAAGCTGACTAGAGAAGCTAGCTTATCCACAAGCTCTGGGCTTGATTGAGAGACCTTGTCTCAATAAATAATATGTAAGAATGATTGATGATGATTCCCAGCATCAACCTCTGGCTTCCACCTACATGCATATCCATGTATATACACCAACATGCATGTGTGTCCACAAATATGCTGATATACATACATACACATGAAAATGGAAAAATAAAAAATATGAAGAAAGAGGACAAGTGGCAGTCCCAGTGAGTGTCCTCCAGTGTTCACTGGCCCATCGGCACATTCCAGAGAAGCCAGGCTGAGCCACTGAGTATTGACTAGAGACTGCGCCAGCAACTATACCAGACACGAGTAAGGGTTCAGACAGCAGGAGAGAGTAGAAGGGAATATTTTGCCATCAGGCTGTTAGGAAACAGAGTTTCTCACTGGTCTGGAACTCACAAAGTAGCTTATGCTGGCTGGCCAGGAAGCCCCAGAGATCTGCCTGTTTTCACCTCCCCAGTGCTGGGTGGTTTTTTTTTGTTGTTTGGTTGGTTTTTGGTTTTTTTGAGACAGCATCTCACTATGTATCCATGACTGTCCTGAATCTCACTGTGTAGACCAGGCTAGCCTTGAACTCATGGAGATCCTCTTACCTCTGCCTCCCAAGCTCTGAGCTTAAATGTGTGTGCCTCCATACCCAGTCCCAGCATTGCTTTCTTTAAAAATGTGGGTCTTACTCTTGTTTTGTTTTGAGATAGTGTTTGTAGAAACACTGGCCAGCAATAAGGTAAGAAGCACTGAGAGAGTTGGATAGATATGGTAGAGATAGATAAATAGATATGATAAAGATAGAAACAGAGAGGTAGATAGATACAGTAGATAGATAGATGATAGATCAATGATAGATAGATAGATAGATAGATAGATCTTATAGATAGGTAGAAAGATAGATATATAGGTATAGATATAATATAGATAGGTTGATATGATTAATAGATAGATGATTGATAACTAGATGGATAGAGATAATGGACATGATAGAGATAGATAGATATGATAGATAAAAATTAGATAGATAGATAGATAGATAGATAGATAGATAGATAGATAGATGGGGAGAGATGACAGATGGATTTAAGTGAGCCAAGTCATACTGGAGACACTGAGAAGCTGGTCTCAGCCCTTAAGGCCGGGGCCTCAACAGTCAGAGTAGTCCCAGAAAAGATCTCTTAACATAGGGCTATGACCTAAGGTCACTCAGTCCACCAGATATCTGGAAGGTTCCTGGACAGCCACAGATCCCAAATCCACAACAAAAGCTTTGAAATGCTGGCTCTACTGTCAGCATAGGAATCAGCAGCACCAGCTATGAGGAAATCAACAGGGAGGCCCAGGGAGGCCAAGCCAGCAAAGGGGGAGATCATCAGCCCTAGACATAGGCTTTTTCTTCTGGGCTGCTACCCGGAGGTGCTGCCTGCAACTAGAGAGGGGCTCCCCGCATCGATCAGGACAATTCTCCAGTGAGACTCCCTACGCAGGCCAACCTCATTGCGGTCCATTGACATTAAAACCAACAAAGATAGGCAGTTTCTTAAGATAGTGTGCACCCTCTCAAAATAAGCACGTGGGAGTACAAAGACAAAATTCAATGTTCTTAACCATGTGTAAGAAAAAAATAACTTGCTTTATTTCTTCGAAATCCTATAGCCCTGAGGCTATACACTGCTATGTAAGCTTCATAGTGCAAAATAGTAGCTTGACTATATTAGATGCATAGTAAAGGTAACAAATGTATAACACATCTATGTATGTATATGTATGTATAACAAATATGCAACATGTATGACAAATGCATAAATGCAGTATATTTCTCTCTCTCCTTCAGTATGTGTCTACACTATAACCCAGGCTGGCATTGAACTCAACAGTCCTCCTGCCTCTGCCCTCCAAATGCTAGACTAACAGGCCTATACCATTCTAGACTTACCCATTTATTTTTAATCAACTAAATCATGAAACTCAAACTTCCATATTGGGAATTCAGAACATGGCCTGAGGACAGCTCCCCAGCCTCTGCCATCACCCAGGGAAGGAAAGCTGGGCCTGTCAGAGGAGCCAGAATGGGACTAGGGGGACAATGAGCAAAGATGCTCCTGTGAATTGCTACTCTGCCCCTGTGTGTTCACAGGGCTCTTGTTTTTCTGTTAGATAGAGGTCTCCAATACATTATTCAGGTGATGCATTTTTTCTTTCCATAGAAGGCTCATATTGCAATCAGGCCTGTATTTCTAATCATATATAGACCTGTGTAAGCAGTGAGAAAGAGAGTCAGACATATAATTGGTGCCTTGGCCAGGCCTGGGGCAGAAAGTCTGTTTAAATGCAATCAATATTCACAAGGGAAGATGACAAGAGCTTGCACAAGGCACAAGCAGGCAGGATATGGATTTCCACTTACAAGTCAGCATGGAGCCATAATTCACCTCAGATCAACCCGAGCAAAAGAGAAGCATGCTCTATGGAAGCAGGGTCTCCTTGCTGACTACCCCCACCCCAAGACACTCAGTGCAACGACCAACTTTTCCTCATATACATCCCAGTGGAGCCTGGAAGTGGGAACAGGCTCCTTAAAAGAGACTTAACAGAGGCTGGAAGATGTCATTGATTAATAGGAATTCAGGCTGGGCAGTGGTAGTGCACGCCTTTAATCCCAGAACTTGGGATGCAGAGGCAGGCAGATTTCTGAGTTCGTGGCCAGCCTGGTCTACAGAGTGAATTCCAGAACAGCCAGGTCTACACAGAGAAACCCTGTCTTGAAAAACAAACAAACAAAAAAAAAATAGGAATTCAGGCAGAAAAGTCTATTGGTACTGGAAATAAATAGAAAAATCTTCATTTTGTGTGTGTGTGTGTGTGTGTGTGTGTGTGTGTGTATTCATATGTGTGCATATGTATTCTGTGTGAGACTTTCCCATTGTGTGTGTATGTGTGTATATGTGTGCATGTATGTATATATGTATTCATATGTGTGCATATCTTCTGTGTGAGACTTTTCTCAGGGGGATATGACACATCCATGTCTACTCACCTCAAATACCAAACCCCATAATAGACCAAAATAATAATTACACCAAAGTCAAATGTGGTAAGCTAATGAGTTTAATGAAGTTACTGATTGGATCATGGAGTTACTTACAGGGGGGACAGAGATATTTCAAGGACAGCTGCAGCACCAAAAGCTCCCCTCCCCCCCAGCACGAGAGACAGTTTGTGAAAGCTGCAACCCTGGAGCTCTCTGCATGACGTGTGGGCACCTGGACAGGTTGGATCATCACATCTCGGCAGCTGGGCAGGTTGGACCATCACATCTCGGCAGCTGGGCAGGTTGGACCATCACATCTCGGCAGCTGGGCAGGTTGGATCATCACGTCTCGGCACCTGGGCAGGTTGGATCATCACGTCTCGGCACCTGGACAGGTTGGATCATCACATCTCAGCAGCAGGGCAGGTTGGATCATCACGTCTCGGCACCTGGACAGGTTGGACCATCACGTCTCGGCACCTGGGCAGGTTGGACCATCACATCTCAGCAGCTGGGCAGGTTGGACCATCACATCTCGGCAGCTGGGCAGGTTGGATCATCTCCTCTCAGCATCTAGACTGGTCAGAGTCTTCTTCCCAGGCAGTTGTTTGCTGCTTCTAGAAGATTCTTGTAAGATTCAGCTTCCCCTGATGTATGCTGTTTGTTTCCTACCTGAATCCCATGAGCTTCCACCATCCTTCCTGGAGGGAATGTTTCAGTCAGAGGAAACTGCTAGCTAGCAGTGGATGCATGTATGCCTGAGGGCAGTGGGAGGTCAATGTCAGTGTCTTATTTTTCAAGACAAGGTCTCTCACCTGTCTGGCTAGACTGATGACCAGTGAGTCTCAGGCATCCCTCTGTCTTCACCTCCTCACCACTGGAATTATGGCCATGAACTGACGTGCCTGGCTTGTTTTAATATAGATTTTGAGGGATCAAGCTCACATCCTCATGTTCACATGGCAAGCACTTTACCAACAGAGCCAATTCCCCAGCCAATGTGTGCTTTTTAAAAACATGAAATAAACATAATACATTGAGGACTTTAAAATTGGATTTATGAATTATGTATGCTCTCTGTGCTTTTAAAAGTCTGGACGTTTGAAGCAAAAACTAACATTCAGTGTTTCCTCAGCAACTGAAGTCTAATGGCTCAAGCCTGTGATCCCAGTGCTTCGGAGACGGAAGCAGGAACAGTGTGAACGGTAACACAGAGAGATGCTGAATCACAGAACAAAAGAAAGAAAGAAAGAAAGAAAGAAAGAAAGAAAGAAAGAGAGAAAGAAGAAAGGAAGGAAGGAAAGGAAGGAAGGAGAGAGGGAGGGAAGAAAGAAAGGAAGGAAGAGATAGGAAGAGAGAAAGAAAAGATAGAAGGAAGGAGAAGAATGGAGTGAGGAGGAGGAAAGAGGGTTTAAAAGAAGAGGAAAGGGAAGGAGGAGAAAAAGGACTGAGGGAGAAAAAGAAGATGGAGGGAAAGAGATGGAGACAAAGAAAAGTAGAAAAAGAAGGGGGCTTAGAAGCGAAAGAGGAAAGAAGGGGCAAAAGAGGGAAAGGGAAGAGGAAAGAAGGGAAAGAGAGAAGCTAAATGAATGTGAAGATATACATAGAACAGAACAATGTGGCCACCAAGGCAGATATTAGAGGGTGGTGGCCACACATCACAGAAGATCTGGAGCCAACAGACGCCAGAAGCAAGAGAAAGGTGTTATTTAGTTTTGTTTCTGTAGCAAAACACCTGACGAAAAGCCACCTCAGAAAGAAAGGGCTTGCTTTTGGCTCACAGTTTAAGGGGACACGGTTCATCCAGGTGGGGAAGGCATTGCAGCAGGAAAGAATGGCATCATCTGGTCACATCATATCCACAGTCAGGAAGCTGAGAACAAGGAGTGGAGCCAGCCAGTAAAACCTCAGCACGCAACCCCTGGGACATACTTCCTCTAGCAGGGGTCAAAGTTTTAAAGGTTCTACGGCCCTCCCAACCAGCATGCCAGCTGGAGACCAATGATTAAATGCTGTGGGGGACATGTCACATTCAAACCATAGTAAGGAGGTTTCTATGCTACAGCCTTGTGAGAAAGCAGGGACCTGCCATCATCATCCTCTCCAGATCTTGAAACACAGATACAATTAATGCCTGTGGTTGTGACCACCGGTTCTGATCTGTGGTTTCTGTGGCTAGGAAAGACTAAGACACCCCTTTCATTCCTCCCCCAGTTCATCTCCTACCCATAATTCCAAGCCTGGGACCAGGTGTCTTATCTGAGTGGTTATGTTGACAGGTGAAGGCTGGCTTCCTGAAACACTCCATCCAAACTCTCCAGATGGAGAGCAGAACAATGGGCTAACAGGACGCCTAGGCAAACCTAGGTATCTCTGCAGCTCCTCTTGAGACCCACAGGTTGATGAGTTTGATACCTGTTCAAGCCCAAGACTCAAAGGCAGTGGTAGTATGAGTTGTGGTACCCTACTGCAGCAGAGGGAGCTCAGAATGTCAGGATCTATGTCATGTGGAGTTCTATGAAAGTTCTAAGCAAGACTGCCATGCTTAGGTGGCAGTCTTGTTTGATAGACTGGTTGACAGCATCAGTTATCAAACATCTCAGCCCCATCCCTCTGCTTTCGGCCACAATTCTGTCACGGATGGAGAAATAACTTCCTGGATTCTCAGATGAAACTATTTCAGGATTCTGATAGCTACAGCTGAAAGCCCAGGTTTCAAACAGCACAAAATGATCCTTTCTATGGGAATTGAACATACATTGATGGGACCAGCCATCTTGGGAAAATAATGCCTGGAGTTGATAGATACATGAAGTTATACACTCAGTTAAGTGTGGTATGGATGGTGAGTGCAAGGAATGTCTGGGATACATGGTCAGAACATTTCTCAGTGAGAGAGAGAGAAGAGAGAGAGAGAGAGAGAGAGAGAGAGAGAGAGAGAGAGAGAGAGAGTCAGACAAAGAGACATAAAGATACGGGATAGAGTGAGAAAAAGAAAGAAGGAATGAAGGAAGGAAGGAATGAAGGAAGGAAGGAAAGAAGAAAGAAAGAAAGAAAGAAAGAAAGAAAGAAAGAAAGAAAGAAAGAAAGAAAGAAAACTTGAGACCTATGATCACTCATCCAGCAGAGTGGGAGGAAAAATATAAATACAAATCTTGAGTATCTGTGTGAAACAGAAATTAGTGAAGACTGTACCCTTAGATTATGAAGAGTTGGAAACTTGGGGATTTAGAATGTTCTAGAATTTCAGTTTTCATATCCCAGTAGAATCTCAGTGATTTTCTGAAGTTCACATCACTTTAAACTCTTCCTTTGGCCAAGAAACAGGCATTATTATTATATTTTTGTCAATGTCTTAAGATCCTTAACTTTCAGAGCAGTTAAGTCTCACTTATCTAAATGGAACAAACGAGCAAATGTATAAGGTCAGACGTGCAGGTGTGGCAATCAGCCTCCATGTTGGAAATGAACACTGTGGTGTTTCCTGGCCTACCTGCAGGTGTCAGAGGCAGAGTAGCTGAGGAGGATGGATGAGAAAGATTGCTGGTATAGTGAAACAGATGTCTCGAAGTTACCTTGAACATTTCAAGAAAACCAAACAAGGGGCTGGGAGGATAGCCAGTTAGAATGGTACTTGCCTTGTATGCGTAAGGAATGAATTCAGTCCCCAAAACCCCAGTATAAAAACCCTGGGTGTGATGATACAGAACTACAGAGAGATGTAGAAACAGACCAATCCCTAGGACTTGTCCAGCCAGCATAGCCTAACTTGGCAAGCCCCATGATAGTGGGAGACATTCTATCAAAAAAAAAAAAAAAAAAAAAAAAAAAAGTAAACAATGCCTGAGCAACATACACTAGAGGTTAACCTTTGACCTCACATATGTACCCCTGGATATGTGTATATATGATCACACACATCTCAGAAAGTAAAACAAACCCCAAAGGATGTAGGATTAGTCAGACTATCATTGTAACAGACATCTGAGAGAAACATCATCAAAAGAGAAAGGACTTATTTTGGCTCACAATTTCAGAGGTCTCTGTCCCTGGTCAACTGGTTCCATCAGTTTAGGCTTGTGGAAGGCAGAATACCATGACAGAGAAGGCATGAAGAAGGAAAGCTGCTCACCCCACGACAGCCAGAAGACAGACAGGAGAATGGATTGGGGACAAGGTGTGTTCTCTAGATGTATTGTAGACCCTGAACTCATGCCTGTTTGCATGCTTCCCCCCTGCACAATGGAGATGCTGTCTGCGCTTTTCTACATTTGATCTTCTCAGTCCATAAGGCTCTGTACCATGTGGTAGGCAGACACCCCCCCCCAGTGACCTATTTCCTCCAACTAAACTCCACCTCCTTCCTTTCTCTACTTCTCAATATTGCCATGATATTGAGTCCATTGAGGAATTAATCTAATGATTAGATCTGAGCCCTCAGCATTTAGCATCAGATTGCTTCCCTAAATCCCATAAGCTCCCAATCAAACCTTTAACACTTGAGCCTTTTATGAGAACACTTAAAGGTTTTCTGTGCCCTTTGAAAGCCAAGTCCCACCATTCCTACTTCATCTTTATCCTTCTTTGTGCTATCCATCCCCTGAAACTGAACTTTCTGGACCAGGAAGGTTGACTGTAGGGTAACAGCGTCTCCTCTTTGCTGGGAGGAGGCATACAACTGTCTCATGTGGTAAGGATCTACAGTAGCTCCAAAGCCCCAAGTAGACATTGGATCATCAAGTGTCTTACGCAAGGCACAAAGCCCTGTCTTGCCATTCTCTGACTTGACATGGATCATGAAAGGCAGTGGTTCAGTTGAGAAGACGCAGAACCATGATACTCAGACATCCTATGGGTCCTTATAGAAGAAGTTATAATAGGGAATCCAGGCCAGAACTACATTCTTAAAGTCAGTGGGATGCTGGGACAGGGGCTCAGCTACAGAGTGCTCCATCTGTAGCTGTCCTCACTCTAGTTGCTGTGGAAGTTAAAGACTGTAACCTGAGCTTCATATTCTGGGGAATGGCCTAAAACACACCATTAACAACCAAGATGAAAATGAGAGAGAATAGGAGAAGCCATTCTAATCAATAATAATATAAATAGTATATGCCACTATAGATATATCTATCATGTATTCAATTACTATTTCTCACTTTACCATTAGTTTCTTTTTAAAAACATTCCTGGAAATGAGAGCTAGGAACGGCATCATTGGTACCAAGTGCTTTGCCATATGACCTAGTTAGCTTTATTTATCAACTTGGCAAAGCCTACAGTCATCTAAGGAGAATCTCAAGTGAGGAACTGCAGAGATCAGACTGATCCACGGCCGTGTTTGTGAGGGCTTGTCTTGGTTATTACTTCATACAAGAGGACAAAGCTCACTGTGGGCAGCACCATCCCCAGGCAGGCAGTGTAAGGTTGCATAAGGAAGCATGAGTCTGTAAGTGAGACTGAAAGGAAGCCTTCATACACATTTCCTCCATGGTTCTTGCCTTGAGTTCCTGCCCTGATGTTCCTAGTGATATATTCTGACCCAGAAGTGTAAATCAAATAAAACTTTTTCCCCACGTTGGTTTTTTTAATCCCAGTCCTGGGGATGCAGAGACAAGCAGATTCCTGGGGTCTCACTGAACAGTCACCCTTGCTGAATCAATGAAACCCAACTGAGAGAGATGGGGGGGGGGAAGAAGGAGGAGGAGGAAGAGGAGGAAGAGGACAGAGGGATATATATATGTGTGTGTGTGAAGAGAGAGAGAGAGAGAGAGAGAGAGAGAGAATGACTGAGAAGGGTATCTGCAGTTGACTTCTGACCTCCACATGCACAAACATTCACACACACAAACACAAACATTCACATGCACAAACACATTCACATGCACAAACACATACATCAACATGTACACAAATATGACCATGTGCATATATATATATATATATATATATACACACACACACACACAGAGAGAGAGAGAGAGAGAGAGAGAGAGAAATATTCTAGCAATGGACATTTATGTACAGCAAAATAAATGATTCTTTCCCAGTGTCAAATCTTTGAAACTACAAATCTTTCACTTGGCAGGATCAAGGTTAAATGTAGTTGAGTTTAATATAGCTATTTGCCTGCTGTGGTAGAGTTATTGCATCAGGAATACAGCACCCCCCTTCAGGAAGGCAAGGAGACTCCTTAAGACATTGTAAGAAACAAACAAACAATAACAACAAATACAAGGCTCAGGAAGTAAACAAAACTCAAAAATCTCAGGAAGCTCTTGAAACTTACAGACTCATAAGGCGCCTACCCAAGACTATATAAGCAGTAACGGTTTCTGGGGAGAGGGGCTCTTTGACGACCAGCCCATCTATTTGCACGTTATTCATAGAGCCCTTCCCTGAGATGAAACATTCATGAGTCAGAACTCACGCTAAGATGGTCTTTTCAATGAAGATGCTGCTTTTGAGTCATCCATATTCCTGTAAGCAACCCCTCACCCATGCTCTGTGTGTAAACCTACTGATTCACTAGGCTGGGCATGCACTTAGTCTGCCATAGGTACCCTGTCTGAAAAGAATGTTTGTCCATGTCTCCCCCCAAGGAAGTCACACAACATCTAACTAATCAGAGAGCTAATATTTCAAAATTGCTCATTAAGTACCCAATTAACATGAGGCTACAGGAGTGTGATGGGTTTACCCATTTTCAGCCAAGGCACCCTGCAGATGGCCCCTCCTCACTCCTAAAAGAACTGACAAGGGTTATGAAGGACTTCTGTACTCTTGGCTGAGATTCTACAAAGAAACTACCAGCATGAAGATTCACTGTTTAGAAAGTACATTCCAGATGGCCACTGCTGGAGCACTCTGACAGTTCTACAACTAAGGCAGTTTGTCCACTTATGTGACTGCCCAACTGATGCAGAAGGTGAAGGCAGATATTGAGAATCATATCTTCTGTGAAGCTATTCTCCCTCAAAACTCTTTAGCTTCATTACAAAAGTCCAAAATCCTTTGCAATCTGAGCAGAGTTTCTCATCTCCCCCCACCTCCTGCCACACACCACGTTCCCCAGCTATGTAAAACCAACCTCCTTCCCTCTACATTCACAGGTCATGTGGCATTTGCCACTGTGCTCTTCTGCCTTCTCTTCCCCTTAGCCAACATGGTTCCCCAACTCTATAAAACCAACCTCCTTCCCACTAGTACAACATTCACAGGCCCCATGGTCTTTGCCCTGGGCTATTCTTTCTGCTCTTCCCCTTCACCAACTACTGTTTCAACCCATAAGACTCAATCGAGGGCTGAAGATGTATCTCAGCAGACAGAGTGTTTACCTAATGTGCACGAAGCCCTGTGTTTGATTCCCAACTCTACATAAACCAAGAATTGTGTCTCAGGACTCTGAAAGTGGAGGCAGAAAGATCAAAAATTCAAATCATCCCCAGATGCATAGAAAGTTTGAGTCCAGCCAGGGTTACATGAGACTCTGTATTTAAAAAAAAATACCCAAGCCGGGCAGTGGTGGTACACACCTATAATCCCAGCACTTGGGAGGCAGAGGCAGGCGGATTTTCGAGGCCAGCCTAGTCTACAGAGTGAGTTCCAGGACAGCCAGGGATACACAGAGAAACCTTGTCTCAGGAAAAAAAAATAGTCAAAATAGGACTTCCCCTGTGCCTCTAGGCTGGTTCACTCAGTTTTCCAAGACTCATGCTCTAGCCCAGCACTAACGGCTGCCCTACAAACTCATTCTCCTCCATTTCTTCATGGATTCCTGAACTACTTGAGGATAAGAGTCAGTTCTTTTTTTTTTATAACCACCACAGGAAAGCTTATGGAAATATGATTCAGTACAAAACCAGCCAGTAACCACCTTGAAATGAACTGCCATGGAAGGAATGAATATGTTCCCAGTCACAAGGGTTCCCCTGGGAGCCTTTGTGTCTGCAGATGACACTCATCTGGCCATTCTTTGTTTTGATACAGGAATGTTCCTATTTAATGGTGTTTAAAGGGCACCAGTCAATTCACTCATTTAGAAATCCCCTCCTTGATGCTGCCATGTACTTAAGCACCAGGATTTCTAACACAACTGAAAGGGTGAATTCTAGAAGTAACATAAGCAAAGGGGTGAGTGAAAAATGATACATACTTTGGCTGGAAGTGGAGTTCAGGGTAGAGTGCTTGGGTTCCATATCTGACGACAGAAGGTGTCATATTCCCTGCAGATGTGAGCATATCTCTATTCACTCTGCAGAAGGAATGAACAGCAAACCAAAGTAAGGAGGCTAGAGTCCAACTTGATGAACCAATGTGCTTATTGGAGTAACCTACAGAAGTCGGGGCTGGAGGTGAGAGGTGATTTAGAGGAGCATAGATGGCTCACAGACAACCAGACACCAAAAATCCTATCCCATGGACGATACCTCATGAAACATGGAAAAATGGAGCCCAGGGCAGCACTTGGAGGCAGTTTATCAGGTCGGGGGCAGGGGTGTCTTTTCCAGGCAGCTCAACTGCTCTAAACCTCTTCTGGGCAACAAGGCTTGTCTGAAACTACAGTATCTGTCAGCAGTCCTTACTGTGCAGTTAACCTTGAAAGGGAAGAAGGGATGGAAGAAGGGAGGAGAGGATGGAAGAAGGGAGGAGAGGATGGTACTTAGGAATTAAATAGTGAGCAGCTGGCTGTGGTAGTACATACTTGTGTAGTGACTTCTTCCAGCGCTCACTAAGAATTAGTACATTCTAAAGAAATAGGGCATTCTGAGGGGAGAATTAAAACTCAGGAAGTAAACAATTCAGTGTTTGCAGGAAGACCCTGAAACTGACCAGGTGAATAAGGCCTTTCCCTCCCCATGCTTAGATAAGCAGTAAGACCTAAATAAGGAAGTAGAGACAAATGGACCTGCCTGGAAGAGAGAGACAAGCTGAGCTGCCTGGAACCTGTCCAGCTGCCTTGAAGAGGTACAATGTGCTCCAGGTTTGTAAGCTTTATGAGCTGTCATCTGTGTTGGAGTGGGCTTTTGGTGATGCAGTTGTCTTTGAGTCATATACTTGATTCTCTAACTCCTCACCCATATTCTTGTAAGTAACCCTAATAAACCTGTCAGTTCACCACTAGCTGGGCATAATCTTTATTTGTATCTATTGTTGTTTCCTTAACTGGTGTGGGTAGACATTTATTCACGTGCATCCAAGAATGGTGTCACACAACCACACCTGTAATCCCAACACTGAGATTACATTAGGCTGAGGCAGTAGGATTGTGAGTTTAATTCCAGTCTGTGCCCATCAAGATCTTGTCAAAGAAAGATGGGGAGAGAGAATGAGATGGGAGAGAATAAGAAAGAGAAAAGAGGAAAAGGAAGGAGGAGTAAGAGTGAGAGGGAGAAGAAAAAATGAAAGGTAGGATCAGTGCCTTGAAGTTTCCAAGGTCTGATTTTACTTGGTTATTATCAGTTGAGGGAATTTGAGTAAATTTCAGAATGAGTAGAAAGTCATACAGTGGGATAGGACAAGGAAGGTATGGTTCAGAATTGCTTAGAATAGAACACAGATGAAAATTCGAGATTTAAGAGCAGGTACAGGGTGAGTGTGTGGACTCATGCCATTCCATGGGTTTCTTCTAACCATGTGTCATGCCCAAAATATTCAAAGGCTATTTCTGGAACTCTGCACATGATCTTAGCCAAAAGGCCGAGAAGCAATTTTCTGGAACTCTGAAGACCAGGATGGAATAAAGTAATGAGAGAGCTTACCAAAGTGCCTCCTATAAGAAACGTTCTTCAGGCCTGGACAGACGACTCAGGGATTAAGCATTGGCACTCTTCTTACAGGGGACTAGATTCAGTTCAGCACCCACACCAGGAAGCTCACAACCATCTCTAACTCCAGCTCGGATATCTAACACCCTCTTCTGTCCTCTGAGCATACTTACACTCAATATACATACATTCTCATAATTCAAAATAAAATAGGATTTCTCATAAAAAATACTGAAAGGCCTGGGAGGTAGCTCATGTGGCATAAAGACTTGAGTTTGATCACCCAGAACCCACGCTAAAACCTGGGCATGGTGGCATGCACTTATAACCCAAGCACTGGAGACATGGAGATACGCACATACCTAGGGCTCATTGCTAAAACAAGAGAAATTTCTGAAATTCAGTAAACCACACTTGGCCCTTCCTTGATCAACAGACAAACTCCATTCAGCAAATAGCAAGTTGTCAGCATGTTGCAGGCATTCTAAATGGAACACAACATATCTTGATGGGGAGACAGGATTCTTAGAGCTTCAGTCCTCCACCCAACTTACACCCAATGCTATGTTTACAGTGAGTCAGTCTGAGGTCTCAGAAATAATCATAGTTGTTGACAATCATTCAGTTTGAGCTTGTTCAAACTGGGAAGGTTATGCACATCCTGTTCAGCTGTCCACCCCACCACCAGCTTTTAAAACACATATTCTTCTTGTTAATTCAACATAAAGTCTCTACTTCCTCCCTAATGTCAGAAAACAGTGCCATTTCCTTCATCTTGTTCACACTATGTTCTGCCACGACAAAACACAATTCAATATTTCCCATGCTTTTTTTTTTCTGTTTTCACCCCAAAACTAGTCTCATGAGACTTGCTTATTGGTACAGACCATTCTATATTGATTCATGATATTTACTGAGATTTGGTTTCATGAGACATAAAATAGATGAGGCTAACTGTGCTCAGAACTTGGTTCCATCAATGGCTCTTGTGATTTCTGCAAGTCACTTAATCTAGACTTTAATTCTTTCTTGTCTATGAAGAAAGGCCAATGGGAGTTCCCAATGCATGTTAGGAAGGTAGGTCAGTTGGGTTCTGTCCCATATGAATGCTGTTACAAGTGACCAGGATGCTGCTCCCTCTCCTCTTTCCTGAGTATAAATGTGATGGTAAATTCTGGTATTCCTAGAACTGAGACTGTGAGATCAACACCATCCCCAGCTATGTGGTGAGTGTGTGGCCAGTATGGCTACATGGCTCTCCATTTAAAAAAAAAAAATAGGCACTGTGTAAGAACACTGGAGTCCTGAACATAGCCCAGGAGGAAGTTTTGCTGAAAATACAGTTTCAACAAGAGACCTGACCTTTGTGGACATTGCTATACATTGGGATCACTACCAAGTGTAGGAGCAGGATTGGAGTTGAGCTAGCCAAAGCCTAGAAGACAAGCTGTGTATGCTGCAGAGGACAGGGCCAGAGAAGTGACCCAAGCTCTTTGGAGGGGCCCAAAAAATTGCCTCAGAAGTGGCAGGGCAGCCAGCACAAGATCCTTTCTACTTCCCTCTTCACCTAGGGGAGACTGCAGATCCACAGCCCTCTCTGCCCCTTCTCCGCAAGCAGAGAGTTTGCCTTCTGGGAGTGCTCCAACCCAGGGACTCAGAAGAGATCTCCATTTTCTCTCTGGTGATTTCTAAGGCAGGAGCAGGCAGGAGGCACAACACTCAGAAATGGCACGGCAGCCTGCACAGGATCCTTTCTACCTCTCTCTTCACCTAGGAGGTACTGTAGATCCACAGCCTTCTGCCTCTTCCCCGCAAGCAGAGAGCTTGCCTTCAGGGAGTGATCCAAGCCAGGGACTTGGGACTCAGGAGGGACAACTGATCCACAGCCCACTGCACAGAGGTCTTACCAGAGGAGATCTGATCTCCCAGAAGTGCTGACACAGGCTTACAGAGCAACAGGAGGAACAAGCTACAGCCAGAGACAGCAAGAACGTCTAACACCAGAGATTAACAGATGGCGAAAGGCAAACGCAAGAATGTTACCAATAGAAACCAAGACTACTTGGCTTCACCATAACCTAGAACTCCCACCATAGCAAGTCCTGGATATCCCAAAATACAAGAAAAACAAGATTTGGATCTAAAATCATATCTCGCTGGGCGGTGGTGGTGCACGCCTTTAATCCTAGCACTTGGGAGGCAGAGGCAGGTGGATTTCTGAGTTCGAGGCCAGCCTGGTCTACAGAGTGAGTTCCAGGATAGCCAGAGCTATACAGAGAAACCCTGACTCGAAAAACAAAAAAGAAAAAAAAAAGAAAAAAGAAAAAAGAAAATAAAATCATATCTCACGATGGTGATAGAGTAATTTAAGGAGAGCATGGATAACTCCCTTAAAGAAATACAGGAGAACACAGGTAAACAAGTTCAAGCCCTTAAAGAGGAAATACAAAAATCCCTTAAAGAATTACAGGGAAGCACAACCAAACAGCTAAAGGAATTGAACAAAAACATCCAGGACCTAAAAATGGAAGTAGAAACAGTTAAGAAATCACAAAGAGAGACAACTCTGGAGATAGAAATCCTAAGAAAGAAGTCAGGAACCACAGATGCAAGCATCACCAACAGAATACAAGAGATAGAAGACAGAATCTCAACAAAATTATTGGAGAAAACTTCCCTAACCTAAAGAAAGAGATGCCCGTGAACTTACAAGAAGCCTATAGAACTCCAAATAGACTGGACCAGAAAAGAAATTCCTCCCGCCACATAATAGTCAAAACACCAAATGCACAAAACAAAGAATCTTAAAAGCACTGAGGGAAAAAGGTCAAGTAACATATAAAGCCAGGCCTATCAGAATTACACCAGACTTCTCACCAGAGACTATGAAAGCCAGAAGATCCTGGGTTGATGTCATACAGACCCTAAGAGAACACAAATGCCAGTCCAGGCTACTATACCCAGCAAAACTCTCAATTACCATAGATGGAGAAACCAAAGTATTCCATGACAAAACCAAATTTACACAATATATTTCCATAAATCCAGCCCGTCAAAGGGTAAAAAATGGAAAACTTCAGCACAAGGAGGGAAACTACATCCAAAAGCAAAAAAGTAATTTTCCAACAAAACTAAAAGAAGATAGCCACATGAACAGAATTCCAACTCTAACAACAAAAATAACAGGAGGCAACAATTAACTTTCCTTAATATCTATTAATATCAATGGACTCAATTCCCCAATAAAAAGACATAGACTATCAGACTGGGTATGTAAACAGGACCCAACATTTTGTTGCATACAGGAAACCCACCTCAGTGTCAAAGACAGATACCTCAGAATAAAGGCTAGAAAACAATTTTCCAAGCCAATGGCCCCAAGAAAAAACATGGAGTAGCAATTCTAATATCGAATAAAATCGACTTTCACCCTAAAGTGATCAAAAAAGATAAGGAGGGACACTTCATATTCATCAAAGGTATGATCTACCAAGAGGAACTTTTAATTCTGAACCTCTATGCTCCAAATGCAAGGGCATCTACATTCATACAAGAAACTTTGCTAAAGCTCAAAGCACACATTGTACCACATACAATAATAGTGAGAGACTTCAACACCCCATTCTCTGCAATGGACAGATCATGGAAACAGAAACTAAACAAAGACACAGTGAGACTAACAGATGTTATGAAACAGATGGATTTAGCAGATATCTATAGAACTTTCTATCCTAAAACAAAAGGATATACCTTCTTTTCAGTACCTCATGGTACCTTCTCCAAAATTGACCATATAATTGGTCACAGGTCAGGCCTCAACAGATACAAGAAGATTGAAATAATTCCTTGCATCCTATCAGATCGCCATGGACTAAGGCTGCTCCTCAATAACAACATAAATAATAGAATGCCCACATACATGTGGAAGCTTAACAACATCCTACTCCATGATAACTTGGTCAAGGAAGAAATAAGAAAGAAATTAAAGACTTTCTAGAGTTTAATGAAAATGAAGCCACAACATACCCAAACTTATGGGACACAATGAAAGCAGTCCTAAGAGGAAAACTAATAGCTTTAAGTATCTCCAAAAAGAAACTGGGGAGAGCATATACCAGCAATTTGACAGCCCATCTGAAAGCTCTAGAATAAAAAGAAGCAAATTCACCCAAGAGGAGACAAAGACAGTAAATAATCAAACTCAGGGCTGAAATCAACCAAATAGAAACAAAAAGAACTAACAAAAAATCAACCAGACCAGGAGGTGGTTCTTTGAGAAGATCAACAAAATAGATAAACCCTTAGCCCAACTAACTAGAGGGCACAGAGACAGTATCCTAATTAAAAAGATCAGAATGAAAAGGGAGGCAAAACAACAGACACTGAGGAAATCCAAAAAAATCAACAAAACTGGAAAACCTGGATGAAATGGACAATTTTCTAGACAGATACCAGGTACCAAAGTTAAATCAAGATCAGATCAATGATCTCAACAGTCCCATATCTTCTAATGAAATAGAAACAGTCTTTAATAGTCTCCCAACCAAAAAAAAGCCCAAGACCAGATGTGTTTAGGGCAGAGTTTTATCAGACCTTCAAAGAAGACCTAATACCAATACTCCTCAAACTATTCCACAAAATAGAAACAGAAGATACTAGGTACTCTACCCAATTCATTCTATGAAGCCACAGTTACTCTTATACCTAAACCACACAAAGACCTAACAAAGAGAGAAAACTTCAGACCAATTTCCTTTATGAATATCGATACAAAAATACTCAATAAAATTCTTGCAAACTGAATCCAAGAACACTTCAAAACGATCATCCATCATGATCAAGTAGGCTTCATCACAAGGATGCAGGGATAGTTTAATAATCAGAAATCCATCAACATAATTCGCTATATAAACAAACTCAAAGAAAAAACCATATGATCATCTCATTAGATACTGAGAAAGCATTTGACAAAATCCAACACCTCTTCATGGTAAAAGTTTTGGAAAGATCAGAAATTCAAGGGCAATACTTAAACATAATAAAAGCAATATACAGCAAATCAGTAGCCAACATAAAACTAAATGGAGAGAAACTTGAAGCAATCCCACTAAAATCAGGGACTAAACAAGGCTGCCTACTCTCTCCCTACCTATTCAATATTGTACTTGAAGTCCTAGCCAGAGCAATTAGACAACAAAAGGAAATAAAATGGATACAAATTGAAAAGGAAGAAGTCAAATTATCACTATTTGCTGATGATATGATAATATACTTAAGTGACCCCAAAAATTCCACCAGAGAGCCCCTAAACCTGATAAACAATTTAAGCAAAGTAGCTGGATATAAAACTAACTCAAGAAAATCAGTGGCCTTCCTCTACACAAAGGCTAAACAGGCTGAGAAAGAAATTAGGGAAACAACACCCTTCACAATAGTCACAAATAATATAAAATACCTTGGTGTGACTCTAACTAAGCAAGTAAAAGACCTGTTTGACAAGAACTTCAAGTCTCTGAAGAAGGAAATTGAAGAAGATCTCAGAAGATGAAAAGATCTCCTGTGCTCCTGGATTGGCACGATTAATATAATAAAAATGGCCTTCTTGTCAAAAGCAATCTACAGATTCAATGCAATCCCTATCAAAATTTCAACTCAATTCTTCACAGACGTAGAAAGAGCATTTTGTAAATTCATCTGGAATAACAAATAACCCAGGATAGCCAAAGCTATTCTCAACAATAAAGGAACCTCTGGTGGAATCACCATCCCGAACCTTAAGCTGTACTACAGAACAATTGTGATAAAAACTGCATGCTAGTAGTACAGTGACAGGCAGGTAGATCAATGGAATAGAATTGAAGACCCAGAAATGAACCCATGCACCTATGGTCACTTGATCTTTGACAAAGGAGCTAAAACCATCCAGTGGAAAAAAGACAACATTTTCAACAAATGGTGCTGGCTCAACTGGCAGATAGCATGAAGAAGAATGCAAATTGATCCATTCCTATCTCCTTGTACAAAGCTCAAGTCCAAGTAGATCAAGGACCTCCACATCAAACCAGATACACTAAAACTAATAGAAAAGGAAGTGGGGAAGAACCTAGAGCACACAGGCATAGTGGAAAATTTCATGAACAGAACACCAATAGCTTATGCTCTAAGATCAAGAATTGACAAAAGGGACCTCATGAAATTGCAAAGCTTCTGTAAGGCA
>NW_022196905.1:127701386-127701728 GCF_008632895.1 Mastomys coucha
AAAGATCTTTACCAATCCTATATCTGATAGAGGGCTAATATCCAATATATACAAAGAACTCAAGAACTCCAGAGAACCACACAACCCTATTAAAAAATGGGATACAGTGCTAAACAAAGAATTCTCAACTGAGGAATACCGAATGGCTGAGAAGCACCTAAAGAAATGTTCAACATCCTTAGTCATCAGGGAAATGCAAATCAAAACAACCCTGAGATTCCACCTCACATCAGTCAGAATGACTAGGATAAAAAAACTCAGTCGACAGCAGATTCTGGAGAGGTTGTGGAGAAAGAGGAACACTCCTTCATTGCTGGTGGAACTGCAAGCTGGTACAACCAC
>NW_022196905.1:127702080-127745073 GCF_008632895.1 Mastomys coucha
GGGGAATGCCAGGGCCAGTAAGCAGGAGAGGGTGGGGTGGTGAGCAGGGGGAGGGGGAGGAGGGAGGGAACGGGGGTTTGTTTTAGTTTTTGTTACTTTTTTATTTTATTTTATTTCATTTCATTTTATTTTGGAGGAGATCCTGGGAAAGGAGATATTGTAAATAAAGAAAACATCTAATCAAAAAATAAAAAATAAATAAAAAATAAAAGATTGCAATCTACCTAAATTACCCAGCACAGATAAGTCCTTCGGTAAACACCACTTTCCTTGTTATGGATTCCAGCCCAAGGTTTTTTATGAACACTGAGCCCCCTCTGACATCATCAATAGCGGGGAAAGCCTGTGTTTGCCTCAGCTTCCTTTCCAAGCATAGCCAGTTAATAACTGAAGACAAAATAATAGCTGCTCGGTAAGAGTCTGTCTGAGTCCCTCCCTGGCCCCAACTAATGGGTATAAATGATTTGAAAATTAAAAAGCTATTAGGCTATTAAAATAGCTTCAAAGAACCATCTCAATAAATTATTTTCATGCTTTAAAAAAACCAACTGCAAAGAATATAAATGGTAACAGGCCATCTGAAAAGTCAGTAACCAGATATAATGGTCAATTTCTCTGATATTATTGTCTAATTAAGCAATTTGCTTTAGAGAAAATTACATTTAACTGAGTCAGTATATTTTTAAAAGTGATGTAGAACCGATTTCTTTTGAGCTAAAGAGATAAAAAAATATAATAAAACTTGAGCATGAGGAAGATCAGGTTTTGATTTATGTTCTGTGTTGAATTGGCTGAGTTTTCAACATGGAATTCTAGAGCTTAAAAATGGGCTAGAAATAAGGCCTACAGCCGACAAGTGGCATCACTCTGAATAATGAAGACTCCATCATCAATGCCTTTTCCCCAGGCAATAGATCTGGGTGGTTCCCTCAGCTCGGTAGCTTTGGGGAGCTTTGAAATTCCCATTGCACAAATCAATTCCAGAGTCACTGGGAATGAGACTCCCATGTAGGTTCTGTGTGCACAGGCTCACGTTCATGTGTATACAGATGTATGTTCATACAAGTATGTGTGCATACAGAGGCCAGAAGTTAAACTCAGGTGTCGCTCCTCAAGAGCTACTTTTTATCAATAAGTATGTACCTATTGCTTGAACCTGTCCTGGTTCCAATAGGCTGACTGGCTAGCCAAAATGTCACAAAGAATTTTCCATTTCCGTTCCCCTCCCCGCCCCCAGCACTGATATTACAAGTTCAAGCCTGATCATTTGCTTTTTAAGGTGGATTCTGGAAATACAACTTGGTTTCTCCTCATTTAATTTGCTCCTGCTAATCATATGAATACAGTCACAAGCATCCTGGTTAGGATCTCTCTCTCTCTCTCTCTCTCTCTCTCTCTCTCTCTCTCTCTCTCTCTCTCTCTCTCTCTGTCTGTCTTGCTTTCTCTCACACACACATCCATCCCTCATTCCCCAGCCACTTAAATCCCATTGAAAGCCCTAAAGATCCACTAGGGCTTTAGGAAGATTTCCTTTGCGTGGTACATCTTGCAGGTCTTCTTTGAGATTACCCTCACACTCTTGAAATACTTCAAGATAAAAGCTATTACTGTCTCAAGTGTGGCACTTCCTGCAACTTCGAGGCTCTAAGAATCCCACACTGCCTCTGGAGCTAAGGCAACCTGCAGTCCCTGGGAGATGCTACTAAGATGCAATGAATGAAGTACAGCAGGGCTACTGCCCTGTGACCCCAAATACATTTGGATCTACGTAGTATGGTACTCACAACAGGTCTCCCTGCATCTGTCAGATTCTCTTTTCATAATCTCATCAAGAGCGCTGGCAGCGATGTCACCTAGGGATGTAAGAGAGAGTTCATTTTCTCCACTGATTAAATAAGTAAATAGGGGGAAGTGTCCCTGAAGATCTGGGGGAGCCCTGGCAGAGCCATCTTACACTACTTGGGAAATTGATGATCCCACCTTTGGGTTCTTAGTCTTATTAATTAAAGAATTTAAGAATAGATTCAAACAGAAGCTTGAAGATGATTTATTAGAGCCTAAAGGAAAACATCAGGGCAGGCAAGCTACAAACTCAGAGCTGCCCAGAGGAGGGGAGTAGAGAAGAAGGGAAAGGCGGTGCTATGAGTTGGGAACAGAGGTCAGCCACAGAGCAACTGGCAACCACAGAGCAGGTGACGGAGCTCTTAAAGAAAGAATAAGGAAGCACAGAGAGATAAGGAATTTTAAAGCCTACTTAGGATCTGGCTAGTGTCTGAAAGAAAAAATATTGAAAAAAAAAATAACCTTCAGGCAGTTCAGCAGACAGAAGGGTGTCCTTTCCAATTGCCAACTTTTGTGTCATCCATGCTTTGGTGGACTTTACTGATGCAGCTGTCTTTAAGCCATTTCTTCACCAAAGTAGGTTCTTACCCATAGTTCCTTAAGTAACCTCAATAACTTACTGGCTCACCAAGTTGGACTTTGATGGTGCCATGGTGTGAATATGCTTGTTAGAATAGATGTAGCCTTGTTGGAAGAAGTATATCACTGTGGGCTTGGGCTTTAAGATCCTCTTCCTAGCCACCTGGAACCCAGTTTTCTCCTAGATGCTTTCAGATGAAGATATGGAACTCTCAGCTCCTCCTGCACCATGCCTGCCTGGATGCTGCAATTCTCCCACCTTAATGACAATGGACTGAACCTCTGAATCTGTAAGCCAGCCCCAATTAAATTCTGTCCTTATAATAGTTGCCTTGGTCATGGTGTCTGTTCTCAGCAATGGAAACCCTGCTGAAGACAGAAGGTATCCATACTTTGGTTTGTCATCAGTTTCTTGACTCTTCAGGAATAGTGCCACATAAAACACACACACACACACATACACACACACACACACCCAAGCATGTACTAACACAAACATGCATGCATAAATGTATGCACCAATAAACACACACATCTCCCCCAAATTAAACAAAAAGGGAAACCTCAGGTTCTCTGTCAACTAAGACCACAGCTATTGATCCCAGAGCAAATTGACTTAACTCCCCTGCCTAGGTGTCTCAATTCGGATGTGACTATTGTTCAATATTACCTCCTAATTACAGGAATGCCATTGGCACTGAACAAATATTTGCTTTCCTATTGGAACAGAAGTAAGGAGTGACATTGTGTTATAGAAGTCTGAACATGGAAAACAAATTTCAAGGGACCAAAAACAGGGAAGCTGAAGTTCATGGTTTCCCTGTGGGCCCTGTTCCTCACATAACAGAGTGGGAGAATACAAGATGTTTCTCTCAAGTCTGTGGACACAGGGCTGTGGAGATGGTTCAGAGGCAAAGTGCGTGTTGTAGAAGCATGAGGGCCAAAGTTTGGACCCCCAGACCCCACATAAAAGCTAAGCATGGTGGTTTGTGCCCATAAACTTAGCACTGGAGAGACAGAGATAGATGGGTCTCTGAAGCTGGCCAACCATTCTAGCCAAATCAGCAAGCTCAAAATTCAGTGAGAAATCCTACCTCAAAATATAAGGTGGAAGGCTCAGGAGATGCCTGCATTGATAAAGGCAGTTTATCAGCTGGCCAACCCCAAGGCCTGAGTGGAATCTCCAGATTTCATATAGTAGAAGGATGGAACCACCTCCCACAAACTATCCTTTTGTGTTTTACATACATGCTATGGCATATGCACCCACCCCTAGAAATAATGGAATAAGAATAAATTTTTAAGTAAGATGGAAATGTAAACGAGAAATGTATCCCAATCGATATTAACCTCTGGACTCCAAATACACCCAACATGAATACACTACAGTAAATTAGTTAACTAATTAATTAATTCAACAGATTCTATGATGCAATAGATTCTGCTGTGTGTGTGTGTGTGTGTGCACACGCACATGCTCACATGCAAATGCACAAGGTTGATGTCAGCAATCATCCTCCATGTCTTTTCCACCTTGTTCACTGAGGCAGAGTCCCTCAGGCAGTCTGAGAGCTCACTGATATGCCTAGTCTGACTAGTCAGCTTACTCTAGGGTATCCTTGTGTCTACCTTCTAATGCTGGTGGACCCCTTCTAATGGTGGACCCCTGAGGTGTAGCAGTTTCTTCTAGGATTCAAACCTTCTCTCTTGGAGAGAAGCTCATTAAGATATTGGATGTTAAAGGAAGGAGAAAGAGAACTTTCCATCCTGCAGAGAAATCCTTCTTAGTCTCGGGGAGTAAACAACTCAAAGGCATCAGGAAGGACCTGAAACCGACCAGAAATCCTAGGTCCCTCCTTCCCCAAGCATGTAAAGGCAGTATGGACTGCTGAGAGCCATTCTCAATCATGTTGAACTACCTGGAAAACATCTGACCAGCAGGGCATCCTGGAACAGGCTCAGACAGGTCACCTGAGTTATTTTGAAAGGAACTGTCCAGCCTCTTGAACTGCCTGAAGCTTGTGCAGTGAGCTCCAGGTTTTCAGCTTTTATGCATGCTGAGGTAGGATTTAGTGTACAGCTGTCTTTGTGTCATTTCTGCATCTGTAAGTAACCTCTCACCCATATTCCTGTTTAAAAAAACTAAAAACAAACAACAACAAAAACCCTCATTGCATCACCAAGTTAGATCTGATGGTATACTTATTTTGGTCCGTTGTCAGTTGTGTATCTGGGATTTGCTCGCATCTCTCTGGGAATAGTGTTACACCACAGCCATCATGGCTACCCAGCATTTATATAGGTTTCTAGAGATCTGAACTCCAATCCTCGAGCTGAAGAATCAAGCGCTTTATCACTGACCCATGGCCCTAGCCCCTTCAATGGACTCTTTCTCTCTTTAGATTTAATTTTTAAGTATAAGTGTGTGTATGTGTTTGTGTGAGAGAGAAGGGGGAGACAGACAGACAGACAGACAGATTACATACAGATCAGTGAAGGTAGCCACAGAGGCCAGAAGAAGGCATCAGATTCCCTGGAGCTGGATTTACAAGCAGTCGTGAGCTGCCCAGTGTGAAAGCTGAGAGCAGAACTTGAGTCTACTGAAAGAGAACAAGTATTCTTAGCTTGTGAGCCACCTCTCCTGCCCCTACAATACACGCTTGATCTAAATATCCTGTAGATGAGCATCTTTATCACATTGATCCTCTGTACTCTGCTCTCAACTTCTTTCTGCTCCTCATTTCCTCAATTCTTTTTGCAGCTTCCTGCTGAGACAGACAGACAGACAGACAGACAGACACAGAAAGAGAAGTAAACAATGTCAGTCTTCCCCATCTGCTGGTGGCACAGGGGAAATAAAAGACACAAAAGACATCATGTGGTTTAATTACATTCCAGAGTTGGTCTCCCAGCTGACGGGCCTCCTGGCCCCAGGCCAATGAGCTCTGTGTTCTTGCCATGCTGAGCCAGGCATAATGGGGGGGAATTAAAAGCTGAGGCTGAGGGCAGAGTTGCTCAGTCAGTCTGGCAGCTCTCAAGCTGCAAGGAAGTGACTCAGAAAACCCATGTGTACAGGATTAGGAATCGCAACAACTCCATGCAGAACAGGAGTGAAGAAAGAGCTGGTCAGGAAATCACATTCACTGCAACTAGGACTCTAGTGCCGCATGGTCTCCAATGGTCCACAGGCTTCCTTTTCCAAGAGTTACAGAGATGAGAGAGAGACACCTTGAGCCTTAGGGGTGCTTTAGGACTTGAAAAAATTCCTTCGACCAATTTCCAGGAGAGCACACCATTCTGCAGAAGTCTTAGATTGGAAGTTGTTTGGAAGGTGAGCAGGTGAGGAAGGAGAGAAGGAATTCCAAGTGTGAGAAAGCAGGGAGGCATGGAGGCTGGGGACCTGACTTCATAATCCCCAGCACCCATGTGAAAATGCTGGCTATGGTGATACACACTGGTAATTCCAGTTCTGGGAAGACTGTGGATCTCTGGGGTTTTCTGGCAGCTTTGATAAGTTCTTGGCCAGGCTCAAAACAAAGGTGAGGGCTGAAGAGATGGCTCAGTGGTTTAGAGCACTTGCTGCTCCTCCAGAGGACCTGAGTCTGGCTCCCAGAACCCTCACAGGAAGAATCACAATTCCTCGTAATTCTAGTTCCACGGCATCAGATGCCCTCATCCAGCCCCAGTGGACATTTAAACATGTTAGTACACATACACACAAGCAAGTCCACACATACACATGAATAAAAATAAATTTTGAAAACAAATGTAAATGGCACATTAGGAACAACTGAGGTCATCCTTCAGGCTATACACACACATGTGCAGATATGCATGCGCAGACACACATGTGCAGATATGCATGCACAGACACACATGTGCAGATATGCATGTGCAGACACACATGTGCAGATATGCATGCGCAGACACACATGCACACACACACAAGGACCCTAACCGAAGCATAGTGACAAGGAGCCCATCTGTAACCTTCATGCAAGGTTCAGATATTTTGGATAATTTACAAATCCATCAAAGAAGACCCCCAACTTCTGCACAGTGGGTGAAAAATCCAGAAAGGGCCTCCCAGGATTTGATGAATTCCATAATAAAATGTTGACATGGTAGATTAGATTGAATTCATATGAAATCACCTCTAGAGACAGGTTCAGATGGAAGACAGAAAATGAGGGCTTATCCTGAAGCCAAGGCAATGACGTTAGCAATATCCGAATGAGAAAAATGTCAATGAAATGTTGCGGCCAGCATGGAACCAGGATGACCCTGCTCATCTCCCCATCCACTAGGAGGAATTCTGAGTCAAGAATGTAATTGACACAATTAAATGATTTGGGGGAGATGATTTCTAAGAGCAGGGCCAGAAGTATTCAGCTATCATGCTCTGACAATGTTAGAGAGCCACTGACCAAATCCTACAATAAATAAATAAATAAATAAATAAATAAATAAATAAATAAATAAGCTTATTGAGGCTGGAGAGGTGACTCCGTCAATAAATCATTATGATGTAAACATTAGGACCTCTGTTCTATCCTCCGCACCACAGAAAATGCCAGGTGTGACAGCACAGACTTATAACCCCAGAACAGGGGAGGCAGAGACAGGAGAATCCTTGAAGCTTGCCGGCCAGCCAGGCTAGGCAAATTAGTAAGTCCTGGGCTCAATGAGAGAACCTGTCTCAACAAATAGGATACAGAATAATTGAGGAAGATGTCTGTTGTCATTAATCTCTGTTAATGCACTCCACATTGCATACACACACACACACACACACACACACACACACACACTATACATACACATTTTACTTAGTTCCCATTTGAGTCACAAAGAATTTTTTTATTCTTCACAAGTTAAAATTCACACCAATTTGGCAGAAGCAATAAAAAGCAGATGCATTGGTTGGCTGGTAGAAGAGTCGAGGGCAGTGCTGGCAACAATCACGGTAATGTTATTGAGATATGGCTTTATAGGGGCCATGTGCCAGAAATGCTGAAGGTGCTCAGCCAAGAACAGTCCCAGCTCTAACAGACCTTCATTCTTACTTGTCACCTCTCCTAACTGCCACAGCCCTGGCAGACACCTCTAATCAATCCTACTCTCTCTATGCTAGACCTGTGGATTAGTCCTTACACTGTACCCCAGAAAACATGCAATGATTAGAATGGGCTCATGAGTATATTAGCCACTTGTCTCATTATTATAATGACAAAATACATGGCAAAAGCAAGTTGAGGAAGGGAAGATTTTACTGTGGCTCATGGCTTGATGGTGCTCAGTCCCCTACAGCAGGGAATGTGTGCACTGGGGGCTTATGACAGCTGCCCACATTGCATCCACAATCAGGAAGCAGATAACATTACGTCATATTACCCAGATCATTTCTCCTTTTTTACTCAGTCTAGGTCTACAGCTCATGGAATGGTATTACCCTCAGTTAATATTTCTTTTTACTGGAATTAATCTGATCCAGAAATGCCTTCTCAGTCATACACAGAGATCTGCTTCCTGGGTAATTCCGGATTCTGTCAGGTTGCCAATATTAATCATCACAATCAAGAATGCCACTTGTAAGCCGGGCAGTGGTGGTGCATGCCTTTAATCCCAGCACTTGGGAGGCAGAGGCAGGCGGATTTCTGAGTTTGAGGCCAGCCTGGTCTACAGAGTGAGTTCCAGGACAGCCAGGGCTACCCAGAGAAACCCTGTCTCGAAAAACTAAAACAAAACAGAACAAAAAAAACAAAGAATGCCACTTGCCTTTCTTCCCCAAGAACTTAAGGATTATAAGATACAAATCACATCACATCCATAGTAAAAAGCAAAAAGATGAATTCATCTATGGTGCCTGCTTTCTTCATCTAGCTTTCCCAATCTCAGATAGCTTAGGACTGGCCTAGGGAATGGTGCTGTCCACAATGGACTAGGTCTTCATACGTGTATTCACAATCAAGACAATCTCCCTAAAGACATTCTCTCCAATACCTACTGGGGGCTCACTGTGTATTCTGAAGTATTAGTTATACTAGCTCATCTAATCCTCAGAATAGCTGTGGTATGAGGACCCTTATTGTGATGTTGGTCTTCAATGCCAACTTGACAGGACTTAGAAGAATCACTTGGGAGATTGAGGACTCATACATCTTGGTGTGTTTATGACTTCCAGAGAAGATGAACTGAAAAAGAGACTCATCCTGAACATGGATGGAAGCATCCCATCCTATGGGCTAGGAACCCTGATGGAATAAAGATTAAACTAGTTGTATACCAGCACTCCCCTTCTGTGATGATTACCTTTAAATGTAAAATTGTCACAGCTTAGAATAAAGTGGGAAGGGAATCTCAATAGAAGAATTATCTAGATCAAATTGACCTAAGAGCATGTTTTTAAGAGATTGTCTTGATTGTGTATGAAAACCCAGCCCACTGTGTGCAGCACCATTCCCTAGGAAAGTCCTAACCTTTATGAGATGGGGAAATCTAGATGAAGCAAGCAGGTGCCATGGATGAATTCACTTCTTTCTACTTTTTACTATGGATGTAATATGTTTGAGTTTCTGCTTTGATTTTCTCAAAATAATGGACTATAACTTGGATTTATACATTAAAAATAAGTCCTTTGACCCTATGTTGCTTTTGGTTAGGGTATTAATCTCAGCAACAGAAAAGAAACTTAGAACAGTCTCTTTGCTTCCTGATCAGCTGAGAAGTGGTTAACCACACTCTGTCACATGCACTAAAGTCTATCTAACACAAGCACAAGGAATCATGTAAAGATATCCCAACCCCTCTGAAACCATGAATAAAACGATCTTCCCTCCTTATGAGTTTTTCTTTCAGATATTTTTTCACAACAAAAAAGAAAATCAATCACTAACCTTGTGATGTAGAAGAGAAAACAGAGATACAGTGTCATGCCCAAGCTTATAAATTAGCTTTACAACTATTAAGTCTGGACTTGAACTCTGGTTGTCTGGCTACCCTGAGTGATGTAATCTTGGTAGACAGCTAAGTACCCAACTGGATCATTTTTCATATTCAGACTTCCCCCTAGAAATGTGGGGGTCACAGTAGCAAGTTTTTAGTGCTGAATGTGGCTACATGAATACCTATTACACCTGCACTGGGTTGGGGGTGCTGAGAAAAGACATAAAAGAATTGCTAGACCTTACTGGCCTCTAGCCTAGCTCTGTGTTCAGCAAGACCTTTTCTCAAGAGAATAAGATTGAAAGCAGTAGAACATCCACACAACATCCTCCTATGGCCTCCACATGTACATTCACAGCACAAGTACTCATACATATGTGGGCAAACACCACATCATACACATACATGCACATAAACACACACACACATACACACACGATTTTAGAGGAAATTCTAACACCCTCTAAATTGCCTTTCCTGCCTGTTGCCATCTCCTTCCCACCACAATAAACTGTAAGCCAAATAATTCCCTTCCTCCCTTAATTTGTTCTCAGTGGGGTACTTTATCTCAATAATGAAAAAGTAACTAATACATCAGAGAATACATTTTGTAACAGCCCATTCTCTTTTAGCCTTTTCTCTTGAGCCTGGGGCCATATTCTCACAGAAATGTTCAACTCAAAGCACAGGACCAAATGCAGCACAGAAGGTTCTGGAAGGATCAGCTATGGTGGCAGTGAAGGGGTCTAGCAATGAGAACGTTGTTCTGACATAAGACAATTCTGGCTCTGATCTTCAGATGGAGGACATTCCACTCCTCTAATCTTTAGTTCCCACTGTTTTAAAAGGTATGTGTGTATGCACATGTGCATGCATGTATATGAACATGCATGCGCATGTGTGTTTGTGTGTGTGTGTGTGTGTGTGTGTGTGTGTGTGTTTTCCTGTCACAGTCGGAAATCATTGTTCTGGTGCACCCTCCCCTGACCTCTGGCTACCTCGTCTTCCCAGGCCTTCTGTGATGCTCACCGATTCCCGTTTGGGAGGGGATGTGCTATAGTCATCTTGTCTCATGCTAAGCAGTCCGCCGCCATTTATTCTCTGCTCTTTTGCCAGCGTGAATCTTTCTATTGACCACTATCTGCTCCAAAAATGCGTCACCCTCCCCAAGAACAGCTATTAGAATCTGAAGTTAACTATAGCAAACTATGAACACTGTGCTTGACATAAAAGAAGTACTAACAGATCTCTTCAGTATCATTGCAGTGATTATTCATGCCTTCAAATCATGTACCACCTAGAAGACACCTACACACCACCAAGTTCATCAGCTGGCAGATGACACAGCCTTGTCTGGACCACAGCTTCTGTGTGCTGACTGTAAGGAATCACTTCCCACAAGATTCTACTCAGGGATGCTGGTCTCTTCTTAATAGGTCTCTTCTTTCTTTCCTTTTTTAAAAATATTTTCTTTAAGTGCTGGGATTGGAACCCAGACCAATGCTCTACCACTGAGCCACGCCCCCAGCCCCTCACTGGAGGATTCTAGGCAGATGCTCTACCACTGAGCCACGCCCCCAGTCCCTCCCTGGGGGATTCTAAACAGGCGCTCTACCACTAAGCCATGCCCCAAGCCCCTTACTGGGGGATTCTAGGCAAGATCACTCCCTCTGGGTCACTCTTCCAACCTTCATTGCAGAATTCTAGACAGGTGCTCTATAGCTGACCTGCATTCCCAACCACACACGCACACACACATATTAAAAATAAATATATGTCTTTTAATTCAATATATGTACATATTTACATAAATATATATTTACATAGTCATAAATATGCAGATATGTGTGTGTACATATATTTAATTTAAAGACAGGATTTCACTAAGCTGCCTAAACCAGCACGCACTCTGTAGCCCATCCTGGCCCTGACCTTGCAGTCTTTCTGCTGCAGCTTCCCAAGTGCTTGAGTTCTCAAGCCTAGACCACCAGACCCAGCCATTTTCATCAAGTTTTTACCCTATCTTGATCTGCTTTCTGTTGCTGTAACAAAATGCCTGAGCCAGGTTGATTTTTGAAGCATAGAAAATCATTTGCTCCAGGAGACTCATAGTCTGGTAGGGAAAATAAGGCATATAATACACGTGCGGACGCAGCTTTGGAGGAACATCAGGGACTTCAGTATCAGGAGCATAGTGTGATACCAAGCTCACACATAAAGTTGGCTACAGCCTTCTGCTGTGTCTCAAGTCAAGATATCGCCAAACCTAGAGCCAAGAGCTCCTGGGCAGGTGGTTGGAGCTGCATAGTGCATTCTACTCCTCTGGCCTCAGTAGCTAGGTAGACTCTACACACACACACACACACACACACAGAGAGAGAGAGAGAGAGAGAGAGAGAGAGAGAGAGAGAGAGAGAGAGAGAGAAGCTGCCTCCTAAGCTGTGGTACACCCTGTGGCACCCTTCTGAGTGCACAAGCTGTCCCCCATTGCTGGTGCCAAGTTTGCTGCAGCAATGCAAATGTGTTTGGCTCCTCCCCCTCCCTCCTCTCCTCACTCAGCCTGGCAAAGAGTTAAGAGCCTTATTTCACTGGAAGTCCATATGTCTCCACCATTTCCGAGCAGCAATGTCGCAAATTACAGCCTGTCTCTCTAGGACACGAAAATAAGCTAATTTTTCCTTCTATATCAACACATCAGCTCCTGTTATCAGAAAGGGTGTACTAGATTGTGTTTTTCAAATCCAAAGATAATTTTCTTGGCTTTCTGAAGACTAGATTCCTGATTAAGATGTTCCCCCATTCCCTTCCTGCCTGCCTCAAATGATTAACTCTTCCTGGGCTAAGCAGATGCTGTTTATGATCTTATCATTGAAAAAGATGAGTTAAGGAAGAAAGGATTCTCTTCCCACCCCCCTCTCTCTTCTCTTTCGGGAATGGAGTCCTTTAATCCACCCCATGTCACTACTGAAGTCCCAAGTACAAGAGGGTCTTTCACAGCTTTTCCACACAGATGCTGTCAGATGCCATCAAGAAATCAATCCAAGCCCCCAAAGGGATGAGATGGACAGAAAGAAGTTTAAAAGGGATTTTTATAAATTTCATCAATACCATCACAGAACGGAAGGACAGCTTTATCGATTTAAACATTAAAATAACACACGCTTTCTTTGCATTTTCCCAGAGGGGATAGCGTTGCTTATTTTTTTTAATCTAAATTGAAATCACGGAGACTTTCTGCCGGCCCCTTGTGGTGATTACCAAAGATTAGTAATAACATGTCTAATTAGTGTAGAAAGACATAAAAATCAATGGCGGCACCAAGTGTTACGCTGACTGACAGCGCTCAGGGGAGAGTCAGGCTCATCTCCAGAGACAGGGCCAATGTCTGGCATCTGCTGCTCTGCTGATGCTTCATTGGCTAGACTACACCTGTCTGAGGAAGCCTAGAGGTTGCCATGGGTTTATCCCCCCTCAAGTTCACTAATAACTCTTCCTTGAGGATCTACCATCTTTGATAGAGGAAAAGAAAGAGCATAAAGAAAATGAGCCAAGGGCTAAGGAAATGCCATAGTGAACAAGGTGCAGACAAGTATAGTAACCAGATTTCAAATCCCCCAAACCCATATATACAAAGTCAGGAAGATATGATAGCCCACCTATAATCCAGAACTCAGGAGATAGAGACAGGTGACTCCCCAAGGTACACTGGTTCAATAAGTAAAGAGGAGAATGATCAAGAAAGACACTCAATGTCAGCCTGTGGTCTGCACACACACACACACACACACACACACACACCAAACACTTGAAAGGCGATTCCAACTCTTCATTGCTATGGTGTTAATAGTCAAATAGCCAAAGGGGGAAGCACAAAGCCCTTTGTTAGTGCACCCTTGCTCCTAGTACCTCTGTGAAGGACAATTTCGGGGGCTCCAATCCCCACCGCCACCCTTAATCTCTCTAGTACCTGTCATAGCCTCTCTTCCTTAAAGGGAACTTGATAAATACTATTGAAGTTGACGGCACAATTAAGAATCCTGAGGAGCTTGCTAGAGTCACTTTCTGTTTTTCTGTTGTTCTTCCTCTATTTGTGTGTGTGCACGCACATGTGCATGTATGTAATATATGTGTGCATGTGTATGGGTACATGTCTGGAGCTGCAGATGCACATGTGTGCACATGAGTGTAGAGAACCCAGATTGATGTCAGAAATCATTCCTCATTGCTCTTCCACATTATTTATTGAGGCACAGGCTTTCAATCAAACCCAGAGCTCATCAATGTGATTAGTTGTTGTAGTAAATATTTAATCTCAATTTGGGTGTTTCTACCCTGCCTTTGATCTTTCAATTCCCAGATTTAAAAAAAAAACACACAACTTTTATTTTTATAAGCTTTAATCATCATTAAAGCTGGGCAGGTATCTACTTTCTATGCTAGTCTGTCTACTTCCCCATCAATAACCCCAAGTTATAACTTGCTATGTTCCATCTGGGCTGCTCTTAACTCCAATTGGCCAGCCCTTGCAGACATATTTTCATAACTTACCCAGCCCAAGGTGGTTTCTCCTCTCTCCACCTTCTTCTCTTTCCTCATGGTCTCTCTCTAGACCCCAACCCCAGGAACCTAAGACCCCCTATCTCTCTCATGCCCAGCTATAGGCTGACGCCATCTTTATTCACCAGTCAGGGATAACTTGGGAGGGCAAGGTTACATAGCATCACTTGTATGTGCAGATTCTCTTGTCCCTGGGGGCAACCAGCCCTTGGGGGCCAGTATTTAGCATTCCAATTCATAGCAAAAGACCGAACTTCAACACTAGTCTTTGTGGGCAGCTTGCTCTGAGGATCCCGTCTCAGCCTTCTGAGCCTAAGAGTACAGATGAGCAACCAACTCCACCCAGCATTTTCCAAGGGTTGTAGGGACCTGAACTCTGACCTTCATGTTTGCAAGGCAAGCACTTTAACCATTAAGCCATGTTCCCCATCACTGGTTAGTATACTTTTTGCTTACTTTTTAAACCTGAACCCACTTCAGAATCTGGGAGGTGGACTGGGGGTGGCTTCAATGGGCATCTTCATTTGTTCCTCTTCCTAATATTCTCACAATAAACAAGTCCACTTTCTCTGCTTCTCAGTATTGTCACTTTAATTGGCCTACTGGGGATGACTGGATGAGGTGAATTTGTTGGGCCTGCCAGGGCCCAGGTTCTGACCTTAAAATTCTCATACATGTGTGAAAAAAAATGTATAGTTGTACATATGGGGGCCAGAGGGCAATATCAGATGTTGTTCCTCAGATACTATCTACCTTGTTTGTTTGTTTGTTTGTTTGTTTGTTTGTTTTGAGACAGTGTCTTTCTTTGGCCTGAAGCTCACCAATTAGACTAGGCTTGCTGGCCAGTGAGACCCAGGAGCTGCTTGTCTCTGCTTCCCCAATTCTGGGATTACAAGCATACACCATCACACTAGGCATTTTTATGTGGGTCCCTAGGGAGCAAAGTCAAGGTTCTTGTGTTTGCACAGTGTAATGGTTAATCTCCGTTATCAATTTGGGATCCACAGTCCTCAAAGAGACAGGCTTCCTGGCACACGTGTGAGCCAACCAACCATTATCTAGGTTGGATTAGCTTCTGGGCATGCCTATAAGGGAATTGTCATGGTTAGGGTAATTGATGTGGGAATGCCAAACCTAAATGTGGGTGGCACCATTTCATGGGCTGGGATTCTGAGATGAGTCAAAAGGAGAAAGTGAGCCAGGCAGGGCGGCACTGCCCTTTTATCCCAGCACTCTGGAGGCTGAGGCAGGAGCATCTTTTTGAGTTTGAAGCCAACAATGTTTATATAGAGTCCCAGGCCAACCAGGGCTACATAGTGAGACCCTGTATTTAAAAGAAGATAAATGAGAGAAGGGGAAGGGGAGGAAGGAAAGAAAGAAGGAAGGAAGGAAGGAAGGAAGGAAGGAAGGAAGGAAGGAAGGAAGGAAGGAATCTGGTAAATGGATAAAGTAAGCTGAGCAATAGCTTCCATCTCTCTCTGCTTCCTGAAGGTGGCACAACGTAATCATCTGCCTCACACCATTGCCACCATATTTTCCCAACCATAATGGACTGAGCCTTCAAACCGTGATCCAAAACCATGACCCAAAACCAAGGTCCATAAGTTGCTTTTGCCCAGCAACCAGAAAAATAACTAATACAGAGATGCCTTGGGGCGCCCTAGTTCAGACTCGGGACAATCCTCATATGTTCTGTCTCTTCAAAGAGAAATGTCAGACCAATAAGGCAGGAGGTAAGGGCACTACCACCAAGCTTGGTAGCTTGAGGGTTAATCCTCAGGGCTCACATGGTAGAAGAGGAGGGATGTGCCACAGTGTGTGTGCTCACACAAGATGCAAATAAATAAATGTAATTAAAAGATTTTAAGAGAGAGACAGAAAATGTCCCCTCATATATCAGCAGGTGCATTTTGTCTCCAGGACCGAATGAAAGTGCCATCTTTCACAACTAGACATGCTTAGCATTCACTTCCCTTAGGCACCCTCAGTGCCCAGCGCTTATAAACTCCTTGTCTCTGAAATTGCTTCATAGTCTCTGCAGTGTTTCAGAATAGCCTTTGTAGCTTCAGCAAGAGCTCTGCCCCTGATTTTTATTAAGCTCAAAGACAGAACACAACCTGAAGCAAGAAGCACTTGATAAATACTCATTGGGAAATGTGAATCCATAAAATGCTTGCAGAACTCAGTTCTCTCCTCTTATCTAATAAGAAGCTAGAAAATGATGCTAGAATTGTTGCCTCCTCCCATAAGGGTATAGACAGAATTCCGTTACAGCCCAGTTTCTTCTGCTTTTCTTAAAGATGTGTGTGTGTGTGTGTGTACATCCATGTGGGGTTGCATATAAATCCAGGTGTCTGTGGAGGCTAGAAGAGGGTAGTGGTGTGTACATCCATCCATGTGGGGTTGCATGTGAATCCACGTGTCTGTGGAGGCTAGAAGAGGGCAGTGGATCACCTGAAGCTGGACTTACAAACTATTTTGAGCCGCCCTATGTGTGCGGTAGGAACCAAACTCAAATCTTCTAGAAGCGAAGAATGCACTGTACCTCCTGAGCCTCCAGGACAGCTTTTTAAACTGGAGGTCGCGACACCATATAAGGTCATGCAACCAAAATCGGGGACAGTAAAAATGTAGCAATACTAAAAGGCTTCCTGAGTGTACAACAGCCAAAAATTAACTCCAAGCCAGATGCAAAATTAACACAGACTTTCCAACAGTGCTCGCCTGTGCTGCGTCCTGTGTCTCCACACCAGCCTTGGTTCTGAACACACAGCATGTGCCTCTTGCACTGAGCACGCCATCGTGGCACGCAGCACCATTGAAGGCTGTCTGTCTGCAACAACTCAGCTCATAGTCGAGCCTATTGTGAGTTATGAACCACAGTGTTTTTACTGTGCAAACAATTATGGAGACATGAGGCTTAATTATAAAGAATTAAGACTTTAAGTACCCCCCGCCACCATTCCTCAGCACGCAGTATTTAATTAGTATATCTTTGGCTTTCACTGTGTGAGAGTACTTGATTTTTAAAAATCGCTGTTTGACTCACCAACTTGAGTTTCATTTAAAAAAAAAAAAAAGTTGTCCAATGAGTTCTGGCTTGGAATCAGAACAGAATTTCCAACAGTTTTTGAAGTGACCTTAAGCTTGCTTCTCCACTTTGTACCATGTATGTATGTAAAGTGATGTCCCTGGCATGGAGGATTGTAAAACCGAACTGTCAATCAACTCTGAAGCACATCAAAGTTGTTCTGCATCCTGCAGTGTGAAATATTCACCCAAGTCATAACCCTTTATGTGACAGTAAATAAAGTGAAATCCATCTTTCATTTGCATGCAAGGTAGTTTTTAACTTTAACAAATGGAAAAATTATATTTATGCCCAAGGGTTTTCTAAGCAAATTTGTTTCTAATTTATTGTCAATAGAGTTTGACTTCTATATATTTTATATACCTATCTACCCTAGATTACTGAGTCTCTTAGGCAAAGCAGAAAAGGTTAAGAAGCCTTACCTATAGTCTATAAGAGTCTAGCCTCTTGCAAATGAGACAGAAAAGCAAGAAGCCCATCTGTTTGGAGTATTGTGTGTTTGCATGTGTGTACATGTATGTAGGTGGGTGGATGCACCCGCACACCTGTTGCACTTTGTGTATGGGGACCAGAGGTCAACCTCAGGCATTAATCCTCAGGAGCTCTGCATCTTATCTTCAAAGACAGTGTCTCTCACTTCTACCTGGAGCTCAGGAATTCAGCTATACTGGCTGGACATGGAGTCTATTAGATCCTTCTGTCTCTACCTCCCCAAGAACTGGGACTACACATACCCACCCCACAACAACCTACCTTTTTGACTTGGCTCCTGGGTATTGAACTCAGATCCCCACGTTTGTAAGGCTTTATGTTTCACTTTATGAAGCAAACTGTTTATCTTCCCCAGACCCTGTTTGAAGAAGTTTGCATTATCTCCTGCTCAGAGAGAGGAGGGAGGGGTCCACAAGCTGAAGGTGCTGAAAACCAGCAGAAACCAACTCTTTAATGAATACAATGTATTTTGATCATATTCACTCCTCACACCTCCCCCAGCTGTTCCCAGATCCTGCCCAAATCCCCATCCCCCCTCCCAACACCATCTCATCTTCTTCCTCTTTCATTCATTTTAAGTGTAATCCCACTGTGGTGATTTGAACATGCTTGGCCCAAGGAATGGCACCATTAGGAGGTATGGCCTTGTTGGAGGTAGTCCTTGTTGGAAGAAGTATGTCATCATGGGCATGACCTTTAAGACTGTCGTCCTAGCTGCATGAAAGTCAGTCTTCTCTTAGTGGCCTTCGGATGAAGGTATAGAACTCTCAGCTCCTCCTGCACCATGTCTGCCTGGATGCTGCCATGTTCCCGCCTTGATGATAATGAACTGAACCTCTGAATCTGTAAGCCAGCCCCAATTAAATGTCCTTATAAGAGTTGCCTTGGTCGTGGTGTCTGTTCACAGCAGTAAAACCTTAACTAAGACACCCACCGAATACAATTTGCCCATCCACTGAAGCATGGTTAACCTAAAAGAGGCCATATCCTTAAAAATTGTTTTTCTCCTCTCCCGGGACCATCAACTGTTATTAGTTCTTTAGTTAAACATGGGGGCTTGTGAGCCACTCCTCATTCCATGCTGGAAAGTTGACTGACTTAATCCTGTGCAAGCAAACACAGTTGCCAGGAGTTCAGGAGTCCTGTCCTGTCCAGAAGACAGTGTTTTGCCTGGCCCTCCCAGATCTTTGGCTCCCTCAATCGTTCCATCCCCTCTTCCACTATGAGGGGGAAGAGGGTGTGATATATAGATGTCCCATTTGTGTCTCACCATTACACAGACACTTACTCTCTGCACTCTGACAAACCATGAGTCTCTGCATGAACCACAGTTCATGGCACAGAGAAGCTTCTGTAAACTGATGTTTGCAAAGCAAAAGAGACCAAGAGGAAGCAATAAAGCATGACCTAGGAAGGCTGGGGTGGAAAGCATGACGAGTTCAAGAAACCAGGCTGGAAGTCCCCTTAGCCAAGCTGACGGATAAGGAACCATGCCTGGCTGCTCCTGATTTTATTCCCAGGGAGCTCTGCAGCTCTGGACTTGCCCAGTCAGAGAGATGGAGTCCCAACAGTGACACCATGTGTCCATGAAGAAGAACAACAGGATGTAGTCAGATTTGAAGAGTGGGCAAGGAGATCAACCCAGCTCTGTTAGAAGGGGCAGTGGTACTCAGAAAAAGTCAAAGAAGACAGACCCCCTCTGTCCGTCCATGATTTCTGATACTTTAAAGTATTAATTCCAGCCAGTGGTTTTGTATAACATCCCCAAATGTGGTTCAAAGTTAAGTTTAGTGGTTTGTTTTTGCAAGAACACCATAGATGTGAAATTGTGCCCGTTTCAGTAAGTCAGGTCAGCAGGATCATGAAGCCATTGGTGAGCTCAAATGAGAGCATAGGATTAAACTGTGTGACCTAAGATATACAAATCTACATAGATCAGTGGTAGAGCGCTTGCCCAGCAATCGTGAGGTCCTGGGCTCAACTCTCAGCATCACGCACGCATGCAGAAGTGATGGGTAGACAGCTTACTCAGTAAAGACCTAGCCTCACTAGCTTAAGGACCTGAGTTCAAACTCTCAAAGCCCATGTCAAAAGCTGGTAACGATGACATGGGCCTATAAGCCCAGCACTAAAACAAGGAACAAGGAGACATGGATCTCTGAAAGCTTGCTGGCCAGCTACCCTGACTATGAAGTTTAGTTTTAATGGTCAACTTGAGACAACCCAGAGTCACCTGGGCAGAGAGTCTTAGTGAATGATTAACTACATCAGGTTGACTTGTAGGCATGCCAGGGGGTCAGAGGAGGGTGATGCATTCATTGCCTTAATTGATACAGGCCTGGCCTGTACTGGCTTGTAAGCATTTGGCCTGTACTGGCTTGTAAGCATTTGGCATCTTTCACTGGTTTGAAGGCCTTGGACTGTATGAGAGTAGAGTACTTGCTTTGATCCTCTAGAAAAGGGCTACAGTATGTCTCAGTGCTAGAGCACCTACTTAGATTCTGCCAGTGAGGGGCTGGGGATGCCTCAGTGGTAGAACATCTTCCTAGAATCCCCCACTGAGGGGCTGGGGTGTGGCTCAGTGGTAGAGCCCCTGCCTAGAATCCCCCAGTGAGGGGCTGGGGGCATGGCTCAGTGGTAGAGCTCCTGCCTAGAATCCCCCAGGGAAGGGGTTAGGGCGTGGCTCGGTGGTAGAGCCCCTGCCTAGAATCCCCCAGGGAGGGGCTGGGGGCGTGGCTCAGTGGTAGAGCACTTGCCTAGGATCTTCCAAAGAGGAGTGGGAACATATTTCACCAGTAGCACACTTGAGTAGCATATGCAAGAGTCAACTTATAGATGAAGAAACAATATCCATACTATGGGTTCTGGACTACATCCCTTACCTACATTCTCTGACTTAACCTATGCCTTTGAAAAGATCTTCATGGTTAGATATCAACTAAAGGGGGATGGAAGGAAAGGATTTGTCTCCACAGACACTGACAGAGTGGAAATTTTCCTCTGCTAATGAGCTGATGTGTAGAGAGAGGAACAAAAGTCCCAGGTCTGCTGGATCCATCAGCTTTCTCTTCAGTATTATTTTCTCTTTCGTTGGGAGCGCTTTTCAGTCCCTGGCAGTATCTCTCCTTTTAAGCAAGTACTGGTGCTTTTAAAGCCATCTAGAGTGTGAGGCTTGAGATTCCATTTCCTGGCACACAGGCAATTCCCTGTGTGCACCATCCCTTGCAGTCCTTCTTTGTGGCTGATGTCACCAAGGGTTGTCGCCTGCCTGGAACACTTCCCTGATAACCAAGCCAGCAAAAGGCTCCCATGGAACAGATGTTTCTGTTTAAGGCTGATAGGAACTGTGAGGACATTTTTCTCCCTCTCCATCAGTTTCTAAGCTCGAGGTGCAGCTGTTTGCCAGTTTTACAGGTGGAGTTCTGATGAGGTTTGCGGCTGAGGCGAGCAAGGAAGACAAAGAACTGGCCAATCCCAGGAGGAAGATATTAACTAACCCTGAGATAAAACGAGTGAAAATGGGCAATTTTAAAACAGTTTGGAGGAAACATGACTTGCTGCTCCCATACTAGAATTGGAGTCCAGTGAGTCAGTCTGCATGCCGTCTGCATGTGCGTGTGTGTGTGTGTGTGTGTGTGCCCGTGTGTGTGCATGCGTGCGTTTGTCTGTGCATGAGTGATTCTGTGCATGTGTGTGAGCCTGCAACCCTGCAACCCTGCAAGCCTATATGTCTGTAAGCATACAAGCGTGTGTGCCTGCGAATGTCATAGTGTGTGTGTGTGTGTGTGTGTGTGTGTGTGTGTGTGTGTGTGTGCTCGTGTGTGTGCATGCATGGGTTTGTCTGTGCATGAGTGAGTCTGTGCATGTGTGTGAGCCTGCAACCCTGCAAGACTATATGTCTGTAAGCATACAAGTGTGTGTGCCTGTGAGCATGCCTGCCTGCGAGTGCCATAGCGTGTGTGTTTGTGTGTGTGTATGTACATTTGTTTGTATGCACATGTGTGTATATAGAAACCAGAGGTCAATATCCAATGTTTTCTTCAGTCACTCTTGACATGGCTTTTTGAACAAGGTCTCGCTTTAAACCCAGAGCTCACCATTCAGCTAAACAGTTTTCAATGTGTGGATCACAACCCCTTTGGGATTCAAATGACCTTTTCACGGGGGGGGGGGGGCTGTCACCTAAGACTGCCTGTATATCATATGTTTATATTACATGAATATTTACATAATTCATATGATAGCAAAATTGCTGTTATAAAGTAGCAATGAAAGTAACTTTGTGGTTGGGGGGGGGCACCACAACATGAGGATCTGTATCCAAGGGTCACAGTTTTAGGAGGGTTGAGAACCACTGACCTAAATTATCTGGCCAGCAAGAACAAGGGACCCATCTTAATCTGCCCAGTACTGGGATCACAGGCATTCACCTTCATGTCTGATTTTGCATGTGAATGGTGGAGATCTGAACCCAAAGCAGATCCTCATGCTTGCATGACAAGCACTTCATTCACTGACATCTTCCCAGCCTTTGAGTTGTCTTTGAGATGCTATTAAAAAGCATCCTGTCATGGTTTGCCTGTACGATGTCTCCATATTTGAATGCTCGGTCCCACTCGGCAGAACCATATCAAAAAATTGTAGAATCACTGAAAAGAAGAAGCTAATTGGAGGAAGTGAGTCATTGGGGACAGGCTTTGAGGTGTGATAGATTCACCCCACTTCCTGTTCTATCTTGGGGTTGTTGAATACCCTTGGCCCATAGGGAGGGGTACTGTTAGGAGGTGTGGCCTTGTTGGAGGAAATATGTCACTGTGGGGGTAGGCTTTGAAACTCCTCCCAGTGTGGAAGAATCAGTCATCTCCTGTTTGCTTTCATAACAAGATGAAGAACTCTCAGCTCCTCCTGCACCATGCCTGCCTGAACGCTACCATGCTCCCACCTTGATGATAATGGACTGAAACTCTAAACCTGTAAGCCAGCCCCAATTAAATGTTGTCCTTTATAAGAGTTGCCTTGGTCATGGTGACTCTCCACAGCAACGGAAACCTTGACTAAGACAAAAGCAATCAGACAACTTTTGGGAGTTAGTTATCTCTTTGCAGCAAGTGGGTCATGGAACTGGAACTCAGATCATCAAGCTTGGCAACAAGCACCTTTATCTGCTGAGCCATCTCACCAGTCCCCAAAATAGTTGCTGTATGGATGTGTGTGTGTATGTCTCTGTGTGTGTGCATGTGTGTATGTGTGGACATATATAAGTGTTCATGTGAATCTGGAGGCCAGAGGTCAACCTTGAGCGTTATTCCTCGGGAACCACCCACTTTACTTACTTGAGTCTTTCACTGAGACCTGGAGCTTGGTAACTGGCTGGCCAGGAAGCCCAAGAGATCCTCCTGTCTCCAACTCTTCCAGGCCCAGCATGACAAGCATACTATACCCAGGGTTTTACACTGGGTTTGGGGGCAGAACTGGGCTCTCATGCTCCTACAGCGTGTACTCTGCTGATTGAGCCATTTCCCCCAGGACCTCCATCTGGGTTTTTCTTATTGTGGGTCTTGTTTGAGTTGGTTTGGGTTAGGTTGGGTTTTTGAGAAAAAGTCCCCTGTACCCAAGCTACCCTGGAATTCACTACATAGCCTAGGATGACCTCCAACTCTGAATCACCCATGCCTCCACATCCCAAATGCCATTTTTACAGGTGTGTGTCACCACTACCAGCTAGGCTACTTTTAATGAAGAGTTTATGAATCACTGTCACCCAACAGAGTCCACATGGCCTCTATGGAAACCCTGGAACACTTAACTGCTGGTGGCTTTTCTAATTCAGATTCTATTTCACCTGAGTTTCTACAAGGATCATTACAGAAGCAGCAGACAAATATTTAAGTACAAGTTCCTAATGTGATTTCGCAGGGGAAAAATTAAAGGCTGAGAAAATTCCTAGCCATTGACTTCAACGTTTCAACAAACTGGGAAAAGATTGCAATTATCCCTTAAATGGAAAGTTCTAGAAACACATCTCTCATTTTATAACAGAAACCCTACAGGCTGAGAATCAAATCCATCTGGGGGTGGGGAAAGACATCGCTTTAAGTTCACTGTAAAATATAACAGTTTAATGAGAGAATGTCTGCTATGAGAGAATTTCCTGGAGGAGACAGGATGGGCCAGGAAAAGAAAGTCTGCTGCATTTACCCAGTAATTAATATGATCCAGAGCTTTAGTGAATGTTCTCAAATTTCCTTTCCAGCACAATTCAAAGGCTGGTATTTTTATGCAAATTTTGTAGATGTTTGAAAACTGAGCCTCAGAACTTAAATGACCTTCCAAAGGTAAAAGAGCCAACAAGGGTGGAGTGAGAGCTCAGCAGTTAACAGCCCTTCCTGCTCTTAAAGAGGACTTGAGTTCAGGTTGAAGCACCCACATCCAGCAGTTCACAACCACCTAGAACTTCAGCTCTAAAGAATCTGCTGCCCTCTTCTGGTGACTGTAGATAACTCAATGTGCACACACACATGCACACACTTTAACGGTGATGTTTCACAGTGTGTTTTACATTAGATATACAGAGTTCAATAAGAAGGAAATAAATATTACACATAATACACTTAAGTACTACCTTTTCCTGTTGCTGTGATAAAATACTCTGGAAAAGCAAAATAAGGGAGAAACAATTTATTTGGGTGACTCTTTAATATGGTCTCTTTAACTTATGCTAGTATGTCAAGGTCCATCCACATTATGCTATAAATGTATCTTTTATTCTCTTGTAGTAATTTGTCATCCTCAAGATTTACTGTCTCTGTCTGCTAACCTAGGCGTAGTCCTGGAAGCTTCTAGCCTCCATACAATCTCATCTACACCGAGGATGTTTTCAGGAAGTCTAAGACTTCCTGCTGAATAAGATCACCCCCTTTTTTTGTCTGCAATCTTTCCAAGTTTATTTTCAAAGTAGCCACACTTTTTGTATCACTGGCCCTTAGAGTGAAAAGAATTGTCTACTTTTCTTTACAGCATCTGCAACTTGTGCTAATTGTAAATGGGACTCACTAGACTTAGTCTCTTAGTTTCAGGGCATATGGCAGGTATGTTCTTTAGGTTTTGGTACATTAAGATCACCCATTCTAACTCTTTCTGAACTCTGGCTGGCTGATTCAACTCAGCTGTTCTGGCTCAAACTCCTCTCCAAGCTGCTTGATTCAATCTGGCCTCTTTCTAGGCCTCTGACTGAATTGTTCAGCTTGACCTCAAACTAACTCTAGTGATTTATTCTGATCTTCTGGTTCTTTCTCATTCTCTGGTTCATTCTGTCTTCACCTGTGTCAAGTTTGTTTTCTCTCTGCAATGTATCTTTGAACAACTGCTCAGGTAAAACTGTCTCTTCTCCTTTTCGCTCTCTGTGCTGCTCTCTTAAGTAGCTTCCCTTCCCTCTCTCTTCTTGTAAGAGCTGGGCACATCCTATTCTGTCAAATCTTTCTCTGAATTGTCACTTTGTCTGTCCCTCCATTAGACATCAATTTAAAATATGTCTGCTTCCCTCTACAAAATAAATTTACCTTCATTGTTTGGGATTAGAGATGTGTACTAAGAGTGTGTCAGTATTCCAGCCAGAGGGAGTAAAGATGTGTGCTAAGAGTGAGCCACACCACAACTAGAAACAGGTTTTTATCAATCTCGGGATTCACAGCGTGATCAAATATCCTGCAACATTATACCATGTCATTATTTTATTCCTTTTCATGGAGAAATACTATTCCATTGCATTGGTAGACCACATTCAGTTGATGTGTTCAGGTGATGACAGGTTAAGTCGCTTATCCCTTTTGGCATTGTGAATATTGTTGTCAAAGAGCCTTCACATACAGATCTTTATCTGAATATGTCTTCAGTCTCTTGGGGTATACACTAAGGAACTGAGTAGCTGAGTCTTATAGGAACTCTGTTGTCAACTTCTTGAGGAGACATAGCCTGATTCTCAGCAGCTGCTTCCTTGTAATCCTGGAATATGTCCTTTGAATACTGTTCTAGGGATTAACACTTTAATTAATTCTCAAGGACCATCCTGCCTGAGAGCTATATACATCATGAGACGACAGAAATAAATACAAAAATCACCCACTAGGCAGGATATCAGCCCTTCTCCATCTTCCAGCCATAAGTGATTCACCCAGGACTTCACCTTCACTTCAGCATTGAAGCACAATGCTGACCACAGGCCATTCTCTTGACCTCTGACTGCTGTTGCTCTAGAACCCAATGCCCTGTTGGATGACTTTTCCTGTGGAGATATAAGCAAGCACCTATTGACTCTAGTTAGAACACCACTGACAAGACAAAGAGCTATTCTACCCAACTCTGGGGCTTCTTTATATGACAGGGGTTACATACAGGAGCATGGACAAATAAAAGAAAGCTGTGTCTCTAAAAAGCCCATCAAAGCAGAGGTAATAACTCATAAAATGACATCCCCAGAGCTTTACACATGACTTCCAGGCAGTTCTGATGATGAGAGCATCCTCCTAGCAATTGCTGTTTGTAGAACCTTGGGGAGAGGCTTTGTGAAGCCTGTATATTTCCAGAACTTTCTGAGATTTGTAAGTTGCACCTTATTTCTGAGCCTTAGACTCTCTACATGAAGGAAGGAATGCTTCCATTTGGAGGAGAGAACTGTACTATATACCTGTAGTCTGAATTGTCTAATCAAGCCCTAATCTTAGTGAGACGGCACTGAAGAACAGACAATGACAATTCCACAAGCAGATGTGGGGAGGGGGTTATGATTACTGGTGTGAACTGTCAACTTGACAGGAACATCTGGTAGATGAGCCTCTGGGCATGCATCAACTGAGGTAAGAAGACCTTTAGGAGTGGCACAATTGCTTGGTTGGACGATGTCACTGAGAGAGAGAGCTGAAAGGCAGCAAAAGCATCCTGCAACCACATCCCCCTGCATCCTGGTGATGAAGGTGACACTGCATCCACATCCCCCTGCATCCTGGTGATGAAGGTGACACTGCATCCACATCCCCCTGCATCCTGGTGATGAAGGTGACACAACTGGAGTGGGGGCTATCCCAGAAACTGGTGCCTATACGTGAAATACGTTCTTCTAGCTGGGCTGTCTTGTCTGCCTCAGTGGGTGAGGATGTGCCCAGCCTTAAAGATTTAATGGGCCAGGGTGGGGGGATACCCAAGGTGGGTTCTCACCTGTTCAGAGGAGAAGGGGGGTGGGGGAAAGGATTGTGGGAAGGAGTAATTGGAAGGGGGCAATGAGAAAGATGTAAAGTGAATAAGTAAAATTAAATACTATTAATAAATAAATAATAAATAAATAAATAATATGGCTGCCTTGATTCTTCTTACATGATGAAATGTGCCCTTAAACTGTGAGCCTAAATAAACCATCTCTCCCTCAATGTCCTTCTATTAGGATATTCTATCACAGCAACAGGAAAAGAAACTAAGACCCCCGGCCCTCACTGGGGAAGCAGAATATGTTGAAGGTTTGAGGATTCAGAGTAAGAACTTAGAGAGGGTGCAACTGGGGCCAAAATAAGTGGAGGAAGAAATGAAGGGTGAGAGAAAATGGTGAAAGAAAAGAGGAGGAGGAAGAGGAGGAGACTCAGCCAGAGTGACAGATGCTGTCTGTTGGACCAGACAAATATGTCAGAACGTTAAGTGGGTTCCAAACCCCAAGGTACTCGGGCTTCATAGAAAGTCAGATCCCCAGAGTGAGGTGTGTGGCAGAAGCTAGTACAGCCCTTCTCAGAGTAAAAAGAAATGCATCCAAGCCTGAATTCCTTATACACACACACACACACACACACACACACACACACACACACACACACACATACATACACGCATACACCTGCATCTCATTCGGACTAAATTGTGTTAGTGGCTCTCAGAAAGTTCCAACACCAGTCACTCTTGGAAATTGACAATAAAAGCAGTAATATGTTCCTGTCAGGAGCAAATGTACTGGAGCATTTTTCATATTATAGACAGAAGAGTTTGGGGCAGAGATCTTTGCCTTTTGCAGTCCTGAGAAAGCAAGGTGTGGGTGTTGAAATTTAGAAAAGGTTACCTGCATTTATGTATTACCTCAAAGCGGTGGAAAATGAAAAATCCAAAGTTCCACCGTCTTTTGGTTTCCAAGGAGACGAGAGGGTCCGTATGCCAGGATTCTATTTCTCTTTAAATAAGAGAACCAGGTGCAGACTTCCCCATGCAATGTAAAGAAATGCAGCTCATGGCTCAGACAAGAAGCTCACAGCTGTGACCAAACACCTGTCGGGAGCAATTTAAAGGAGGATTTACTTAGCTCATGGTTTCAGAGAATCTTAGGGTAGCAGTAAAGACGGCTTCATTCATGGCAGTAGGAGTGTGTGGCAGAGGTCTCCACACCACAGCAGACCAAGAAGTACAGAGGGAGGCAGTAATTGGAGGCCCGTCTCAGCTCAGAGCTGCCTATTTCATTATTTTTTACTTAATCATGGGGACTAGATACGTAGGTCAGTGGTTAAGCATGCTGGCTATTCTTGCAGAGGATTGGAAGTTAGATCGAGAAACTCACATTAACTCACAACCTCTGGCTTCAGGGGATCTGATGCCCTCTTCTGGCCTCCAAAAGTACCTGTACCAATCCACACACAGATACCCACACATACACGTAATTCTTCTAATCCTTTTTGAAAGCCACAGACAGATTTGGGAGATGGCTTATGGGGAAAGTCCATGGCATGCCAGCATAAGGACCTGAGATCACACTCCAGGGCACACACTTTAAAAAGGTGAGCATGGTGGTCTACACTCGTAACCAACCTTAGCACTAAAAGACAGAGGCTATCAAAGAAGCAACAAAGCATCCCACGGGAATCTCCATACCCAGCTTTCTGCAGACCTCTCCTTTTGACCCTTTATGAGCCAAACAATTAAGCATACCAAAAAGCAGCTCCCCCTGTTTTCATTTTTCTCTCCCTCTAATCAACAACTTCTTACACACTGCCGTAGACGTCATATCTCGCAGTACATTGTCTATACAGTAAGAGCTTAGTAAATATTGATGGAATTCATGAATGGATCCTAAGAGATATGAGTGGGGATGTCCACTCAGCGAGAACAGTTCTCACCTCAAGGAGGATAAGAGATTGTGCACTGTAGGCTATGGAGGAGTTCAGCTCTTGGAGCTCTCACAAGAGACCAAAGTCTGGTTCTCAGTGCCCGTATCAGGTGATTCATAACCACCTGTACCTACAGCTCCAGAGGAGTCAGTGCCTCCTTTTGGCTTCCACAGGTACCTATGCTCACACACACACACACACACACACACACACACACACACACGCACACACACACTCACACACACACACATGCACACACACACACACAAATAATAACAATTAATTAATTATAAAAATATGCTCAGTTTGGTGGAGCATGCCTTTAAGCCTAGCACTTGGGAGGCAGAGGCAGATGGATCTCTGTGAGGCCAGCCCTGGTCTACAGAGTGAATGCTAGGCTAACAGGATTCTACCATGAGGCCTTGTCTCAAAGTGACAACAACAATTATTATAATAGAAGGGCAATCATAAAAATCTGTTATATTCACGATAGAAATGTCAGGATGGAACCCATTCTTTTACACAAGTGACATACATGAATTTAAAAGTGGCCAAGAAGTGTGGCCATGGCTCAGACCCAGTATTCCTCAGCTTCTTCTCATTATTGAGTCAAAACATCTGACAAAAAAAAAAAAAATACCCTCTGTAGTTTTTATCTTCCTCCTGGAATGGTTCTGCTTTCAGTAAATGTTGCTAGAGGTTGTTTTGTTTTTTTGTTTTTTTTTTTGTTTTCAAAAGACTATAGGGAACACCAGAGGGTCAGTCAATGACTCTTCCATGGGGAAGAAAGAAAGAGCTTGCTGGGAAGGAGGAGAGAGAAGAATGTTCTAGCAGTCAGGTGGATGCAGCTGAGGCAGAAGCTTTGAGATCTCATAGCATGATGTGGCAAACGGGTAGAAAAAGATTTTTTCATATATTTATGGAACTTGCGTTTGTGTGTGTGTGTGTGTGTGTGTGTGCATGTGCGTGCGTACATGGGTGTGTATGTGCATGGTGTGTGTGGTGTGGTGTTGAGGGAGTACATACGTGTGCACATATGTGTGTGAGAGAGTATTACATGCATGTATGTGTCCATGTAGGTATGAAGGACCACACTCAGGTCATCAGGCTAGACAACAGGAGCTTCTATTCACTTAGCCATCTTGCCAGCTCTCTTTGTTTTGGAAATAGAATTTCATGCTAGGATCAAAGGCACACATCCCCATGCCCAGTTTATGCAGTGTTGGGGATCAAATGCAGGAATTTTTGCATGCGAGACAAACCCTCTACCAACTGAGCCACATCCCCAATTCTAGAATTTGTTTTCTTGCTTGTTTTTAATTGTTATTCCTCTCATGAAAATTCATCTGGATTTCAGATCTAGAGATCTGAGCAGCCAGGATAAACCTTCTCACTCCTCCTTACCTGGAGCAGGACACGGGAGGACTTTTACACCTAAGATGGTTTGAAGGGAAAGGAGCAGGACACGGGAGGACTTTTACATCTAAGGTGGTTTGAAGGGACTGGAGAGAGGGCTCAGTGGGATCACCCACTACACTTGGAAAAGAATGGAATTCAGTTCCCAGCACCCACATCGAGTGGCACATAACCGCTTGTGACTCCAGCTCCAGGGAGTCTGACACCCTCCTTTCACTTCCCTAGGCACTCACACATATGTGTACCTACCCGGGCCAATACACATGATTTTTTTTTAATCAATAAAATAAATCTTTAAAAAAAATGTTTTCTGCTCTTCTTGACTAATAAATTTGAGGTAAAAGAAATGTCTGCTATTACTCTGAGTGATTAGACCTGGAAACAGCATTTCTTTTGGCTTTCCCTTCCTTCGGTCCATTTTCTTTTCCAAGGCGAAAGCAAGCATGAGATAAATCTCCCAGCCCTTCTCCCAACACCCACATAACAAATCTCACTTAAGGCAGATTTAAAATGCAGGATTGTGGAGTGGTACCTATTACTCGCGACAGCACGATACTCTTCCCCACAAGTCTGGTCACCATTATATATAATTTATGAATCCAGCCCAGAGACAAGCTACAGAGAAAATGAACACAGACTCCGGTGTCTGTGGTAATGAAATCGCTTTCTGGTTTCATGTCCCTCTGAGTTCAGGCTCTCATTTCCATTTCTCCATTTCTTCCCAAATTTGTTACCAAAGTGACGGATGCTCCCATTTACTATGTCTTTCCCTCGTCTCTTCCCCTGGCTTCCTCCCCTGCAATCCAGTAAATGCTGTGGCCTTTTGCTGGGCCATGCACTTATTTTCCAATTACCGTGGGTAAACAGGGATGAACCTGCAATTGAATTGAAACTCTTGACTCTTTGGATCAGACCTTCTGCAGATTTTCCACAATTGAGACATAAACATCAAAGCTGTCGTCTATGGAAATGACAAGTGTTGGGGGAAAGTAATAATGATCTTTTTGTGCAAAAAGCAATTTCTGCGGAGACATCATCACCCCAAAGCAACTTGGTGTCCCAAAAAGACACGTTTCCAGGTCTGTCAGAGTGGCGCTGTCATTTGTTTTCCTTGAGAGCGACTGCCCATCAAACCTCCATTAGCAGGTTGGAAATGTATTTAGGAACCCGACAGGTAGTATTCAGAGGGTTAATGACTGCTGATTTATGAATACTGAGTGGCATTTCGGCAATTGGAGTCACAGTGATGGCTGGGGCTGCAGCCAACACTCTCCACCATTCAAGCAGGAACGATCATTCAAAGCTGGTTAAATGGTTCTGATTTATGACCTTCATCTTCCGGGGTCCACTCGATTTGCTCTCTCGGTGTGTAAATTCCAAAACTGCAATTCCCCTGTACCCCCAGAGGGTCCATTTAAGTCAACATTATGCATGCACCCAAGGATGGGGGAATTCTCCCCTCTCTTATTTCACTCATTAAATTTGCTCAGCACATCCTGCAATTAAAATTTCATATAGATTTCGTCTTATGATTGACATTTGGCCTTGATGAAACAAGTTCAGATTTGGCCTCTCTGAAGGTTTGGAGGAGGGGAGGGCTCTGGATGGTGCTTCCAGGAAGGGAGGGGATGCTAATACTCCAGCAACATTTTGAGCTGACTAAACTGTAAAGGGCTGCCTCTACTTCCAAATGAAACACACTTGGGATGCAGGCCAAGAACAAGAAGAAAACCCAATCAGCGTTGAACACTGTGCTTGTTTAGTTCAACAAGAGGAAAGGAAGACACTCACCGACTCTTAGAGCAGACTGAAATCTTTGTAGATCTTGTAGATTAGGAATTCTATGTTTCAGCGATAGACCTGGACCCAAAGGAGGCAAGGCTTCCCCAGCATGGTGGAGACACGGCCATTCGGAGACTTCTTCCTTCTAAATGTTGCTTAGGAGCTTTGCTAGGTGATCACATGACCAGATACTGCCATGTGAGACGGAGAGCTAGAGTGGTATTTGACAAAGATAACAATATCAATGAAGTTGTCAAAAGATAAGCCTTGTAAGCATAAGGATCTGAGTTCATTTCCAGAATATATATAAAAATAAAAAGCCAAGTGTGGTAGAAAGTATGTGTACCCCAGGGTTAGGGAGACGGAGAGAGGTGGATCCCTGGGGCTCACTGACAGCCTAGGCTACGTGGTAAGTTCCAAGCCAGTGAGAGACCCTGCCTCAATAAAACAAATAGGTGACACTTGGAGGAACAATAGCTGAGATTCTCACCTGACCTATACACACACACACACACACACACACACATCACACACATCTATACACCTGCATACCATAGACCTTCCATGGTGTAAAATTTCCAATTAAAATTGGATACGGTCAAGACTAGGGAGGTGGTCCAGCAGCTGCGAGTATGGATTGTTATTGTAGAGGACACAAGTTTAGATCCCAGTACCCACAGCAGATGGCACACAACCACTTGTAACTCTAGCTCCAGGGAATGTGGTGCCCTCTGCTGGGCTCCTCGGTACCTACACTCACATGCACACATACCCATCCACAGACGCACATACATATAAACACTCAGAAACGTCTTCCTTCTAAATGTTGCATAGAAGTTTTGCTAGGTGACCACATGACCAGATCCTGTCATCTGAAGCAGTAAAGAAATAAAATAAGTCTTTTAAAATTAAATTTGTCCAATTTTAGGCTAGTTACACGATACCATTAATCTCATGAGATGCCTACTTTTGACTCTTGACAGCAAAAGAAGGACTGAAGGATCGGCTCAATCAAGAAGGTGCTTGTTGTGCAAGTGTAAGAACATGAGTTCAGATCCCCAGAACCCATATAAGACAAACAAGGCACAACCATGCATGTTTAAATCTCAGAGCTAAATAGCCTCAAACTGCTGAGCTAGATGCTGAAAGAGTAGCTCATTGATGAACCTCCTGCCTAGAATCCCCCAATGAGGGGCTGGGGGCGTGGCTCACTGATGAACCACCTGCCTAGAATCCCCCAGTGAGGGGCTGGGATGTGACTCAGCGGTAGAACTCCTGCCTAGAATCCTCTAGTGAAGGGCTTGGGGCATGGCTCAGTGGTAGAGCTCCTGCCTAGATTTCCCCCAGTGAGGGGCTGGGGGTGTGGCTCAGTGGTAGAGCCCCTGCCTAGAATCCCCCAGGGAGGGGCTGGGGGCGTGGCTCAGTGGTAGAGCTCCTGCCTAGAATCCCCCAGTGAGGGGCTGGGGGTATGGTTCAGTGGTAGAACACCTGCCTGGAATCCCCCAGTGAGGGGCTGGGATGTGACTCAGTGGTAGAACTCCTGCCTGGAATCCCCCAGTAAGGAGCTGGGGCGTGGCTCTGGGGTGGAACACTTTTGCAGCAGGTTCAAGGCCCCGCGGATTCCAACCCCAGCACTGCAAAACTATGAAAGTGAAAAGGTACAGACAATGGTTATGATTGGGACCTGAGGTTTTCCCTGCTTGGATTTCTCTAATGCCTGCCAGACCTTCGGGAAGAGTTAGAGGAATAAGAGAGATTTGGAGAGTGAGGGGAGATGGTGAAAGGAAGAAGGAAGAAAAGGAAGGAAGGAAGGAAGGAAGGAAGGAAGGAAGGAAGGAAGGAAGGAAGAAAGGACATTGACAGAATGTATTCTCAAATTTGAATGAAAAATATCCAATTCCACTTTCAGTCCTAGCATCTCATATCTCAACTTTAATTTTTAAAACTGTAAAATAGGAATCAAGCTCCATGTCCGTCACAGGTTTCATGGAAGAGTTCAGTAAGATAGGACATGGGATGGCGCCTCCCACCCAGAAGCCATGTGAACATCAGTCAGGAATCAGGAACTGAATCTGGAAGTTTTGCCCAGAATGGAATAAGACTCTCCTCCTGGCTGCCTACAGATGGCAGTCTCTCTCCTCCTGGCTGCCTACAGATGGCAGTCTCTCTCCTCCTGGTTGCCTTTGGATCAAGGTGTGAAGAATCACGGGTGTCTCTCTTCTGCACTGCAGCCTTGCCTAATATGGCTCTCCTAACCTCAGAGCCAAGTTGGAGACAAAACAGCAACTGACTTGCCCATTTTCATCCTGATTGGCCCAGGCTCAACCAAAAGCCTCCTTTGCCAAGCATTTGGTTCCATAGTTAGCCAATAGGCTTCAGTAACTCACGACCAACTGTTGTTTATCATGTGGGCTTCCAAATTCCAGGCAGAACTACACTGAGGACATGTGAAATTTTTCAACAGGCAAAAATCCCATTGAGCCGGCAAGCACATTAGGACTCTCTGGCACTGCAGGTGGAGCAGGCAAGCACATTAGGACTCTCTGGCACTGCAGGTGGAGCAGGCAAGCACATTAGGACTCTCTAGCACTTCTCTAAGTGGAGAAGTTTGGTTGCTCAGGAAGTGATTTCTCTGCCTGGGACAGGAACCATGAGCTCATCCACTCTAAAGCAATGCCAGATCCAAGCAAGTAAAGGCAATGAGTTCTACTGGGGCATTTTGCCTCTGGGTCTGTTGCCTCTCAGGGCATTGGCTTACCTTCTACATCACCAAGTGTGGTGGTTTGAATATGGTTGGTTCAGGAAGTGGCACTAATTAGGAGGTATGGCAATGTTGGAATAGGTGTGGCCTTGGTGGTGGAAGTGTGTCACTGTGGGAGGTGGGCATTGAGGTCCTATTCTCAAGCTCTGCCCAGTATGGAATGAAACCCTCCTCCTGGGTGCTTGCATATGACAGTCTCTCTCTTCCTGATTGCCTTCAGGTCATAATGTAGAACTCTTGGTTCCTCCAATATCATGTCTGCCTGCATGCTTCCATACTTCCCACCATGATGATAATGGACTGAGCCTCTAAAACTGTAAGCCAGGCCTAATTAAATGTTTGCCTTTATAAGAGTTGACTTGGTCATGGTGTCTCTTCACAGCAATAGAACCCTAACTAAGACACCAAACAAGAGTGGGCATCACTATAGGCTGGTAGGTTCATTTTCTCCATTAACTAGTTAGAAGAGTGGCAAGCAACTCAGAGAAAAGTGGAAGTGATGTTTACTGGCATGCATTACATCTCTCTAAACATAAACAAATGCTAGAGATGAGAACCACTGTCTCTAAGAAGGGCCTTGGGATACCTAAAAAGGTATCCCAGTCCTAGTGTTGCCTCCTCTCCAAATTTTGGGCTTCAGGAGTCCACTCACCCCTTCTGTAACAATGATTGTGTCCATATTTCTGTCCACAAACACAGGCATAATCAAATAGAATCTCCAACCTTAGTACATGGGTTTAGAAAAAAATTGTTGGTTGGTTGTGGTATAAGTAGCCACGCTCCAGGCTTCTCTTTACTTTTTGTTGTAATGGGGGAAATAACCTCACTGCAGGTGAAGAGAAATGACCTACTTTTGGAGAAATGTCAACCTAGTGCTAAAGACAGAAGTGCAGAATGGGACTATTCCTCTTCGTCCTAGGGTCCCAGGGCCTCAGCAGCAGAGTAGAATAGGGTTGATGAATGGAAGACATAGCATGCCACTCAGCATCCATAATTCATTTTCTTCACTTGATCTTTAGAAAAGGAACATTTGCAAAGAGCTTGATCCTTGGGCATGATGCTAGGAACATTTGGGAATAACTGTAACACAAAACATTGTTGTTAGCCTTTGCCTATCTGGACAATATTAATTAACAGTAGACAGAGAGGCTAAGACAGATGGCCAAGTTCTTTCAAGGTTCCAGAGATGGACCCAACCGAGGGCCTAAGAGAACTTAAGAAATAACAGATGGACTGACACACAGGCACACAGAAATGGTGGGGTTCAGTGGACTGGACTCTCTGATGGGGAAACCATAGCACCCTCAGAAGCTCAGTGTTTATTATTTAGCATTGAACAGAGAGGTAGGCTATTGGGTATAGCTGAACATGGAATTGAGGTCATTACAGGTAAACGAGGAGCCAAAGTCTCTGGTATACAGCTGGATCAAGGAGGCATGCTTAGCTAATCTCAGATGGAGAGGATGCAGGGGAGCAGTCTTCAGGCTGTAAATATCCAGAGGAAGGAAACTCCATGGACATTTTCTGCACACACTAGCAACATTAACACTCAGACCAGGAAGACCCTACCATTTCCCTGAGCCTAGCCTGGGGAAGGCTTTACCTTTTTCTTGTGGGCGTGAGGCTCTGAGATCCCTGGCACGTTCATACCCATGTCACCAGCACGCATTCACACATATCATCACTGGCTCGGGGATTCCTCTGGTCCCAGCAACAGACCAAAGACATAATTCCATTCAACTGAAGCTTGGTGGACCAGTGACTATTGGGGGTATTTACAAGAGCGTGGGTAGCTTCAGCACCTTCTATACCGAAAGCCCACACACACACACACACACACACACACACTAGCATTAGACCCCTGCACAGTGTGAAGGCAGCTAGACCACTGAAGAGTTGCCTGCCACCTCCCAATTATTTGTTTCTTGCAGAGCAGAGGGGAAGAGCCTAGCAAGTCTTACAAGCTTCCTGAGCCTCTGGTTCTTATAAGTTGCTTGGGTGTTTTAGGAGCTTCCCCTATTCCATGAAAGAATGTTTCAATCCACAGAAAACATCTGCATGACTGACATATGAGGCAAAGTGACAGCTATTAGAACACTAATGACAGACCAAATAATGAGTTTGTGTGAGCTACTTACAGGAGCAGCGATGAGCATTTATTTACTTAAAAGAGCTTAGAAAGTTGTGCCACCAAAAGCCAACTCCAGCATAGCTCTGTAACAACTGACAGAAGCTGAATTTTTGGAGCTCCTTGAACAATTTTCAGGAAGCTCCATGGAAAAGAGCCATCTTTGTCAGCAATTGCTATTTTGGGTGGGGGGGTTGTTTTTTGGGTTTTTTTGGTGTGGTTGGGTTTTTTTGTTTGTTTGTTTTGTTTTGTTTTTTGTTTGTGTGTTTTTTTTTTTCGAGACAGGGTTTCTCTGTGTAGCCCTTGCTGTCCTGGAACTCACTCTGTAGACCAGGCTGGCCTTGAACTCAGAAATCCACCTGCCTCTGCCTCCCAAGTGCTGGGATTAAAGGCGTGCACCACTACTACAACCTTAGGAAAAAGCCTTCTGAATCATGCAGCTTTCTGAGCTTTGTAGGTTTCCTGAACTTCCTGAAACTAGTAAATTATGTGTGTTTCCTGAAGCTTATAAATTGTATACATTTCCTGAGTCTTGTAAGTTGTATGAGCTTTCCCTCTCCCTACAGGAAGGACCACTTCCATTCAGAGGAAATGGCTACACAATGCTGCCTAATTTGGCAAGAAGACAGATCTAAAAGCTGATCAACAAATGGAGACACCATAGACACACAGACCTAACAAAGACCAAATAGTCTCCTGGTGAGGTAATAATCAACCTGCCTCGTGAGAGAAGCTCACAGGAGATTTCCTAAGAAGGGAGTCACTTAAACTGAGTGAAGATTTATGAAGCAGTCATGGGAAGCAAAGGCGTTGATGTGTCGCAACATTATGGCACCATAATGGCCGATAACCATTGTTGATGTGATAGGAGCTTGTGTGAGAGAAAAGACCAGAAAGGGTGGCTAGAGGACAGTTTGAGCTCTCTCCATGTTTTGGTTTTCAGCTTTTAGGAACTTTATTTTCCTTTCACCTTTTCCCTCTTTGATCAGATGTCTGCAGAGGGGCTCGGGACCACTCAGTGGTAGCTCCAACCCACGGGTGGCCCGCACTGTGGGACCTGCTGACCAGTCCTCTGTGGCTGGCTGTGCACTCCAGTCTTATGCTGTGGGGAACTGCTGGATGGGCACAGAGGGTACCTGAACACCCTCAGATGAGTTGGCCACCTCAGGTTGAGCAGCAGCGAACTCAGGAGCTGGTGCGGTCCATTTGTCTTGAAATGCCTCTTTGGTTACCACCTTCTCAACAGCAGCCTGCTCCTCCTTCTCAATCTCCTCTGGGACTCTGTAGAAGTAACGATCAGAAATAACCTCACTTGGATGCTCATGGGAGATAGTACCTCACATGTGCAGTACGTTCCAGGCCAGCATCCACCACATCAGACCCACAAAGTGAGCTCCCTTGTTGCATGGGATAGCAATACCCACGTAGCCCGGGGAAGAATCTGTTACATAGAGCAATGATGGACAGGTTGATATAAGAGGACAGTGTAAGGGGCTGGTAGTCAGCCTTAGGATCAGTCAACACCAGAAGCCATGGATTCTGAAAGAATGCTTGGATTTGGTTAGTGAAGGTCCCAGGTGTAAAGCAGCCAGCAATTGAAGTGGCTCCAGTTCACTCCAGTAAACAACTGTATAGCCCACTGGTCTGTGTTCCTGGAGGAAATGAAGCTGCAAGCTCCAGACTTTCCCAGAGTCTCTTCAGATTTATGATGTAGATACAGTCACTTTTCCTTTTGTAATTGTACTGCTCCATCTGAAAGTCAAGGCTGGTGCCACCTGAGTGGGTTCCTGAAGCAAGGAATGTGAAGCCATCTTCCTCCTTCATCTGCAGGATGTCAAGAGCTCAGGACATTGTGTAAGTTTCGCTTTAAGTTATGACTGGAATCAAGAACAATGCCGTGTGGACCTATCCCTGGACAGCATGGAAAGCTACCCATACCATGTTTGAAAGAACTGGTATCAGCTCAGGACCCCCAACACCAAGTTCTCAGCACAAAGAAGATTTACTTGTCCCAGAGAGACAGAGAGCAGGGAATAAGAGACAGACAGGAGATAGAGGACAAGGGAGAAGAGGAAAGGAGCGGGGGGGGGGGTAGTATTTGTCCCCAGGGGTGTGGGCCCAAAGGACTGCCTCTGGATAGAGAGAAGACAGACATGGTCCATAGAAAAATGGCAGTTTATAAAGGTAAAGGGGGAAACCTGGTGTTTGAATGAGGTGTTTTCATTTTAATTGGGCATGTTGATTAGGTGAGCCAAAGGGGGCTTTTGAGTACTAGACTTTAGTACTTTGATAGCTGGACCTTGATAGCCAGCCTGGAGAGGACAAAGTAGCCAAATAAGGGAATGGACATTTAAGGCTGGCATTAAGAATGTAATCTAACTTTTATCAAGGAAGGGCTAACGCAAGACAAGGGCAAGGCCTGCCAGAGCCATGTTTTCCATGCTCAGGCTAGCTAGAGTTCCTTCAGTGTTCCTCTAACCAACAAAGCTTTAAGCCTGCCATCCAGAAGCTAAGGAAACTGTGTGATGTGTTTCAGGAAACACACACATAGAAAAGGTATCACAGAGACAGACACATCTTCAGGCATGGGGTCAGGAGAAGATGTCCGTCTTTGTGTGTGTTTTACTCCCTTATAAGGGGAAAGGATGCAGAGATGATGCAAGTACCAGAAGCCGATCACCTAGACCTCACCACCGACTGGAAAAAAAAAAAAGGAAAGATAATAAGTCCTGGAATGTGCCTTCAGAGTTTACAAGGGGATAACATTCACTATCACAGCCACTCAGACCCCAGCATTGCCGTCTGTAAAGGAATCTTAGTTGTGTCTATGGTCAAGGGGAGATAGTCATTGCTGCCCCATTTGATAAACTTTAGGAACAAACTTGGTCCATCAAGCTCTATGGTACTACATAAGTTTTATTTCCTACACAGATGAGATAGATAGAGAGAATGACACAGTGGCATGGTGGGAGAGATGGTTTAGGCAGTAAAAGGGGTGCTCTGTAAGCATAAGGGCCAGGGGTCAGATCATCAGCACCCAGAAAAAATCCTGGTGTGCTGCTGTGTGTCTATAATCCTAACCCTGGGGTTGGGGCAGACAGCTGCTCTTGTCAAAGTACTGAGCTCCAGGTTCAGTGAAAAACTGTCTCATAAAATGAGGTGAATATAGATAGACTATCAACCTCTGACTGTTAAATGAAAGTGCATATATGTTCACCCCCATACATATATATGTGCATATATAAAAACATATATATACATACACACATATATGTGTACATTTATGTGTGTGTATGCATGTGCATATGTATATGTGCATGTATATGTATTTCTCTGAAGTCTGCACTTGGCCTAAGCTCATTCCCTCAATCTATCCAGCTTCTAGATGAACACTTGTTAGAATCTTTGTATGAACTGTAGGATACCAAATGCTTGTTGACATTCCGGGATGGAAATGAAGAGGCAAAGAGATAGGCTCTGTGACAGCTGCCTCATTTCTGTGAGAGGGACAATGACAATGTTCAGGATGGACCATATGGGCTTGTCTACATAGAGGATGAAGAAGGAACATTACAAGCTAAACACCTAACCCAGGCAACTTGGACACATCCTGCCTCCAAATAAAATAAAAACTAAAGAGGGGCTGAGAGGGTAACTCAGTGCTAGAGCACTTACTTACAATTCAGTGGAAAAAGTCTTGCCTAGAATTGCTCAGTGAGGGGCTGGGAGCATAGCTCAGTGGTAGAGCCCCTGCCTAGAATCCCCCAGTGAGGGACTGGGGGCATGGCTCAGTGGTAGAGCCCCTGCCTAGAATCCTCCAGTGAGGGGATGGGGGTGTGGCTCAGTGGTAGAACCCCTGCCTAGAATCCCCCAGTGAGAGGCCAGGGGCATGGTTCAGTGGTAGAGCACCTGCCTAGAACCTACTAATGGGTGGCTAGAGGTATTGCTCAACAGTAAAGCACTTGGCTAGTATTCACAAGACCCTAGATTCAATTCTCAGAATAGCAACAACAAAAGAAACCAAAGAAAAAGCTCCATCCAATATTTTTACACCCAAATTCAGAGCAGCATTATTCACAAGAGTCAAAAGATGGAAGCAACCCAAGTACAAAACACGGATGAATGCATAAATACATATGCAAAAGGTAGTCTATCCATACACAGGAATAGCATTCATTCATACAAATGAATGAAATTCTGATGTACTATGCAATATGGGACAAGGCTTGCACAGATGTTCAATGAACCAAGTCAGTCAGAAAAGAACTGCCTCTTACTTCTATTTATATGTGCTATCTAAAAAATAAAATCCATACAGAACGAAAGCTGACATTCCCAGGGGCTGGGGGAGAACTGGAAGTCATTGCCACGTGAATGCCAAGTTTCTGGTTGGGGTGATGAAGAAATTTGGAATTGGATAATGGTTTCAGTTGTTCAACATTGTACATGTATTAAATATCAGTGAATCATAATTAAAATGGTGTGTTTGACAAATGTTATCTATATTTTAATATAATTTTTTAAAAAGCCAGAACAGAATTATCAGGAATTGATGGACAGTGGCTGCATTTGTTTCTTTTCTCATCGCTATGGCAAACTTCATGACACAAAGCAACTTAAGAAGGGAAGACTTTATTGCAGGTCACAACCTGATGGCGCATGTAGTTTACGATGAGGAGGAAGGTGTGGAGGCAGGACCGGGAGGTGGCTGGTCAGACTGCGTCCACAGTCAGGAAGCAGAGAGCGATGGAGGCTGCTGCTCAGCTCACTGTCTCCTCTTCAGTCGAGGACCTCAGCTCATGGGATGATGCTGCCCACCGTGGCAGGTCTTCCTGTCTCAGTTTGGTCTCTCAGGAAACAGCATTACAGGTGTCCACAATGGTGTGTCTGCCTGGATTGAAGAGATGACTCAGCAGTAAAATACACTGGCTGCTCTTTCAGAGGTCCTGAGTTCAATTCCAGCACCCACGTGGCAGCTCACAGCTATGCAGAACTGTAGTCCCACAGTACCCAGTGCCCTCTTATTGTGTACGTAAATGCAGACAAAACACCTATATACATAAATAAATAAATCTTTTTTAAAGGTTTATCTCCTATGTGATGCTAAATGCAATCAAATTGACAATGGAGATTAACAATCACAATTACATTGGCAATAATAGACTTAGAGTCTATTATTGGGTGTTAAAAATAAACAAGCAAAGCCAGGCATGATATCCCATGTCTGTAGTCCCAGAACTGGAGCGGCAAAGGCGAGAGTGCACTGAAGGTTGGCCTATACAGAATGGTCCTGTGTCAAAAAATAAAATACACATTTATATTCATTATATTATATGTATACCTTACATAATATATATACACACATATAAAGACTGTGTCTCAAAATTATATAGAGATATATAGATATAATAACCTTCCTTCAAAAAACAAAAAGACTCTCTCTCTCTCTCTTTCTCTCTCTCTCTCTCCCTCCCTCCCTCCCTCCCTCCCCCCCCTCTCTCTCTCTCCCTCCCTCCCTCCCTCCGCCCCCTCTCTCTCTCTCTCTCTCTCGGATGGGGAAATGTCTCAGGGTGCTTGGTGCTCTTCCATAGGACTTGAATTTGATTTCCCAGTACGCACATCGAGTGGCTCCCAATCACCTGTATCTCTAGCTCCCAGAGATCTGATGCCCTCTTCTAGCCTTCTTAGGTACCCCACACATATCACAGACACACACATGCACATGCACATGCACATACACATGCACATACACACATACGCACAATCCTATATACGTACATAAATAAAAATACAAATAAATCTTCTTGAAGACTCTATAAGGACATGGTGGTACATATCTTTAATCCCAGAATTTGAGCAGCAGACTACAGGTGGATATCTGTGAGCTCAAGGCCAGCCAAGGCTGCATAGTGAGTCTCCATTTCATATTCACATATATATGCATATATATATACATAGATATATGCATATATATATGCACTTGTACACACAGGGAGTAAAGAAAGGATTCTGGAAAGAGATGACAACTGGAGGTGCTATTAACTGTGTTAATTTATGCAAACAGGAGAAGAATAAAAAGAATATCTGGAATATCAAATATTATTATTAATATCAAATATTATTCATGATATTCTGAAACAAGAATATCACAGAACTGTTTTCCCTTCTCTGATACTTGATAGAATTCAATGAGATATTGTCATGGTTTAAAATGTCCTCTATTAGCCGAGCGGTGGTGGCACACGCCTTTAATCCCAGCACTTGGGAGGCA
>NW_022196905.1:127745083-127761291 GCF_008632895.1 Mastomys coucha
AAATAAAAAATAAATGCCCCCTGTGAAGCTCCTCCCTTGTACACTTGGTCTCCAGGTTGTTCCACTGCATTGAAGACTGTGGAACCCTCAGGAAGTGGGGCCTGTCTAGCGGAAGACGGTCACCAAGAGGGAGTCCTTGAATATCGGCTCTGGTTCCATGCCAGCTCCTTCTCTTCCTAGTCCACCACCAAATGATGAGTCTCTGTATGATGGATGCCCTCTACCAAGATGTATATACTTTCTCTACCATGCTGGGGCTGGGCAATGAACTCAGATCCTCTGGAAGAAAGGAAACCACTCATTCAGATGCACACGCATGAGCTACTGAAACACAGGTGTTCTTTTAGTGTCCAACACGGACTTCTTCTCCCTCCCCCCTCCTTTCTCCTTTTCCCCCTCCCTCTCAGAGAAAAACCAGCCACACCCTATAAGGAGTGAATTTTCCATTCTCACCACCCAGTCAAAATATAGAATGTGCAGCTCAGTTCCCTCTCCCAGAAGAGCGCCCCTCACCCCCTACCTCTGCCCACTTCTCTGAGCCTGTACCCAACCCTGAGGACTGAATCCTACCACACTCCTAAGCTCTCCCATCATTCTAAGAACACAGTTGTTTGCTGCTTGGAAAAATGTCATACTTTAGTATCCCAAAAATATTCTGTGGTCCCCTAATGTAACCACCTGTGCATATGAGTTTTGTATGAGTGCATATGTGGATGCATGTTTGTATGGACATGCAAATGTGTGTGCGTGTGTATATGTGTGCTAGTGCTTGGGAGGCCAGAGGACAACCTCAAGTGTTGTTCCTCAAATGCCATCCACTGTTTGTTTGTTTGTGTTTGTTTTGAAGTCAGTTCTCTCACAGGCCTGGAACTTGCTAAATAAGCTGTACTGACTGACCAGTAAGTCCCAGGAATCTGCTTTATTCCACCTTCATGACACAAGTGTCCATCACCATTTTTTACACAGGCCCTGGGATTTGAACTCGGGTCTTCATACTTGCAAAGCTAGTGTGTTACTGACCAGCTGTTTGTCCAGCCCCACAAGAGCCCTCTAATAAAATAATGTTGGGAAATGTAGTGTCGACTCTCACCCTACACAAAAGCTCATTAAAGACATCGAGAAGCCCAGCAATGTTTAACTTTGCTTTACCCAGTGTGCTTTGCGAAATTATCTGTCCTTGTGCTCCTGCTACAATTGATTAACACTAGTTAATATCTGCCTATAACCTGTACCCTCATGCTCCTTGGGTAAGAAACTGTGGCCATAATAGATTCACAAGCAAACTCTTGTCTTTCCCAGAATGTAGGCTTATGGAGGGCAAAGTCTACATTTGCAATTTCTTTCAGCCCATCCCTCAACAACGCCATGCACAGCACCTGACAGTACCTCCTGATGGATCCTGTTGCCTTGACAACCAGCTCAGAGTTGCTATTTCAGGACATTCTCTCCATCCTTGGAGCCCCAGGAAAGCAACGAATGCCATAAGGCATTAGTCTGAGAGTGCAGCCTCTTCCACAAAGTGGCGTTAATAATGTCCCGAGCCTCTCATCAGCCAGGTCTCCCTGAGACAGGAGAGGGAGGCTGCTAGTGACAGATCACCAAAGCCAATCTCAAGAGCAGGATGCTAACAGCAACTGCTCAATTCTCTTTTATTTTTCCAGCTAATTTGGTAGGTGGGAAGTGACAGTGAATTGTTTACAGCCTTCCTTCTTAGAGGTAATGTGACCCCTCCAGTCTCTGTCAAGGCACCTCTTTTGTCATTGTCAACATCCCCTCTATGCTGAAGAGCTCTTTATGGAGATGCCAAAGCCCAAGGGTGTCTTGTCTGAGGGCCTCTAATTATAAGGAGAGTGCTTTTCCACCTGATCCCAGGAAAGAGTGGGGGGAATGAGGATTCCCACCTCCTAGGACTGCTAAATAACAATGGCTGCTTCCTATTCTGGTCCAGGAGATGTCTGCTCCTTAGTCTATAGTGAGCCCAGGAATCCTGCTAGAGACATAGAGAGGCCTTCAAAACACCAATTTGTGGCTGGAGAAATGGCTCAGCAGTTAAAAGCTTGTACTGCTCTTTCAGAGGATCTGAATTTGATTCCCAACAACTACATGATGGCTCATTGTCACCTACAACTCCAGATCCAAGGAATCTGATGCCCTCTTCTGGACTCTGCAGGCACCAGCATTGGCAAAGACATATACCCACATACAGATATACATAATTTTAAATATATGTATATATTTATACATATATACACAATACATATACACATACACGTATACATGTGTATATGTGTGTGTATGCACGCGTGCATGTGTGTGTGTATGTTTGTGTGTCTTCCAGAGAACCTGAGTTCCATATCCAGTTCCCAGTACCCAAGGAAACACAATGCCTCTGGCCTCCACTGGCACTTCCACACATGTGCACACACCCACGCTCAGACATATACACATAATTTTAAAATAATAAAAAGAGAAATATTTTTAAATAATAAATAACTTTTAATGAATGCCAATCTGCTTTATCGCCTAGGAGTGAGAAGGTATCTGCGGGCCAATTTGAGGCAGACGAGGATGAGAACCAGTTTAGGAAGTTGCGACTGTGCTTGGCATGAGCTGTATACAAACCTGGCATCTTTCTGCTAATGCCCTTGGCAGCCTGAGACCCTTACCTGCAGGTACTATGCAAACACACCTCCTGCTGAACAATCCACCAAGTAACCTGTGAGCCACCTAGGATGCCTACTCACGGTAAGCCGTATGCACTTCCTTCTCGGGACAATGGAATAAGTTCCTCTTCCCCTCAACAAACAATAGACTTTAAGCAGATTCTATTCAATTGTACTCGATTGTCTGGAAGCTGAGGATGATAATTCAGACTAGACTGGTTTGGGGTGGTGTGTGCAATAAGGCAAACTGTGTTCTCTAAGTGAACATTTAGAGAGAACCTCCTTTTTACCATCTTATGCCTATTCATAATTGGGCATACATGTGAGTAGAAGCAGATGCATCATGGGAAAGTATGTAAGCACGCACAATGAACAAAGGCTTCTGTCAGCCAAAGCCTGTCAATCAAAACAGAAACTCAGGCCCTAGGGTAGAAACTCCTCTGGTTATTTTGCTAAATGGCCATGCTGTTCAAGTGCTTTCTAAATATTTATGTTTATACCCAGAGACCTTGGCTGCATTAACCTTGCTCTGAGGATCTCTTTGCATCAGATAGCAGTCATCAGAAAGTTATATCATTCATTAGAGTGCTGGAAATAGAAGATCGAGTGTCTGTCCCCTATATCAGACCCTCACACACACCCCACCAATGCTCAGGGAACATCATGAAAGCATGAGAACGAATATGATAAACACCAGAGGGTGGGAGAAGAGCTTGGAATTGCTCTTTAGGACATGATACAACTATCCCACTGTCCCAGTCGTGAGCTCACAGCAACTGTGCTTATCTGTACAGATCGAACCAGCCAAAATGCCGGCATAGATGGGAAGGTGATCTCTAGGACCCACCCCTTTCTAATGAGCTACTGGCAGTTGGTACCTACTGGGGGAGGAGGAATTCTTGATTGAAGCTCCTAAACCCCAATCCTTGAGTATCCTCACTCAATGTGTCCCACTGGCATCGACAGCATATCTGACTCGTTCTATCATTTTGAATAAAGTTACTCTATTTGCTGTTGTTTGATGAGTTGTTTGGTTGGTTTTCTGATGTGCATTGGTGTTTTCCCTGCATGTGTGCACACATGCATGCAGTGCTCACAGAGGCCCAAGGAGGGCATCAGATCCCCGGTAACTGAAGTTAGAGACAGTTGTGAGCTGCCATGTGGGTGCTAGGAATCTAATCTGAGTTCTCTGGAAGAGCAACCAGAGGGCCTCACCACTGAGCCATCTCTCCAGCCCCTACTTTGCTACTTTGGCAAATCTGTCTGAGCCTTTCTTTCAATTCCTTGAAAACACATAACTTGGACCCTGACCCTGACCACCCATAACAGTTGGCTAGAAACAGCAGAAGGTCTGTACCCAAGCATAGGTAAGCGATGACTGACACCTAGCGTGGCTTCTGTTTCCTTCTATGGCCTTCCCTACACTGTGATGCCGCTGATGCACATGATATACAAGTTCCTGTTAACCCGTGCTCTGTGATAGATTCTCCAAGACATGAAGACTTGTAGTGCTTTAAATGTGATTTGTATCTCTCTTTCAGATGAACTTCATGTCCCAGGAACTTCCTCAAATTGTAGAAATTTTAATTAATGGGACATAGCCAGCCTTGGTGGTGATCACCTATAATCCCAGCACCTGGAACGCTGAGGAGAAAGATCAAGAGTTCAAGGGTTTGAGAATAGCCTGGGCTATAGAGCAAGTTTCATGCCATCCTGAGCTACCAAGAGAAATTTTATCAAAAAGATAGATACATACATAGATAGTTAGATAGATAGATAGATAGATAGATAGATAGATAGATAGATAGACAGACAGATAGATAATTTAAAAAGATACGCTAGAGAGACGGCTAATTAGACAAATAAATTTTCAAAAATCAACGTGTTGTTATTGTTACATTGCACTCCAGACAGGGTTTTTCTCTAAGGGCCTTGACTCCTTTGCACATGGGCCTCTCCACAAGGCTGCTTGGGTTTCTACATTGGCTGTAAGCTCAGGGCACTCCAAGTACCTTGCTAGCAAGAAGTGAGAACTGAAGTGCTCTTAAGACCTGCTCCCAGATACGAGTACAGGATCCCGTCTAGATTTCTTCTGTCCCATCAGTCACTGAACTCTCTTCATAGAAGAAGACTTGCCACAGTTCCCATTTTCGATGAGAAATTTTCAAATATTAGATTATCTTTCATCTACAAATCCCCAACCCTCTAGAGAATGGAACAGAGAGGTATCATTCACAAAGAACCCACTGTGGACCATGCTCCATGGACACTCCAAACATAACGCTTGATCTAACAATGATGGTGCCTGTAGAGGTTTTGGGTTGGCTGGGGTTGAGTTTAGGTTGGGTTGGGTTGGGTGGGGTTGGGTGAGGTTGAATTGGGTTGGAATTAGGTTGGGGTTAATTTCAGTCCCTCATTTTAAAATGAAGCTGAGCCTACAGCAGTTAAACAATACTATTCTTAGATGCAACCCACCTTGATTTTTCTGAGACACAGTCTCTTACTGAGGATGAAGATCATCAATGAAACTAGGCTGGCTGGCTAGCAAGCCCCAGGATCCACCTGCCTCTGCCTCCCAGCCCTGGCATTACAAGCTCCTGTTACTACACTGGCTTTTCATATGGGTCTGGGAATCCAACTCAGGTCCTCATGTTTAAGTAAGAAGTTCGTTACCAACTGAACCATTTCCCTGGCCATCACTTGTGAACTAACAAAACAAAAACACAGAAGGGAAAACAAAAAGTTTCCAAGAAATTCTAAGATCACATATACAATTTAAGAGTTAAAGCAATTCTTCTAACCTAGACTAAAAACCCAAAAACTATAAAACAAAGTTAAACACAAGGACTGTGTACATTTTAAAAAATAATTCTAAATGAAAACATACATGGGAAAGATGAAATATTTGTTCAAGTTAGCTTTGTCAACTTGGCATAGCCTAGGGTCAACCTGAGAAGGAACTCTCAGTTAAGAACTACCTGTATCAGGCTGGCGAGATGTCTCAGTGGGTAAGAGCACTGACTGCTCTTCCAAAGGTCCTGAGTTCAAATCCCAGCAACCACATAGTGGCTCACAACCACCCATAATGAGATCTGATGCCCTCTTCTGATGTGTCTGAAATCAGCTACAGTGTACTTATGTATAATAATAAATAAATCTTTAAAATAAAAAAAAAAAGAACTACCTATACAGGACTGTGAGCATGTCTGGGAGTGGGGTGTTTATTGTTATTTGATGCAGAATAGCCCAGCCCACTGTGTGCAGCACCATTCCCTAGTCAGATGGTCCTGAGCTTTATAAGATAAATGAGCATGAGCCTGTGAGCAAGCCAGCCAGTGCATTCCTCCATGATTTCTATTTCAAGCTCCTGCCCTGACTCCTTGCAAGGTTGGACTGTGACCTAGTGTGTAAATCAAATGAACCCTTTCCTCTCCTCTGCTGCTGTTAGTCACCATGTTATCACAGCAATAGAATGAAACTAGAATAGCAGTTATAGCGCAGATGTGAGTTTAAAGGCAAATGTCTATAATAAGCAAAGAGCTCTTGGGAATTAACAAGAATCAGTAAACACCAGAATGAAATGAAAAATGGAGGCAACCGTATATGTCAAGAGCAAAGCTACCTGACTGCTTGCTGTATGAAAAGATGCTCACACTGGCTGCTAGTCAAGGAAATGCAAATTAAAATTGCAGATACTGCTGATAGCTGGTATGAGTTCCCGGTAAGGGAGAGAGTCCAACATGAGGTGTTTCTGCCTTTGGGAAAAGCAAGCTGGTAGCATTGATCACAAAATTAAAACTAGATCTCCTGTGACCCAGATTTCTACCCTACAAAGTGATGGCATAGAAATGAAGCTCACCATCTGCGAACAGCAGTACTCACCCTGTGGCAAAAATCTGGATGCAGAATAAATAGGTGAATAAGAAGCCAAACGCTTAATGGTCCACCCACGCCACAGAGAGAATGCACAGGCATTCAAAAGAGAAGGTCGGGGCAGAGAGATGGATCAGTGGTAAAGATCTGAGAACCTGGGTTCTGTTCTAGGATGCACAGGGCTGAAGGAAAGAACTGGCCCCTGACCTCCACAAGCACACACACATGCACACACATGTACACACAAAAATAAATAAATTGACAAACAAATGTAGTTTATCATTATTTAAAAGATGTCAGAGTCTGCACAGATGGTTGGCAGACTTAAGATGGTTGGATTCTCAAGCCTTCTGCATAGATCAATAGGTATGCTGAGCATATGCATGTAGCATCAGACAGAAAATCAACATCTAGAATGCTACAAACAATCAAGAGTTAAGAGAAGTTTCCTTAGCCTCCCTAGAACCAATACGATCCTCCGTAAGAATGCTCTCTTTTGAAATGTCTCAGTGGGTAAGACTTCTGTCAAACAAGCATGAGGTGTGCAAGAATGAGAAACAGTGCCCAGAACCCATGCAAATACTAGGAAGGCATAGTTACCTGTCTAGGATCTCAATACAGGAAGGGGAGATGAGGGTTCTGGGTGAAAGCTGGATAATGAAGCTATCCAAAATGGTGAGCTCATTGTTCAGTGAGAGAATCTGCCTCAATATATAAAGCTAAGAGGGGTGCATGAAAATACCTGTCCTCAGGTACCCACATGGGCACACTCACACACGCACCCACGCACATGCAAGCATATATGCATGCATACCACACACATACATATAAAAAAAATACTCTCTAGGGGCTGGAGCGATGGCTCACTTACCTTCTTCAAGAGGACCTGAATTCTGTTCCCAGCACTCACAGCAGGAAACTCACAGCAGCCTATAACTCCAGTTTCCTGGGATTCAACACCCTCTTCTGACCACCAAGGACATCAGAACATGTGGCATACACTTACACAGACACATACATATACATGAACTACATGCCTCAGGTTGGGGTGGTATACAAGACGGGAGAAGGAGTAGGAGTAGGAATAATATAGAAACATAATATTCCCTCTTTCCTTCTTCCCTCCCTGCCTCTCTTTCCCTCTTCTCCCTTTCCTTCTCTCTCCCCCTTTGCTTCTCTTCTTCCCCATTGCTACAAACTAAGCAATTTCCTGCCATCTTGTGCTGGCTATCACAACTCGCTAGTTCATTACAGACCTAAAGCACTGAGGTCAAGCAACCATGGACCAAAAGCTCCGAAACCATGAACCAAAGTACATCTTTCTTTCTTTAAGCAGTGTCTTCTCCAGTATTTTGTCACAGTCACAGAAAATTAACTCATCCAACCTCTAGCTGGTGAATATCTACGCATCCTAGAAGATCTATTTAAATTTGCACTCTGTCTGTAAAGAGATCCCAGCTAATCATCTTGTCCTCCTCTCTGTTCTAATAGTATTTGGGACACATCCTACTATAGTGCTAAGCCTAATCTAATAAAATCCATTCACTTCCTAATTTTTTATGGTGACCCCTAAAGGGAGACTACACCTGATTGACCTCCTGTCCTCTGAATACCTGGAATCTCCCCAAAAGGCACACATGTTAAAGGCACACATGTTAAAGGCACACATGTTAAAGGCACACATGTTAAAGGCACACATGTTAGTCCCTAGCTGATGACACTGCTGACCATGATTGGCTCATGAAGGGTTTCCCTTGTGTGAATCCATTAATGAAGTTAAAACTTGAAGAACACATTGGGAGGAGAAAGGGTCTTAGAAGACAGAAGAAAGTAGATCACTTTGAAGGTTATCTTACCCCTGACCATTTCCTCTCTCTCTCCTTTCTACTTCCTGTCTGCCATGATGTGAGCAGCATCTACCAGACACTCCTACAGCTATGACAGTCAGCCTCACCTTAGGCTTGAAACAATAGAGCTTGTCAAAGGATAGAAATCCCTGAAACCATGATCCAAAATACATCTATACTTCCTTTATATCTCTCCTCAGATGTTTGTCTCAGCGACAAAATGTCTGCATACTTCTGTGACCTCTGTCACCTAATACTGAGCATGAAGTAAGTAATTCTATGAATGAAGGATTGGAATCCAAAACAAAGCTTTTGAATCTGCCATCTAAATAGACCAGCAGCAGGAAGCTCCTTGGACAATGGTTCTTTCATCTTGCACAGCTCTGAGGTTCAACCAAGTTGATTTAATGAGGAAAATGTCTTTCGTGGGGCAATGTGGCAAAATTAATAAATGCTGTAATCAAAATCTAGGACTTTACGAGAAGTAATGGCAGAGCCAAACTGTACTTCTCAGCAAGGGTTGCTGGAACAGAGCAACAGGTAGCAGGTCATCCCTCGAAGAGCTGAGGAAGGCATCATGTGAACAGACAACATTGATGGGGACAGCTCGAGTCTGTGTAGTGAAGAGTCCTCTAATTAATGTGCAGGTGCCAATCAAGCTGGCAAGAGACACTTTGTGTAAGAAGGGTGTGTGTGTGTGTGTTACTTATGGGGTATGCATCTATGCACAAGTTTGTGTAGTCCTTTCTTTGTTTTTTGTTTTTTGGTCAGGGTCTTCACTGGACTGGAACTTGCTAACGCTGACTGGTCAGTAAGTCCCAGGAATCCCCCTTATTCCACCTCCCCAGTGCTGGGATTACAATATATGGCATCCCACCTGGGCTTTTTGTTTGGGTTCCAGGGCTAGAACTCAGGTCCTCATGCTTGTACGGCAGGCATGTTGCATGCCAAGCTGTCTCCGTAGCCCGATTTTGCTTATTTATTTTACGAGCAGTAATTTCCACCACGATTTGCACAGATGTGCAGCTCTGGAGCAAAGAGGAAGAGCCTATCAGTCAGGGTTCCTACCGCTGTGATGAAGCACCATGACCAAAAGGAAGGTGAGGAGGAAAGGGTTTATTTGGCTCACACTTTCAGATCACTGCTCAGCACCAAAGGAAGTCAGGACAGGAGCTCAAGCAGGGCAGGAACCTGGAGGCAGGAGCTGATGCAGAGGCCATGGAGGGGTGCTGCTTACTGGCTTGCTCCTCAAGGGTTGCTCAGCCTTCTTTCTTAGAGAATTTCTTTCTTTCTTCAGATCACCAGCCGAGGGATGGCAATACCCACAATGGGCTGGGCCCTCCCCCACTAATTAAGATAATGCTCTACAGGCTTGCCTACCGCCCAGTCTTAGGGAAGCATTTTTCTCAGTTGGGGTTCCCTCCTCTCAGATGACTCTAGCCTGTGTCTAGTTGACATTAAATTATTAAATTAACCAGCACAGAGCTCCAGCCTCAATGTCAGTGAGCAAGATACAAATACCAGAGAGTTAATAATAGCCGGATATTTTTAAAGATTTGGTTTTTTTGTTTATGTATATTGGCATATCCAGGGGGTCAGGGGTATATACATGTGAATGTGGTACCTCAGAGGCAACAGATGCCCTAGAACTATAGTTCCAGGCTGTTGTGAACCCTCTAATGTGGATACTGAAAACTGAACTCAGGTCCCCAATGAGAGCAGTATGAGCTCTTAACTGCTGAGCCGTCTCTTCAGCCTGTGAATGGTAAGTGTGTTAGAGTCTGGGCTCCAGTCCATCTTCTTGGAGGTTCTGGAGTCTCCAAGACTCAGGCTTTTTTCCTCATTGGCTAAGAGCCTCACAGAGGACACACCTTCCCCAAGTTCCCATAGCTTCTCCTCTGTGAGTAAAGAAGCAATTAGTAAGTGGGTGATCAGTGATAACATATTGCCTGGCAGCAGATGGTTTCTATATTTAGAGGCCCTCCAGAGGAAGAATTAATGCCATTGAGAACACATCACAGGCCAAGAAAATGAGAGTGGCAAGGTGTTCCAAATAGCTCAGAAAACAAAAACAGAAAAGGAAAGAGAAACCTGCATGTGTGCTCCCTGATGTAGCTATAACAACCCCTCAAACTCATATGCTAAATCGATAACTCCCAGATTTGGGCATACTGACTATAAAAAAAAACTTTAAAGGCCATTAAAGGTAAGTAATTTAGATAAAATGAGGTCATAAGAGTGGGATCTAGTCCAATCTTCCCGGTGGCCTTTAGAGAATCAGTACACAGATACACATGGAGAAAGGGACAGGTGCGACACACGGAACAACCTGGGGACTGTGAGACAGCTAAGTGTGCAGAGAGCTTGCTGCACAAGTGTGAGGACCAGAGTTCAATCCTGGGAGTCCATATTAAAGATAAAAAGCTGAGCATGATGGCATGCTAGGGAAACAGAGAGGTGGCTCCCTGGGGTTCCCTGGCTGGCCAGCATCGTCTATTTAGCCAGTTCCAGGCCAAACCCTGTATAAAGAACAAAGGGCATCCCATAAACAGTCACCAAACCCAGACACTATTGTGGATGCCAGCAAGTGCTGGCTGACAGGAGCCTGATATAGCTGTCTCCTAAGAGGCTCTGACAGTGCCTGACAAATACAGAGGTAGATGCTCTCAGCCATCCATTGGACTGAGCACAAGGTCCCCAATGAAGGAGCTAGAGAAAGGACCCAAGGAGCTGAAGGGTTTGCAGCCCCATAGAAGGAACAACAATATGAACTAACCAGTACTCCCAGAGCTCCCAGGGACTAAACCACCAACCAAAGAGTACACATGGAGGAGCCCAAAGCTCCACCTGCATATGTAGCAGAGGATGGCCTTGTTGGCCATCAATGGAAGGAGAGGCCCTTGGTCCTGAGAAGGCTCGATGCCCCAGTGTAGGGGAATGCCAGGACAGGGAAGCAGGAGAGGGTGGGTTGGTGAACAGCGGGAGGGAGGGAGGGAATAGGGTTTTTTTTTTTTTCCTGGAGGAGAAACTGGGAAAGAGGTATCATTTGAAGTGTAAATTTAAAAATTTAATAAAAAATAATAATAAAAAGAATAAAGGTAATAAAATTCCACACACGTACACACCCCTGTACACACATGTGTGCCTACATACATACAAAGATGTATATATGTGCACACACAAAAAGAAGACAGCCAACTACAAGCAATGGAGAGTGGTCTTCAAGGAAACTAACCATTAGAAACAACCATGACAGCCGTGACAGCCATGAGAGCCACGACAGCCATGACAACCATGACAACCACAACAGCCATGACAGCCACGACAGCCATGACAACCACGACAGCCATGACAGCCACGACAGCCATGACAGCCACGACAGCCATGATAGCCACGACAGCCATGACAACCATGACAGCCATGATAGCCACGACAGCCATGACAGCCATGACAGCCATGATAGCCACGACAGCCATGATAGCCATGACAACCATGACAGCCATGACAGCCACGACAGCCATGATAGCCACGACAACCATGACAACCACAACAGCCATGACAGCCATGATAGCCATGACAACCATGAGAGCCACGACAGCCATGAGAGCCACGACAGCCATGACAACCATGACAACCACAACAGCCATGACAGCCATGATAGCCATGACAGCCATGACAGCCATGAGAGCCACGACAGCCATGACAACCATGACAACCACGACAGCCATGACAGCCATGACAGCCATGACAACCATGAAAACCACGATAGCCACGACAGCCATGACAGCCATGATAGCCATGACAGCCATGACAGCCATGATAGCCATGACAGCCACGACAGCCACGACAGCCACGACAGCCATGACAGCCATGACAGCCACGACAGCCACGACAGCCATGACAACCATGACAGCCATGACAGCCATGACAGCCATGACAGCCATGACAGCCATGACAGCCACGACAGCCATGACAGGCAGGACAGCCATAACAGCCATGCCCAGAGTTTTCCCTCTTAGGTGATTCTAGATCCTATCAAGTTGACCATCACAGCCCTTCTGCCCATACATTCACTCATGAGTTAGTTTGATGCACATTTATTAAGCACCTCCACTCTCCAGGAGAGGTAGCAACTTCCTGAAAAAGTCATGACTGAGCAAAATCGTACAGAACACAGCAGAGAGAAGACGATGTTTCAACAGAAAGCAAATCTTTCAACTTCAAAGGATCCCTATCCTTCCAAAACATTTAAAAATATAATAAATTCTGTGCTTGGCCAATCTGGAAAGGCAGCAGATTTTTCCTTTGATAGCAGCAGAGAGAAGAGGGAGGAACGTCATACCTGCTGGATGACAGTAGGAACTGGGTAGACAGAGGTCAATGATATTGAATCTATATTATCAATTGGATGGGGTCTAAAATCACCAGGCAACAAGCTTCTGAGCATGCCTATTAGGGATTGTCATCTGGGTTGGGTTAATTGAGGTAACGTATTGGTTGATTGTCACTATCAGCTTGACACAAACCAGAATCACTCAGGAAGAAAGTCTCACTGAAGGAATTATCTAGCTCAGGTTGGCCTATGAGCATGTCTGAGAGGATTATCTGGACTTAGCTGAGGTGGGGAGGCCCACCCTGACTGTGGCTTGCACCACTTCATGGGCTGGACCATGGACTACATAAAGAAAGCCAGCAGAGGATGAGTAACAGGCAAGCCAGGAGCAGGGACACATCTGCCTCTCTCTGCTCTTGACTGTGGATGTGGTGCTTTAACTTCCTGCCTTGACTTCCCCTAGGTGATGATGAGGGATGAAGTGGGGGTGGGGGAGGAATCAAGGCAAGAACTCAAAGCAGCTATAGCCCAGAGCAAGAAACAATGCTTGCTTCCAGGCATTACCCACCCTGCATTCTTATACAACCCAAACCAATGACCTATGGGATGGTGCTGCCCACAGTAGGTTCAGTCAGTCAACAATCAAGACAATCTCTTATAGATGTGCCCAGAAGCCAATCTGATCTAAAATTTTGGTCGATAAAACTATTCCAAGTGATTCTAGGTTGTGTCAGGTTAATGGTTAAAACTAACAGCACACCCTCAGTGCTGGACTGTATCTCCTGAAACCCTGAGCCAAAATAAACCTCTTCCCTCAAGGATGCTTCTGTCAGGTATTTTGGACACACTAACATATAAGTAATATATATGCACTATACATATATATGCACACATGCCTATATACACACAAACACATATCCACACAGGCATGAGCATGCACACCTACACATGCACACTATTTCACATGCACATACATAGACACACACAAACATTTGCATATGTAAACAGATACACACTTATGCACACACATGTACATATATATATAATAAGCAAACATATGTGTACCTACAGGCATGGAGACACAAAGAGACAAAAATATACACATGCCAATAAATGCATATGGATACACAACACACACATACATGTGCATACAACTGCATGTGCATCCACAATATACACACAGGCATGCAAATATGAACACACACTTACACAGACACAAATCCATATATGCCTACAATACACAAACACATTTGTACATACAAGCATGCACATATGAACAAATAAAAATACACATGTGCATTTATGATACACAGTATACACATACACATGCACACAAATTTATATGTATCCACAATACATACACGGGCATAAATATAAATGGACACGCATACAACATAACACACAAATACATATTCATAAACCTGTACACACTCATGCAACCTCTATCTTTTCATGGGAAGGCAGGAGATGTATAGTCTATTATTTAGAGAGGATCTGTTGTTTTACATTGGGGGATTTGGATAAATCACATTCAAAATAACAAAGGGATGAAGTAGACAGTCGCATCCTCTGTTTAGGGGAAATAATGCGTGTATTCGATTGCTACCATCCCTGTTTAATCCCACTGTGGCTTAAAGTAAAAGACCACAAACTGGGCAACACTAGAGTTCTCCGATGTCTGAGCTTTTGCAAGGAGGCTTCAAGGCTCACCTGTAGAAGTCTTGATTTTCCATTAAGACCCACGCCTTTTCTTCCCCTCAATGAGTGAAAACTCCGTGTCTGAATAGCAGCTGCGTTATTCATTCAAGAGTCCATTTAGAGATCAGGCTGGTTAATAAGGTTTAGACTGGCGAGGAATGAAAGGCTGCATTCACGAGAATAGCCAATGTGATGGTTACTTTTAAATGTCAACGTATAACTTAAAAACCTCACTGGAGAAGAGAGCATTAATTGAGGAGCTGCCTTGATCGGGTTGGTCTCTGGACCTGGGGGAAAGGAGGGTATCTTGAATGTTAATTGATGTAGGAAGACCCAGCCCATTGTAAGCGGCACTATTTGGGGCAGATGGCTGTAGGGTTGTGGAGCCCACATCCGCTCTATCGTAGGGCATGGTCCCTTGGAGAAGCAGAACTCAGGGAGTTTGACTGTGCCCATCCCATGCTGTGCTGGGCAGATGCTGAGCTGTAGGGAAGTGTTGAGGCACCACTTGGGGTGGGGTGGGAAAGCGCAGTCTGAGGCACAGGATAGCCTGATTTGGAGTCAGCCAGCCTGCGACAAGGCCGGGGCCTTCTGGTTCTCAGGCTCTTGGACATCCGGGCTCCGCTGGCAGCTGTGGAAAGGGGAGCTCCCTGAGGATAGTCCTTGCCTTGAAGGGCTCAGGCTTGGTGGGTGTCTAGGAGTGCAGACAAGCCTTCTATGGGAGATTAGCCCACAGCTCTGTAGGCAAAAGCCTTCTCCATGGCTCCCCACAGCAGATCCCAATGAAGAGACAGTCTGTGGTTCCAAACCGTTTATTGTCATGATGAGAAGTGGATATGTAAAACCACACCCCACTTCTCAGAGTGAGTCTGAGATTAAATACCTTTTACAGGGAGGAGTGTCTGAGAAGGGAAGCCTATTGGCTACACCCTCCAAGCCTTAAAGGTACCTCATTAGCAAAAAGATCTCGGTCTTGAGCCTACATGACTACAGGTCACGACTCTTTTCCTATTGTCTTGGTCTGAGATGTTAAGGATGCCTCATCTACATATGGAGGGGCTTGGGGTGCTGCCCCTACATAACCGATGGCTACAAATCTATGGGGGCTGTGGCTAGCGACAGGGTCCTGGTGCCCGGGAGCAGGCGAAGCTCCTACCGTCCTTCAGAGTCTGTGGGGCTTCAAAGTCTTTATCTCAACAGAGGACCAGGCTACCTCTCACTGCCCCACAGATGGCCTTAATCAGCGTGAGTCAGGAGGAGGCTGGATGAAAGCTAGCTAGCCAGAGGCAGCAGGCGGCATGGGCGCATCCCTAGGCGGCATGGGCGCATCCCTAGGCGGCATGGGCGCATCCCTAGGCGGCATGGGCGCATCCCTTCCTTTCCGCGCTCGGCTGTGGATGGGATGTGATCGGCTGCTTGAGTCCACGAAATGATGGACTGTGACCTAGAAGTGTAAGCCTAGCAAGCTCTTTCTTCTTTCTTTCTGAGCTGCTTTTGGTCAGGGAGTTTTTAATCGCAGCAATGGAAGGGAAATGAGGACAGAGGGTATAGAAGAATTCCAGGAGGCAGCCCTGTCTGCCTGAAAGAAAAAAAAAAAAACAGCACAAGGGATAGTCGGGGAGATTGGGAAAAGGGCTAGATTCAGGGATCCTGGAGCAGAGACTTGAGGCTTAAAAGGAGGAAGAGGCCAGAAGAAATCACACACATTCCCCCTTTGTAAATAGGCTGCTAACGTCCTGACACACTCACACAGTTGCTTTGATCGTTAAGTGATGATGCATGTAAAATGTTGGG